>NC_140581.1:172298866-172723866 GCF_964204655.1 Triturus cristatus | reverse complement strand
TTATGATATCCAGAAGAGGGGCTGGTATTCCTAGATCCCGTAAAACATTCCAAAGTTTCCTGCGTGGAACCAGATCGAAGGCCGCGCGCAGGTCTACGAAGACAATATATAGTGAGCTGCCCTCGACCTTAGCCGTCTTCCAGAAAAGCATAGCCAGTCTAAAAATCTGGTCAATAGTGGATACACTCTTTCTAAAGCCCGCCTGATACTGACTTAGAATCTCTGAGTCCTCCATCCAATCCAGCAGGCGATCCAAAATCAGCCTTGCAAAGAGTTTCTGGTCTACATCTATTAGGCTGATTGGCCTGTATTTGGCTGGTAGTAGAGGCGACCCCTTCTTAAAAATAGGGACTACCTCTGCTCCCAGCCAAGTAGCAGGGACCGCCATACCACCAGAGATAGCGTTAAATATTGTTAGTAGATAGGGCGCCCAAACCCTGGGTTCATGTTTATAAAGGTCTCCCGGGACCTTATCCAACCCTGGTGCTTTGCCCGCAGGAAGCTTAGATATAGCAGCCCGGACCTCGCCCAGGGTAAAAGTGATCACTGCTGAACCATCGACGCAACTCGTCAACCTATAACCCGAAGGGACCTCCATACAGGAGTTGTCCCCCTTGTACAGAGTGCTAAAATGTTCTTCCCATACCTCTGCAGCAATGTTCGGCATTACTGCTGGGTCGGGATCAACTGAACTTGTGGTCACAATCTGCCAAAACTTCCGTGCATCCTTAGCCGCTAGGGCTGTTGTTAGCCTAGCCCAATTTTCGTTCCCCCACTCAAGCTTGGCATGGTGGATTAGCTGCCGGTATACTTGCCTCCTTTGTTGAATAATTTCCCTGCTTGCGTTATTTTTTAATGCATCAAGGAGTTCGCTCTTTGCTAGTCTGCATGTCCTGTTATACCAGGATAGCTTCCTTCGTATCCTTTTCCCACAAGGGCCTGGGGGATTTAAGATATCTGAGAGACTAAGAAATAATAACTTATTAAGATCTCCCAGTCGTTCGAAGAAGTCAGACACAGTCTGTTGTTCAATAAGGGCAGCCACATCAACCAATACTGGGCTAACCCTACCATACAGTTCAGATAGTTCCTCGGGGTTGTCAACCAGCTTATCCCATCTTACCCTACGTCTGTTACTAGAGAGGGTAACCCTGCTAGATGTATCAGAGAGCAATCGAGGTCTGCCCTTACAAACATCTGGTGCAGAGAAATCCAGAATCAAGGGATTATGGTCGCTCTCTCCTCTAGAAACCACCCTAAAATCTAGAACTCTGTTCCAAGCCCTACACTGAACAAAAATGTAGTCAAGTCGTGCCTCCCTCCCTGCCTTATTAAAAGTAGGCATAGAGGGGTTGTCGGATTTTGCACGACCATTACATGCCCTGATCGAATGGGCCAACGTCAGGGATGTAATTTGAACGGCCAGAGGAGCCCACATCCTTGCCGTTGGCCCTACAACAGGTGGGATTTTCCATAAATCGTCGTCCTCCTGATTTATACCATCCAACAACCCTTCAAGTGGTTCAAAGTGGGAGTTGAAATCTCCTCCCACCACGAACATAACACCCTCAGGAATTCTAGTCAGAACAGTGGATAGCTCCTAGATGGCCCCTGACTCAGCGGAGAGGCTCACAGGTCTAGAATAGACATTAACCATAGCAAGTCTGAAGCCAGTCCGCCACTCCAGAAACACACACTGGACATCGTCAGTCCCTGTGTCCAAGGTTCTGGCACTGCAGCCCAAATGGGTTGCAACCCAGATTGTTAGACCCCCTGACGGTCGACCCTTTCCTCCCCACCTAGCGGGGACTGAGAATGAGGCATATCCCAAACGAAATAGCTCTTCCCTCGCCCATGTTTCCTGAAAGAAACAAATATCGTGATGATCTATAAATGAACCCCATTCAGGGCAGGCCTGCTACATTCCAGGAAAGAATTTTTAATACAGATGGGCCATGAGGGGTATCACGGGGTTGCAAAAAAGAACCTTCATTACTTAAGTTCACCATTCCAGAGGATGAGTGTCCTCGTAATGGATGCCCGCTACCAGGGGCAACTATCAGTGTCCCCGGCTGAACTAAATGAGGACTCCCGCCTTCACCTCCCCCGATGCCGTCCTCCCCACAAAGTCAGTCTACCTGCTCAAGGCAGCTGTACCTATTGGTACATGAGTAATCACCTAAAATAGGTGTCTCGTACCAGATATACCTATGCCTTCTGCCTTGAAGACTAGGTCCCACCCTGGTCTATTCATCATCAATCCCTGGATGGATACGGATATTTCGTGGGGGGTAAAAAAAGGACAGTGGGAGAGGTTGAATAGATGTACCTTCCTTACTACCCAACCAATTACAGATATAAGAGACAATTTGTGGATTTCTAAAATTCACCAAAATGCAGTCGCCCTTCATTTTCTTCACAGTATTTCCCAACCAAGTGACCCTCCTGACCATCAGCAAATCACCTCTCATATTTGGGGGGAGGGGTCTATGAGTATTCAACCAGCTGATCACTTTGTTTTTTAAAGAATCACAGGTTTCTAATGCAGAATTAGTGAGCTCAGGAACGCCACTTAGAATAATTACTTAGGGTGCTGCCTCTGGAGGAAGATTTACTACATTTTTCCAACTTAGACTGCCTAAATCTTGAATAGTACGGCCACCAGTCTCATTCGGAATCTGATTTAGTTGGGTTTGAATTAACTACCAGGTTAGAATTCCTTACACCGGAGTAAGGTTGCCCGTGGGAGGGTAGTGACGTTACAGTGGAAAGAAGTGGGGGATTAGGTAAAGGTAGAGATATTCCTGCTAGAATAGGTTGTGTTCCTGTCGTGGGATTTATCAGACCAGTAGAGTTAAGCAGAGAGGGATCAACCATATTTATTTATTTATTGGAGCCACACTTTGGGTGCTTCCCTTAATCCTCAGACAATTCTCAATATCCCCGGTAACCAGTTTTATTTTTTTTAAGCCTAGCATCAATAGTATCGAATCTGGCTATCAGGGGGACGAAAAATTCCTTCAAAACATTGGTGAGGGCATTAGTTAAGTGGTCTCCCCCCCCCCCCCCCCCCCCCCCCCTTCAAAACCCCTTTTCAAAAATAACAGAAGGAGGCTGTAATAGCGACGGTGTTTGTACGGGGTCAAGTAAAACGGGAGTTACGTTGGAACTTACAGTTAACGAACTATCCGCTGGAAGTGACGTGATCGCTGGATTGTCATGGGGGCGATCTATTTTAGCCCTTTTTCCTCCCTTAAACTTCCTCACTCCCTTCCTTTTTGAAACAGCACCATCCCGAGACCCTCGTACATGAGATATCTTTAAATCACTCCCCCCTTCAACAATCAAAGCAGCTTCAGTAATAGGAGCAGATAGACTCTCAGGAATAGGCTGGAGCGAATCACGGCGTGAAGATGTACTAGTCCTGAGTTCTTGCAAGACAGATTCTATCGTTTGGTCAATACTGTTCATGAGAGCGGTATGAGAATCATCCAGATTCTTAAGGGTTCTAACAGTTGACATTAGACCCAGAGAAGATCTTCTGGTGCTTTCAATCGCATCCGAAAGCTGTCTTTCCAGGATATTTAGTTCATTATTCACCACAAAATTACCCCTAATGAGAAAGCTATCGAGGGTATCTGCAACCATAGGGATGGGTGGCGTGGCTTTACTTCTCATCTCCCTTGATGACATGGCCTCGTTCTTCTCCGGGGAGCAAGGGCCAGGGGGGGGGGGGCAGGGCAGGGGGGGGGGCCCTGTCCGGTCTTGCCCGTGCTTGAACGGGCTTAAACAGGCCCGCCCTTTGCCCGGGCTTTGCCCCGGTCTGCGTCCCGCTCGCGTCCCGCTCACGCATTACTGGGCGTGCCTAAAATAATCAGGGGGAGGGGATCGGGAAGAGGCCCCCAGCTGCTGGCAATGTTCCGTGCGCAAGGCCCGCTGGACCTTGCAGTCCTGACCAGGGTTTTACTGGTTGGGAAACACTCGTTCCTCATTGAAGGATCCGTTACCCCCCGGTCTGCTGCGCCGAGCCAGATGAAGATTGTCAGATTGTAGGAATCCAATTATCCAAGCCTACGAGCGGCTCCTGCGAGGCGTTTTGATCCGTACGGGGGAGGGATCGGGAAGAGGCCCCCAGCTGCTGACAATGTTCCGTGCGCAAGGCCCGCTGGACCTCTCAGTCCCGAACTAAACCATATTTGGTGCAAACATAGAAATTTACTCAGAAACGGTACCTTTTTTATTTGGTCTAAGTGCGTTCAGTAGTTTTCAAGTAATCAATGTTTAAAAAGGTGCATGGGGTGAGCATGAAGGGGTTACTCTGGCATAAGAGATATGCGGACCATTGGTTACCATTGTACTGCAGCTACTCCCAAAATTAACACATTTAAAAAAAAATTGTAGGTTCTAATTCTGATATTTCTCTCCTGTCAGCCATTTCTGTAGTACAGATCCAGAAAAGAATCCTGGGTGCAGAAACCATGTGATTGGCTGGCCACAATATGTGCTAGAAATGTTGCAGCCACCATTACAGGACTGGGGGGGAGGGGGGGGCTCAGTCCCAGAGTCCTGAAAAAAGGGAGTAAGGCAATATAATGGGGCAGGGTGAGTACATCCTAATCCCCAGCCCATGTGGGGGAAGGGTCTCTAAGGGACACTTCCTTTGGCTAAAATGTATATATTTTTTTTTGTCTAAGGAACCTTGGTTCCAGTCGCTGGGTCCAAGTGTGGTATTGGAGTTCTAACGGAGTCAAAATAAAAGTTGGAAGAGCCTAGTCACTGGTGGAGGGTCCAGAGCCTAAAGCCGTATGCAGTGGTAGGAGGGTGTTGGTAGTCCTTAGAACATGGTCACATATGGAGTTTGTTGGACCCAACCCACCATTGCGTTAGTTCTCATCTCATTGAACACCTACCTATAAAGTCACTTTAACCTTTGTTTTTTTCAGTGAATTTCAGTTTTTAGGTCTCGGCTAGCGAAGGCTGGGCTTGCGCAGTCTCGCTCGCGAGACATAATGACTTGGAGAAGAGGGGCTTGAACCCGCCCCTCTTCTCCCTTGTTCTCCATTGGCTGGCCTCTTGAATGCTGGCCAGCCATTGGAGAAGAGGTCCGTCACTCCGAACAGGCCCCGTCCTTTTCGGATTCGGGGGCGTGTTTTTTGCAACTTTTCTAATTATC
The DNA here is from genome assembly GCF_964204655.1 of Triturus cristatus. Taxonomy (NCBI): domain Eukaryota; kingdom Metazoa; phylum Chordata; class Amphibia; order Caudata; family Salamandridae; genus Triturus; species Triturus cristatus. Next base: position 172,718,693 of record NC_140581.1, on the reverse strand, counting down.
TCCTCCAGCCAATGGCTAGAGGAGAGAAAAGAAAAACACGCCCCCGAATCCGAAAACGCCGCTGCCTTTCTCCGAGGCATTTCTGCTTCGCCTCGGAGAAAGGCGGCGGCGTTAATGGCGTCCTCTCACCATGCTGGCTCCCGTGTTGTTCGTTCCTGTTATGATTTGTTGATCAAAATGCTTCGAAGGAAGGTCATGTCTGTTTGACATTGAGGGTCCAACAAATTAATTTTGTTTTTACTAATAATGTTAAGGAACCCAAGTATGCAATGTGTAGCGGATTTAAGAAGTAATGTGTAAAGTGTCTGCAATCCTCCGAATTTGTTATTGAAGATCACTCGCAGCACGACCCCCCAATTCGATTACTGCCACCACACGAGAAGCCCCTCCCAATCCTCTCCTTCTCCTCCCCACATCTTCGTTATTGTAATAAAAGCTGGTTGCCATAGTGACCGTATGCCCGTCTCCACGCTTCACCCACAACCCCTGCTGTTTCTGTCCCCGGAGGTGCCACACGCCCACAGCCTTCCTTGTTTTGGTTTTTCCACGCATGCGCACTGGAGGTTATTCAAACCCTGAAACTTTAGTGTGTGTATAGCCAAGGTTGTGATGGGGAATGAGAGGTAGGGCGTCGTCACCGCCTCTAGGTTTAAGGTGCTTAGCGTTGCAGGAGGTTTGGGGGACGTTTCCTTCGTCAAATTGTACGTTTCTGGCAGGGAACGCAGTGACATCTGCGGGGCCCGGCTGATGGAGCCCTGGGAGATAGCGGCGGGAAAGGAGTGCGGACGACCCGGCGGCAGCCCGCAAGGAGCGGCTCACACCGGGGAGGGGGGCACCCGGCAACAGCGAGCGACCCCGCCCCCCCGGGATGCGAGACAGCCGGGGTGAGCTGGGGTCACGCGCTGGGCACTGTGGGAGCTCGGGGGAGGGGTGACAGAGCGCCAGAGTTAGCACCCACCCCCCTCACTCAACATATAGTCTCATGCATTGCGCCCCCCAGCACCACTAGAGTATAGCAGGGTGTAAACTCCAGACAACCCCACACCCCGCCAGGGAGAATGACCCCCCCCCCTTGTAGGCACCCGGGGAGGGGGAAGGGGTCTTATGACACCCCTTGATTATTGTACCTTCCAGGGATTGCACCCTCCAGAAATTGTCACCACCGTAGGTATGATTTTGTCCCATCCAGTCATTCCACTGCCATTATGTGCCCCTGCCACCTCAGATATTTACCCACGAAGTCCCCTCCGTGATCAAGTAGGACATATGATCTCCCGCACAGATACTGCTCCCTCCACCCAACAGTTGCTCCCAGTCAATGTTATTGCCGAGCAGTGCCCCATGCATGGCCTTTCCACCCACCACAGGCTCTGCACTTTCCATCCAGAGCCTATTTTGGTTCTAAACATTGCCCTCTGACCCCGAGCCCCTCCGTTTGGGGTGTGTGGATTGTGCAGTTCTCTTATGATCAAAGTGACTCTGTGGGACCTGTCCCAGGTACTCTTAATTAACTGCATCCCTCCCATCAGACAATTCTGCCCATGTTTATGTTCAGGGTTGGTTCTTTGGAAGAAAGAAGGGGCACCTACTCTAGTCACAGACATTGAACCTTTAAACCTACACTTCCTTGGGTGCCTCAAGCGTTTTCTGCTGCCCTTTTACCGCTCCTGCCCGTTCACTGCTCCTGTCCGATCAGCACTCCTGCTCATGCCCGAACACTTCTCCTGCCCCGTCACTTCTCCTGCCCCGTCACTTCTCCTGCCCCGTCACTTCTCCTGCCCCGTCACTTCTCCTGCCCCGTCACTTCTCCTGCCCCGTTAACTGCTCCTGTCCATTCACTGCTCCTGTCCGTTTACCGCTCCTGCCCGGTCACCTCTCCTGCTCATGCCTAAACACCGCTCCTGCCCCATCACCACTCCTGCCCCGTCACCACTCCTGCCTTGTCACCTCTCCTGTCCCGTCGCTTCTCCTGTCCCGTCACTTCTCCTGTCCCGTCACTTCTCCTGTCCCGTCACTTCTCCTGTCCCGTCACTTCTCCTGTCCCGTCACTTCTCCTGTCCCGTCACTTCTCCTGTCCCGTCACTTCTCCTGTCCCGTCACTTCTCCTGCACCGTCACTTCTCCTGCACCGTCACTTCTCCTGCACCGTCACCGCTCCTGCACCGTCACCGCTCCTGCACCGTCACCGCTCCTGCCCGTTCACTGCTTCTGTCTGGTCAGCACTCAGTGGCTCTGTGTGTGGGTGCAAATGCAATAGGTCTCGCATTTGAGAGTGATTAAGCTATTGACATTGTAAATAACAATGCCATTTCTTTAAATGTTTTAAAAACAAAAACATAAACAAAAATAATGTCATGAGCAATGGCAATAGCTCTAACTTTACCAATGCCGAGACCATTGCATTGTAAATGCTTGTTTGATGTATGTTTATATCTTATTACCATACCTAACTATAACATCAATTTAATCTTTGGTTTCTTCAGTGAAAATACAAACGTGTGTGTGTGTGTGTGTGTGTGTGTGTGTGTGTGTGTGTGTGTGTGTATATATATTTATTTGTTTATCTATGAATATGATCAGGACTCTACTAAAATACGCTGAACTAGAGAGAAATGAAGTACTGATAAGTCAAAGATATTACAGTGATTCTGGATAAAGAAACAGATCAAAGTAAAATAATATTCAAAAGTGATCTAAAAAATAGTCTACAGAAAAGAATAAAAGACAGGAAAGCAACCAATTTGCTTTGACACAGTGAGAAGGCATAAGGTTCAAAATAGCAAAAGAGTATGAAATGATATGTTGCAGAATCAACAGAGCTTGGACATAGGTTCGGAACAAGAAGAATCAGGAAGGAGAGGAACGCCCTCCACAAGACTCACTGTGTCGGATGAGTTGTGTTTTTTACAGTTAGACCAGAGAGTAGAAAACAGATTGACAAGGGGACACGGAAGACCAAGAGGAAACAGAGGAAAGTGGGTGAGGGATACAGAAGATCAAGAAGGAAAGTAGGAAAGATCACTGAGATGGAACATGAAGAAGAAAACAACAAGTGAAGGAAACACAATTATCAACTTAAGTAGAATGAATCTTTCTACAGAAGATAGGAAAACCTTGGAATTGGGTTTATCCTATTGTCACAACAATGAATTTAATTATGCCCTCTATAGAATGGATCTATTCATATTTATAAGGAAATGAAGTTGAAAAAAATGCATGCTAATTCCACTAGAGACAATTCAGTAAGAGAACAGATCAGTGATCCTACGGCTCCTTCGAATTTAACTGTATCAGATTTACCAATTTTATAGGATATGTGGTCCTTGCAAAATGAAACAGAAAATTACTATCAAGAGGCATGAGAACCTGAAAACAGTGGTAGTACTGACCCCATGAATCTGTCAATAGGAACAAGAGCAGAAACACCCTTCCGATCCAGATCTAGATATATACTCCAAATGGGTCGAGATAATTTGGATATTTTCGCAGAGAATGTCATACAAGATTTTAGGCATCTTTATTACAAAATCACTGACCAGTCTCAGTACCACAATCCCAAGGAAAGACAAATGTTTCAAACTATTGAGAAAATCTAAAAGAGACCTGATGTAATAGTTAAGCCATCAGATAAAGGAGGAAATGTTGTACTTTGGGGAAGAGTTGTACAGAGATGAAGCAATTAAACATATGTTGAATGCTACAGGAGGATCACAGTGAATGAATATGGATGAGTAAAAGAAGGATTCTATGTCAAATTGTCTGCATGGAGAGAAAACGATCTTTCAAGTTGGGACGAATATCGTTTTTTAAAACAAGAGCATCCAGTTTTCCCTACTTTTTACATGATCCCAAAGGTACATAAGGATAAGAACAATCCACCTGGGAGACCCATAATTTCTGCTCAAAACTGCTTATTTGAGAACGTCTCGAAGTACATAGATTTCTTTTTAAATCCTATTGTGAAAACTTTGCCATCATATCTAAGGGATTGATCCAACTTTTTAAAAGACATTCATGATGTTAAATGGGAGAGTAACATGGTCCTGGTAATGCTGGATGTTTCCACATTATTCACTAATAGAAAACATCAAGATGGTCTGAGAGCTACCGAACATTATTTGCGGATGAAACCTATGAAATTCACAGAACACAATTGAATGGTATTAGATATGATGGAAGACTGCCTAACAAGGAATATCTTTTTATTTGAAAATGAACTGTTCCAACAAGAACAAGGGACAGCCATGGGCACCTGCTTTGCCCCCAGTTATGCCAATTTACATCTAGGCTGGTGGGAGGAGCAGGTGCTCGGGGGAACCTACATTGGAACAGTGGACAGATAAGATCTTGTTATGGCTAAGGTTTATTGATGATGCCTTCGGGCTGTGGCAGGGCACGGAGCTGGAAGTGGATCAATTTATCAGGGACCTAAATGAAAATGATTTAAATTTGAACTTTGTGGGACATAAGAGCATAACAACAGCAGACTTCTTAGACATACGGATAGTGGTGGAGGGTGGTAAGCTAGAAACAACAATATTTAGAAAGCCTACGGCAGGAAATACATTCCTGCATGCCAAAAGTGCACACCTTCCCCCTCTAATAAGAAGTATTCCCTTTGGATAATTCTATAGAGCTAGGAGGGCGTGCAGTTCACAAGGGGAATATGGCAAAATAGAGAAGGAAATTAAATCTTTCTTTGTACAAAGAGGGTATTCACCTGGATTACTAGAAGCAGCCTCCAAAAAAAGCTAGAAATATGAATAGAGAGAAGATACTATTTGAATCATCTAGAACAGGTACAAAGGGAAAGAGTCGGGAACAAAGAACACTCACAGATTCATAACAACCTATACAACAGAGCATCAAAAATTATGACAAATCTTACAAAAGCACTGGTACTTTATCAGACAAGATCTGGTAATCGGACACCAGGCTACTAGAAACCCACAGATCACATATAGAGAATCGAAATCATTAAGGGATTATCTAGTAAAAAGTGATAGCCTGGGAGACACACAACAATATACTTAGCTTCAACAAAAAGGTTTTAAAAAAATGTTTGAAGTGTAAAGCCTGTTTGCATGGGGAAAATATTTCAACTTTTAGAACAGTTTTTAACAAAATTGTGAAGGTGAAAGGGTTTTTAACATGCATATCAAGTTTTGTTGTGTATGTTTTAAAGTGCCCATGTAATAAGATATATGTCAGGAGTACAACTCTAGCAGTACACAAGAGGATTTTACAACACAGAAGATCAATAGTAATCAAAGATCGAAGCTACCCAATAGCGAGACATTTTGAAAGGGAACACTCCAGCATCCCAACACCATTGAAATATAGCTGCATAGCTCAAGTGCCAAAGAGAAGGAGAGGTGGAGACAGGGAGAAAGTTAAGAAAACTTGAACCATACTTCATCCTGGAGTTGGATAGTAAAGAACCAACCTCTCAATCTGCCAGTATACTTCATACATTAACAAAACAGCCAACCAAGTCTCACACGTATACAAGCTTTTACGCCCCAAGTCCACCAAACTGAATGAAAAAACAATAGCCTACTGGAATAAACACACTAACACACCTCTAAACGAACAGGAATGGGCAACTTTGTGGGCCTCGTCCTCGCGCAACAAGATCACCCCAGCTCTAGCACAAACTAAATTTTGGCTGCACCACAAGGCATTCTGGACGCTTAACTGCACAAAGTAAAGCATAAAGACGACCCGCTATGTTGAACTGCAACAAAGAGAATGAGGACCTGGCTCACCTAGTCTTCCACTGCCCAACACTGAAGACATTCTGGGGGAAAGTCTTTGATTTCATAAACAACGTGTTTGACTGCAAAATAGCGAGGGATTTCACCTCCCTCACCTCTGCTTTTCTACGCACAAACTTGAGAACTGAGCAGGATAAAAACCTAATGGACTTCTTATTATCAGCAGCTGTTAAAATGGTATTTAACAACTGGAAAGATACAAGTAGAACTAGCTGCAAAGGTTGGATCAACTGGATTACACACCTCAGAGGAGCAGACAACCTGGCACTTCAGTACACACCATGGAAAGCGTCAACAAGGGGGATGTGGGAAACCCTGGTCACTTATCTAGTCTCTTATGAACCTCCATAAACACTGTACCTGAGCTTTAAACTCTATACCATGCGACCCAAAAGGACCGAGCCCTAACATTGCAAACATCAACTCTCAGGAACGGCGAGCAACCCAACTTTTGTTGTCAAATGTACAAAGCAAGCATAGCAACCGCTAAATGTACTGCCAAGCGTTTACTATGCCTAATGACCTGTCCCTTTCCTATCTTGTTTCAACACTAAACTCTCTGCCTTTTCCTCCTTTCTTCTCTTTCTCTCTTAACCACACAAACTGTTTGGGCCAGTTATGCATGTACCATAGTAAGAATTTTTTTTTCTACGCCAATCTGGCTGATTGTTGAATGTATCCATCTATAATCTTTAATACAATGTTTTGTTAAAAAGTATTTGTGCAGGAAAAAGCTATAAAATTGTTTGCCAGAAGCGTGACTGATTACCCAGTGACTTAAATTTACAGTTTCATGCAATGCAACCTTGTAAGGTTTGCCCGCCTCAGCTGGACTCTACTTTGTCCATAATTCCTTCTCCAGCATATCTTAGTGTTGAATACGGGGCTTTACACATGTACAATGCATGCATGACACCAATTGTCATGGCACTACGTACTCCAAAGCATAATACAAAGCACTCCTTGTTCCCAAAGAGAAACAAATGTATGTTATTGTTACCTTTATAGTAAATGTTCAGCATTGTAGATTGATGCAGCCATTTCACCTTACCACCCCCCCCCCAACAATTGGTATACATTCACATGCAGAAACATTTTTGAGAAAAGTCCTTGATACCAAACTTGAGACTAGTCTTTTTTTCTCAAAAGTGATTTCAACAACTAAGTTGTGTTGTAAGCTTAACATGCTCGCTAGCAAAAGTGCATATCGTAAATGTGTGTTCCAGGAATTCAGAAATATCTAGCCAGAGGTACTATAAATGTGATTGATGTTAACACAAGAATTATATTTCCTTTCCTAGAATTAATGTCGTTTTTGTAGATCGTTCTGGACAACGAATTCCAGTGAGGGGAAAACTAGGAGAAAATGTCTTGTACCTGGCACATAGGTATGACATTGAATTGGAAGGTATGTGATCATATGTAGTCTTTCTGTTTTTAGTTTTATTATGTGCCCAAGGTGACATTTTTAAATGAATAGTTGTGTACATCTAACTAGCTGGAAAAATGGTTATTTCTATGGGGACTAGAAGTACTAAGCTTTTGATTATAAGAGTGAGTTGAAATTAAAAGGGTGCATCTGCTGAAAACAACAACGTCCCAGCAGCCTTGATGGGACTTAAGTCCAAAGTCAGAAATTGGGTAAAGCTCGATGCCGGAGCTTTAAACAAATCCTAAGCCTACAGCACACCTATCAAACAGATGGCGACTACGGATCTTGGGTCTATCCAATGTTGGATTCTACAATATGTAGATACCTGCCTTCCATTATCCAACAAACGGCTCTGTAATCATCCGGTTTTCTGAGGGACTCAAGATTGAAAAAGCGAGATTGTAAAACTCTAGAAAGACAATGGAGGAAACACTATAGGCCTGATGCCAGGCTGGCCAATAAAAAGGCCATAAGGCACTATCATATTCTCTGCAGAACAGCTCGTGCTGAGTATGTTTCTATCAAAATATCTCAATCTCAGAAATGCTCCGAGACCCTATTTAAGGTGGATAAAGAACTATCTGGGTCGGAAAGTCAGACTACCCCTCTAGTCCTAAATGAAATGCAATGTAACGATCTGGCCCACTACTTTGTGAGCAAAGTCGAGAAAATATATTATGCACTATCCAGTGATAATCTGTCAGATACTTCACACCCAGCCGTCATCACCCCCAAGGCAACTAGTGCTTTGTTGCTGGAGTCTAATAGTAATATTGAATCCATCAACACACTGGAAGCGTGGTCCCTTTTGGAAGTGAACTCCTTTAACCACCTTCTGGCAAATATTAAATCTGGCTCCCCGTGCGACTTACGCCCTATCTCAGTGTGAAAACAGCAGGAACCTCCTATACGTGCGCCAATTATGGATCTCTTTAACGCCTCCTTACAGGAGGGTGTGGTCCCCCCAGAATGGAAACATGCCATGGTGCTCCCTCTTTTAAAAAAGGCCAATGCGGACCCTACTGAGCCATCCAACTTTCGCCCTATTTCTCTGCTCCCAGCCTTTTCCAAAATCTTTGAAAAACATGTGAACTCCCAGTTGTCCTCTTTTGTTGAGACCCAGAACTTCCTTCATGCTTCTCAATCTGGTTTCAGAACTGGGTTCTCCACTAAATCTACTCTGCAAGGTGTCACCGAAATGCTGACTCACCAGTTGGATCTTGGTGACACAGTGGCTCTTATTTTACAGGACTTGAGCGCCGCATTTGGTAGGGTGTCTCATACTATTTTGTTTAGAGCTCTACAATCCTTACGGCTTGAGGGTTGAGCCCTTAAATGGCTCCATTCCTTTGTCACCAACCGTACGTTCCAAATTTTCTCTTCCACGGCCAGCTCTAAACCCCATCTGTCCCCTTACGGAGTGCCTCAGGGCTCAGTGCTGAGCCCTTTGCTGTTTAATGTTTATGTTCGCCCATTGGCAGATGTTGCCGAAGAGGCTGGGCTGTCCCTTTTTTACTATGCCGATGATACGCAGATAATCTTCTCCCTCTCTTCATCTAGAGAATCTAAATCATCGGTTCTCCAGTCTGGCTTGAGGAAACCGCGTCTTGGATGCAAAAACATCTACTCAAACTTAACAGAGAAAAAACAGAAGTTATGATTCTCAGGAAGCAACAAGATCTCTGGGGCCCCCAGCATTGGCCCCCTGAAATGGGTGCCTTACCCCGGCCTGCTCACCAGGTTCGCAACCTGGGCATTATCATCAATGATCAACTGACGATGAAACAACAAGTTACAAAGGTGGCGTCAACTTGTTTCACCATTCTTAAATGGTTAAAGAAAATTCTTTGGAAGCTACCCCAAGCCCCCTTCACCCCCTTTACCTCCCTGCCCCCCCCCCCCCTCAGAGCAGTAGTCCAGGCCCTTGCTACATCTAGGCTGGACTACAGCAATGTTCTCTATTTGGGTTCTAACCAAGCGGTGATACAGAGACTGCAGGTGGTGCAAAATGCGGCTGCCAGGCTGCTCTGCCATGTTTCTAAGTCGGCACCTATTTCTGGCTTGCTTCGTGATCTTCATTGGCTTAGGGTGGATAATCATATTAGATTCAAAGCCCTGAGCTATATGTTCAAAATCAAAACTGGTGTGGCTCCACAATATCTGCAATCTTTAGCCCAAGCCTATACACCTTCACGTCCCCTGCGCTCTGCCGTGCAGGCTAAATTCACAGCCCCCAGAATCAAACTTATCTGAATGCGGGGTCGGTCCTTTTCTTACTTAGGACCAGTCTTATGTAACTCTCTCCCCATCTCACTTCGAAATCAAACAGTCTATGAGTTATTTCGCAAATGTTTGAAATCATGGCTGTTTAATCTGTAACGTTTCTGTTCCCTTGTTCCCTCCTACCACGCGGGGTAGCTGTGCGTCCTACAAATTTAAATAATAATGATAATAGGAGAAGGGGATTGCAATTGATTTCATCTAGTTCTTGGCTCAGCTGGGGTGACGATATTTGGATTTCTTCCTTTGATGTAACTACCCATGTCAAGGGATTAAAGAAGCAACATAGCAATTTACTTTGGTGATGCAGCAGCAGAGATTTCAGCTAAGGAGCTGGCCTTCTCTCAAGAAGACATGAACGTTATGGTGGCCACAGCTGTATGGCTGCATACTCCTGTGCCATTGATGTGAGAACATCAAGACAGCCCAAATTTAGTTTTTGAACCGATCTTTGAGGTTAAGAATCTAGCTGCAGGCCAGTCCAGGACACTTGAATCATGGGAGAAACATTAAGTTAATGAACTGGAGGAAATGTAATCAAGTAAAGGGTAAAAGGGAGAATCTAAGAACAGTGCTTGCTGCCCTCCCCTACACCAGCCATCTCTCTGGTGTAATGATACACACTAATAGAAAAAAAATGTGAAGGTACTCAAAAAGTAAAAAACAAAATAATAATAATAATAAACTCTGAGATATTCATAACCTATTCACTTGAGTAAATGTATTCTCAAGTCACGTGTTTCTTAGTAAATCATATATTAAATTTATATTATTATAACGTCAATATTCAAACTTTCATAAATGTTTACAAAGCTCATTAAGATCTGTTACAAATGCATTCACAAATGGTTTATTCACGTAGGTTAATAGTTGACTTTTCAGAATTTGTTATTGCTACATACTGCTTTAATGTTTTTTCTCAAGGCTTTAATATCAAATTTCCAATAACTACTTTATGTAGAGTAATGAAAATGTAATGGCAGCATTAGAAACTCTCAGACCTAACTCATATGTTTTGCCTTTGCTGCTCAAACAGGATTTGAAATCCCCATTCCTCCTTTTCTCAGATTGTTGCAAATTAAACACCCGAATACTCCATTAGAAGAACTCCATTTACCATCTGTTGATTTACTCCAATTGAACTAAATACTAGATTTCACTTTTGTTGATACTCTGTGCAGAGTTTCCTCTTCCTATTGCCTAGGTTATTTTTCCTTAATTGGTTTAGGAAACTGTTGAAGCTTATCATGATTTCAGATCTTAAAATTAACTGCTTTTGAAAACAAGTTTTCAGTGGAGAATATGTTGTTACTGTTCCTGGATGCAATTTGAATTAACAGATGATCTACATATTTAATTTGCATTTGGTTTGTTAGTTTAAAAACCTTCTTTGAAAACCAACTTCCCATTTAGGAACCTACCAAAACAAACGCAAATTATTTTGGTCTTACACGTTGTTTTGTATTGAGAACTTTTGAATCGTCTGGCATTATGTGTTCATAATAAATCTTTTATAACAAACAGTAGGAAGCTGGCTCTGTATATGATATTGCCACTAGGTCGTAATACCGTGCACAGAGTCCAGGGGTTGCGCACCAGTGTACAGGGCTCAATGTAAAACCCAATGTGCTCTATTAGTGGTTGTGAGGGCGAACAGCCTTAAGCCTAACACATAGGAGTGCAAGAAATGTATTGCACCACAGTGATCAATAATGGACACACGAATCAAGGAGGAGATCCAGTCCAATTTTAGAAAATTGGACTTTTGTTTGTAGTTTATTTTAAGATCTTCGAAATAAGGCAAGTACGATTTTAATTAAAAATACTTTTCACTTTGAAAAATCGACACTTAGAAACTTTTTAACACAGTCCAATGTTAATCTATGGGGAAAACCATATTGTACTTAAACAGGTAAACTTACAATCCCAGTCTTCGGAGCCAAAAGTCAGCAAGGGCCAAGGGTCAGGTAAGTACCAAAACTGCACCAATAGCAACACATGGGCTGCCGGGTGCAGAGGTCAAAATCGAAGTCCGACTCAATACTTTCCAATGGAGACAAAGGGTGCTTAGAGCTACATTGCTCGCAGTTATGTAGATCCTTTGCAGGGGCCAGGCTTTAGGGTTAGGTTAAGCACGAGGGGTGGAGGGGCCACAAAGCAGCTCAAAACTTACATCACTAGCGGCACGAGGGCGGCCAGGTGCAGGGTGCAATTTCACCATCGGGCGCCCAATGCTTTTCAATGAGGATTCTTACGGCAAAAAGGCTGCAGGTGTGACATCGGAGGTGCAAGAGGAAGGCCACCGACAGCAGAGGTAAGTTGGGATGGAGGGAGTCGTTGGGGCACCGTCTGTTCTGCTCACCAAGGCCCAGGGGCTTTAGCTGCAGGGGTGCTTTTTGACGTTGGTGTTTTCTTATCGGAGCCGGTTGCGGTCAGAGGAGCCTATTGATTCACACTGCAGGTGCCATCCTGGAGATCAGGAGAGGTCAGCCAATGCTGGACATGAGTTCAGGATCGCTGGGGAGACTTCACTGTACATTTGAGCAATTCAGAGTCGGGTCTTGGGCGTCGGGTGCAGAGTGGGCAGGAGATACGGATCCACGTGGATCCGAAATCCTTGAAGTAGGTTTCTTCAGGACAGGTCTGCTGTCAGCTGGTCAGAGAGCACACTATATTTGAAACCACATCAAAACCAGGAAAAAAGTAAGGGGCTAGCCCTGCAAAAGAGGCACTTTCTCACACAAACGATGAAGCTTTTCTAAGAAAAATAAAACTGCATAGTAAAATTAGAAAAAAATTAATCCGCCTGTACTAAAACGCCAGCTATCCCATCGCTTTGTGCACCAGCCAATGGCAATGCCTTTAGGCTTATTATACACAGAGTTGTTGCAAGCATTTCCTATTAGAGCCCATCCTTCGTCCCACCACTCTTCTCTCTATTTTGTGGAGCAGAAGTAGAAAGGAGAACATAGTTGTACTCCTAAAGAGAAAAAGGGTGCAGCTGCAGACCGAGCTGACTAAGGCCATGCTGTGTGACACACAATAACAAACTAGAATGACATGTGGAACGCCGTGGATGCATAGTGAGGAAGGGAAAGTACATCTTCCTCTTGACACTTTAGAAAGCAAAGATAAATATAATTTGCAATAATTATGATCTTCTCATAAAAATATTTAGATGCAGACTATCTGGATTACGGAGCACAGGCAAGATGGATACACATTGTGGTATTGACCCACAAGCAGTCATTTGTCATCTAGTTTGAGATATGCAGTGTCATGGATTTTCTGCAGTGCTCAGTTGATAAACATCAAACTGTAACTATATTGTGAATAATCATTTGTACAAGATCAGCAAGGATTCAGGAAATTAAAAATTTGGCACCTTATTTTTCAGATTAAGCCTGAACACATTCCATAGAGCACAGCGCTTACAGTTCGAGAAGCGGGTTAACAAATGCTTCAGCCTAGCATCACTTAAGACCATTCCTCCCTGCATCATGGCCGACTGCAGATCATGATGTGAGCGTAAGAGAAGCGGAGCCACTGAAAGTCACTGGGCCACTGCAGTAATTACCTCCCAGCACCCTTTTACGCCCTGCAAGCTGCTTCCTGTCGATGTTGGGACAAAGTTGAACCAAACCGAGCAGAGCTAGCCAATATCAGAGTACTATGGTGGCGCCCCTGTCGGCACTTTTAACTGTGCTATACCGTGACACCTTGATTTCTGCCACTCTTCCCTCCCCCCGGATTTAGGTGTGCATTGACTGAGACATGAAAAGGTGCTGGTGTGTAGCACCAAACCCACATTTACGGCAGGACCAGAACACATATGACATGGAAGCACTACTAGCTCTCACCTTCCACAACACTATTCCTAGACAAGTGTCCAAAAAGAGGCACAGTCTGCTCAGGAAGCTGGGCCAACAAACTGGACAACTCAAAGTAAGATCTGAGTGGGAGCTAAGGTGGTCAAGGGAACATGACAAATTAGAGTAGAAAGAAGTGTTGGGTAAAAGATTTGTTTTTTAATCGGCCAAAGGGAGAACTGTAGACAGCCTATGGACATCTTGCTTTGGATTTCTTTTTTAGGTCGAAATCTTCAGACAGCGCAGATGTCTGGTTTGCTAAAGATATCTTGGGGATATTCAGAAAGCCTCTCTAGGAATGCGTTCAGACCATTGGTTTTGTGGTTTGTAACTTCCATTTTATGGCTTTCTATTTGCTGGTTTATTTGTTTTAGGCTGTCCAGAGTGAGTTTGTCCCTCCAAGGAACGAAGCCTTTTCACATTACATCTACTTGTATTGTTCCATGAGTGCTCCTTTCTTTAAACAGGCCTGTAAATCTTGTTCATATCTTGTCACATTTGGTGTGCAGAGGTCGAATGTCAGGCTTTGTCTTTTGAGGGAGCTTGGTGTTTACTTTTCTTTGTCTGACTTCAAAGTGAGAGTAATTATGTATGGGGGTAGAACATGTTTTTTTTCCTAGCACACAACATTTGAATGAACTGAACAATTACTTGTAAATTGTATAGTTTCATTAGAAAAACTGTATGTCTGTGCAATTGTAACGTTCATTTCTATTGAAAATGTGCTGTCTTATGGCAGTGTGCTACCACACCATGCATTTTCCACTTTATGCGACTCCGGTCTACGCAACTTCACTCTGCTCTGCACCACTCCAAGCCACTACACTGCACTCTGCGTCACTGCACTCTACTCCACTCTATGCCACTACACTCCATGCCAATCTACTCTACATCAGTGCACTCTTCGCCACTGCACTCTACATCAGTACAGTCTAGGCCACTCGACTCTACTCTTCACAACTTCACTCTTCTCTGCGCCACTGAACTCTGCCAGTACACTCTGCGCCAGTGCACTCTACTATGCACCACATGACTGCTCTGAAACAATCTACTCTACGCCACTGCACTGTACACCATTACACCCTACTCCTCTCTGCTCCACTGTACTCTATGCCAATGCACTCTACAACACACTACTCTGCAACAGTGCACTCTATGCCGATGTACTTTGCACTACTGTATTCTATGCCACTGCACTCTGCGGCACTATACTCAAATCTTCACCGCTCTACGCTACTGCACTCTATGCTACTCAAGTCTACTCTGCACCCTAAGCCACTGTGCTCTGTGCCACTATACACCACTGCACTATGCCAATGCACACTGCTATCCAACACTAATCTACGCCACTGATGAACGCTGCATTGTACGCCGCTGAATTCTATGCGCTGCACTCTATACCACTATACCCTGTAACACTCTTCGCCAGTCCAGTCTTCTCTACGCCACTCCACTGCACGTCACTCTACGCAACTCCATTCTATGCCTCAAAAATAAAAAACTCGATGTCATTCTACTCTGACACTCCACGCCACTCTCCTCTACGCCACTAACTTTTAGCCATGCTGAACAGCAGCCACGCTCGTGTAAAACGTGGCTGAAACACATTGACAAAGCCAATAGCTCTTACATAGGCGAGACCTGGTGGCTTTGCCAATGCTTGTTCTTTTAGTTTACATCTATATCACTAAGTCAGTGCAAAGAGAAAAAGGCAGTTCAGTAGCTCCATGAAAGGTAACATTACACCAGATTAAAGAAAGCACAAAAACGCCAGCAACGTCGCAAGCTTTAAGCAGGGACCTGGCCAGGCTAAGTATAGCTGAAGTCCGTCACAATGTCACAGAATCGTACCTCATAGGAGATAAGTGACTGACCTGACATTTTGGCAGAAAGTTAAAAAATAAAACAGGGTTATCCATGGAAAAACAACAACCTCTGATTTTGCTTGGATCATGTACACTTCCACCCCAACTCAAAGAGAAGCTAATCATAATTCTCATAATGTGTCCCAAATCCCTGCTCAGACTAGCTCTATACTAGCATCAAAACCAAATGGTAATCCCGCTGTTAAGGTACAGGAGGTTTTAGATAGTGTTCCAAAACTTCGCGCAGTGTATTTGCTCTCTCTTCTAAAATCAACCCAGCCTCCTTTACATCTCAGATAACAGATTCTTCACAGCCAGATAACTCAAGCCACGCTGTGTTAATCATGACCGTGCTGTAGAATATCCTTTCCAAAATTCAATTGATTGGGTCAAATCAGAATGACATGGCCTTTTCGCTAAGTCTCCAAATCCAAGAGATCTCAGTCAGGCTTGGCAGTAATTCAAATCCTTTATTCGATCTTGCACATAACATCATAAAAGTACTTACAATCACAATTTATAAAAAGACATACATAAAAAATAGCATAAATCCTAATAATTAAAAAGGTGCTACTAACCAATTGATCATAAAATCCATTTCATCTATATATATAAGCTGGATACAATAAAATGTGTAAAAGACAGTCCTGATTCGTCTTGTAGGCCAACCTGCTTCCTCTTTTTCAAACATGCCCATAAAAATGATGCTAGCGAAAAACACACAAAATAATTCTGCAAGGATTTGAGGAAAAACGATGCTACACGACATGAGTTTGGCCGTCGTATCGATCAGCAAGATAGGTCGATAATTTTTGGGATTACTTTTGTCTCCCTTTTTGTGAATCGGGACGATTATGCTGGTTTTCCAGGACATGGGGAGGGGGGGGGGGGGGCAACTATAGTGATTTTATTAAAAACATTGGTTAAAAGGGGGACCCATATGTCCATGCTCTCAAAGAAAAAATCTATTGGGACACCATTGGGGCCCGGGGCTTTCCCAATACTGCAAGCCTCTATCCCATTCATAACTTCGTTAGTGAAAAAAGAGATGGTTTCCAGAAGTAGTACAAACAGGAGGTATCGGGTAATCAATTGAGGAAAAGTACTTTTAAAGTGAGCCACCCACTCCTCCCCTACGTTAACATCAAGCGTTGGGTCATTAGGCAGTATTGTATCCCAAATTTAAGACCATGAGCAAACAGTCTTCAATATTGAGGATCATCATCAGAATACCCGAAAGCAAGTTGCAACTAGAAGATCTTGAAAACCACTCTAGAAGGTCTAATCTAAGACTCACCAGAAGTCACCGAGAGCTAAAATCCTAAATCGCAAAATCTTAAGATCTGGCTATTTAGAACAAAACGCATGAGAACAGAACCAGTCCAATAACTGTATTAGTAAACTTTGATGATTATCGCAAGAGAGAGTATTGACTGCTATAATGAAATCCAAGTTCTTCAAGGTTGATAACACATTAGGTTATTTAGATTTATTTGGATCTCTCCTTTGAAACCTCCTAATTAAGATGGTAATCTAAGCAGATGATTCCACTATTTAAATCTGTTGATGTTCAAAACCATGGTAACTCAAATTGCAAAGCTAAATGTGTTAGCAAATAGCTTCTTTCAGGCTTTTTCAATCTTGTTAATGCTCAGGACTTTCTTAAAGAACTGCAACATGGGAGTAAATGATATATATAGTCTGAAGAAGTATTTATCTTAAGAGATAAGGATATGGTATTATGAATATTGAGCTGTGGGGAGGGGTGGGTATGCGGGGAGAGGTAGTCAAATGGGAAGAGTCTGGAAGTGCTAAACACAAGACGTCTTGGGCAGAGGGAATGGTCACTAATTTCCTGTGCTATAGGTGCCAATCAACGCATCAAGCTGGGTGGGGCTTCCAGGATAAGGGGCTGGTGACAAGGCAATTCAACAGCAACAAGATGGCTCTTCCAGAGCCTTAGGGTGGTGGGTGGTTCAGACTGGAGAAGACTGGGAGGTTTCTAATTAAGATATTGTTGATAGACTGGAGAATATAAAATACATTTCACTTGGGCTGGTGTCCAGTCGCTAGAAAGAAAGGGACTGAGCTGCCGAGTCTGAGGTCTAGGTAAAGAGTCATGTCTTTAGTTTCTTTCCGAATTCACGTACTGAGTAGGTGGCTCTGAGGTTTCTATAAAACACGCAGGAAATTGAACTCTCCGTTTAATAATTATTGGGGTAGGTAGATGCAAAACAAAGAATGAATATTTTTCTCCTGGAACAAGAGCTATTAAATTCTCAAATGATTGGTCAATGGTTGTTTGTAGATGGAGAACTTGCTGGGAAATTATTGGTATGACAAACTATGACTCTGATCCCCAGGAATATGATTTCTAACATTAAAGACTGGAACACTGATTTTCTCACATCTGATGCTATGGAGATAAATGGGTTTTATATTCGCAGTTTCAGTATCTATATAAAAATACTGCAACTACTTCAGAAGAGGAAATGAAGGGTTCTTGTGCAACCTGCAGATTCCTTCTCTTTTAGCAAAAAAAGAGCAGGATCTAATCTTCCTCTTCACTGAGGAAGAAATAATGTAGTCAGTAAAAGAATTGGCAAATGTAATGCTACAGAGAAGGACCACTACCCTTATGAGTGGGGCCAGATATTTATCGATGACTTTAAAAAATACTCAGGTGATGCTACTTACCTCAACTGTCAACTGAGGCAATACTCTGCCTTCTGGGTCGTGGCTTAGCCGCCAAAGATGGCAGGGGCTCATTTGTGAGTTCTGTGTAACTGCCCCTATAATCCAACAGAATCTGCTGGCTTAATAAACATGGAATCAATCCAGACACAGTCCTAAATAGATTACTATACTAGCTATTGTGTCAGACGGTCTATTGGAGCTTAGAGGTTGGGGCTGTATTTGGAGCAGCTCTTTCAGCCTAGTCGGAGATGAGCTGCACACAGCTAGTGTGCCTGGTGCCACTCTTGTCCTCTGGGACGCTTTATTCCTTGAGTTGCCCAACAGTCTGGGGTTTTCTGGCTGAGTGCCTGACTGCCTCTATGACAACCATAGACAAAGTCACTGGGACTGCTGGGGGTAGGTATAGGCTGTGCTGCGGCCTACCCTTTTTGCTCATCTGGGTGGCCCACATATTCCTGTTGGTCTGAGGCCAGGTTGGACTGCTGAACCAGGTTAGATGAACTTCTCCATTGTTGCCTGGCCACTTTTACGGGCCTGCTTTGAATTTACCCATAATGAAGTCACAGGAGATCTGGACCAGGGCTTACTGATGCTGCTCCCACCTTCCTACCCGGCCATGGTGGGAGGAAAGCCATCGCCACTGAGTCTCCAGTAGCAAAGGTTAAAGCCTGAAAAGGGGAGTTCTGGAGAGCTCCCACATTAGGCTGGGAGGAAGTGCAGGATAATGCAACCTCCATTATCCTGCAGGGCATACAGAAATACATTCATAATTAGAAGGGAAGATAGACGAGGTTAGCCTTGACCTGTCCTTCCTTCACTGTGGTTTCAGAAATGTGGTGGGAAGAGTTACTGAGGCAGGGGGCAGGATATCTGGGTGGACAACACACTATAAACCTTCCAAGGTAAGAGTTGTGCAGCCTCTTAAAGTAAGTAGGAAAGAGCAGCAAGAGTGGAGGACGCAGAACGGTCCAACCTGCCCCATTGCACAACAACATAGCTCAAATCCTGGGTCCCAGTGGAAGATTTGTTGGTGTGGTTTGTGGTAGAGTGGGCACACTGCTCATTGGCACTGAGGCCACCCCTGGGTGACATATCCCCTAACTCCCCACTTGCCAATCATTAGCTGTCTACTAAGTTACTTGGGTTGCGAGTACTTCACATTTCTTTGACACTCAGGAGAGCTCCTGGAACTGGCTGAAGGAGAGACAGAGTCTCAGGCGTGCTCAAACCATACAGATATAGACTTTTTCTCGAATAGCCTGCCCGAGGGGCAGGGGATCAGGGATCCCGACATGGTAGATGCAGAATAGATCCATATGAGCCAACTCAAAGGGGAGTGGGAAAGCACTGCTTTCTGGGAGCATGGGATGTCAGAGGAAGAATCCAACCCACCAAACTGAAAATGCTACCTCAGTCAGTTGACAGCAAGTTTGCTAGGTAGGTCCTCCGTGAACCGGAACACAAGCAACCTAGGAGCCACTGGAAAGCCTGTGACGGCTGGGCATACCCGGCACACTTGGGGAGGGCATCAAATGCAAAAACAACAAGGTGATGGGTGGAATGCTTGAATTACTCTCAGACACTGTCAATCGCTCGGGCCCCATCCCTATCCTTTGTTTTTTTGCCTGCTATGCAATGCTCTGTTTGGACCCAGCCATATGCAAATCACCCTTGACCTTGTTCCTCATGGAAACAGTACAGCCCGAACTTCAGTCAAGTATAGCTTGGTTCCAGTGGCACAGTGAGCGTCAAATGAAAAGCAGCTTTCCAGTGCCTTCTAGGTTGCTTGTGTTCCAGTTCAGGGAGGACCTGGCCTGGCAGTTCGGGTTGGACTGTTGCCATGATGAACAGTGTCAAGGAAGAAGCTAAACTAACGCATGAGTTACTGGGTAACGGCGGCAGCATATTAAAGATCTACTGCTCCTTGATTGTCAACACCGAGCCCTATGGCACAGATACCCATTGGTTGGGAACAGATTTGGACACAATTGATGAAAAGAAACCAGAATGCCCCCCTGAACACTGCCAGTCTCCTCCTGTCACAGGAGTGTAATCACCTTCCTAGACTCTACTACGCTTCTAAGACTTTATGGAGGATGGTTGAAGGGATCTCCCCAGACTACACTGGAAACCACAACACTAGGGGGGCCGTGATGCCAATCATCTATTACTACCCCAATATCCAACCTTCTATGAACTCCTTTCCTTCTGTCCAAATACTATAAGGTCTCTGCCCCTTACACCTGTGTCAATGGTTCGAAGTCCTGTTACTTGTTACAAGCAAAGATTGGTGGAGGAAAACAGGTGTTGTTGCCTCACACTTTTTAAAATTAAGGTTGTTGGCTGAACATATATGTAATGTCTGATCTGAGGAGTCAAATAAAAATAATTTGATAAATAATTTGATTATGTGAAATGTGCACCTATAAGAGTTGCAGTATATGTGCACCGACACTCCTAATGCCTTTAGGCTCTTTTGTGGTACTTGGAAAATTTTTGTTTGTTTTTAAGGTGCCTGTGAAGCTTCACTTGCCTGTTCAACCTGCCATGTGTATGTGAGCGAGGAATACCACAGTAAGCTCCCAGATCCCGATGAAAGGTAACACAATCAGATTATTGCTTATCTAGTGGTTAGTTTTTTCATGATGCTGTTAGCCATTTTCTTTATATTGTAAATTCACTCGAAACATTGTCAGAATCTTGAGTCGGGTATACTAAGCTCAGTTCAAAACGGAAATGATTGCTCCAGTAACAATATCTGTGCAGATTGTGAAGTTCCTCAAAAGCAAAGGAAGAGCAGACCAGAAAAAGTCGATGTGCCTTACAATAAGACCAAAATATCTTAATTCTATTATAACAGTTAATCACCTTTCCAAGGTAATCAGACCCAAGGGTTTCACACTTGGAAATATGCTGTGAAATCAGTGGCTTTTCCAAAGGGTTTCTTGTTTTGGGACAAAAACTAGTATCTGATAGTCTCGCGTTTTCATGTTGGTAATCAAAATGCCATGTTAGTAAATATTTACCAACCACAAGGAGATGATGGACGGAGTGCGGAGAATTTGCAGACACTCAACCCCAGCCACAGATCCTGGTTGAATCCATCATCGTTCTTTAGCTCACTTCGCCACCCTAGTTCAGACCCAGCCATTGGCAATCAGGTCTTGACCATGTTCCTCATGGGAACAGTCCAGCCCGAACTGCCAAGCCAGGTCTTACATGGACCGGAAACCCACATCTTGGGACCGGTTTCAAGGTGAATATTTACCTACTGAAAAAGAATTGGTTATATTTTTAGTTACCAAAAAACGTCACAACTTGCATATCATTAAAGTGCTGAGTTTAGGTTGAATTTTCACTTTTTCCTTCACTTATTACTCTCATTGCTTCCGGGTATCGTATTTTGCGTTTTTTTTTTATTTGAGACAAAATTACTTTTACACCATTTGCAGTGAAGAATGCAATGGTATTTATAATGCCTTGGGCAATGGAGTGTTTGGAATTCAGCTAACCTTTAAACTGGAAACGCTAGAACGTTGTTACCTGTCTCTCCTGAAGTGCCCAGATTGTGTGAGGATTTTGCTCCTTGTCTTCGACTCACTTGCATTCTAGAGACAAGTCTCGTGTGGCTCAAAAGCAACCAGGTTTGTGTAGGGATTTTGCTTCGGTCAATGAGTCACAGTCCGCATTGTCCATTACAAACACACCTAAGACACAACTGTGCTTTTTGGTCCTGAATTATTCTTCTTCCAGCATATTCCTTAGCCCATGTACGGCGCATCATCTGTTTTAGCTTATAACTGTTTCACTGTCCTAAACCAAACTTTCCTAGCTTTGAGAAGCTGCAAACAGTTGCAGCTACTGCTGTGTTTACAGTGGACAAAAGCAAATAATATGAGGTCAACTGTGCATCGGTGTGTGGATGTCCTCGGTGTCACTGGCGGAAAGGACATCAACATTACCAATGTTAGACAGCTGTCTGGTAAAACAGTGCCTTCTTGTACTTCATGTGCAAGAACCCAGTTTCTTACCTGTAACTACAGTTCTCAACCATTGGTACCTTTTTATAGCCTGACATGCTTGAATCATTCCCCATTGGGAGTGCGTTGGTAATCTTCAGAAAGTAGCATTACTAAAACTAGGCCTAAAATGCCACAGACAGTGTCACTTTACTAGACAATCCGTGTCAGAAAACAGCCAGTCACAAATAAGAATCCTGTATGCAACTATTCCTAAATGCCACCATACCTCAGATGTCATAACACAAGTTTGAAAGGCTATATAGTATAGGTGAGACTGCTTTTTTCAGTTATCTTGCTGATAAATGGTAGGTGAGTGATAATCTGGTAGCTGGTGAGGACATTAGAGTTCTTTAATAGTAGGATGATCTTTTCTGAGAGCTTCTGGAAAGATGCCTTCAGTGAGGTAAGTGTTGACAGTGGCAAGTAGGGGCAAGCGAGCTCCCAAAGAGAGCTTTTTTATATAGAAATAGGTTAGGAGACTTCTTCACAAGATGTGGCTTTAAGGGAGTTGAGTATGTTGGCAAGATTTGTGAGAGATAGTGCTTTGAAGGCTGACAATTACAGGATTCTTTGGGAAGAGGAGGGCGTAAATGACAAAGCAGGCCGCTGATGTGCTGTTGGATCTTTTCTACTGAAGAAGAGGTTGATGGGATTGTACTTTTCTGCGGAGTGAGAAGTAGATGGGTCTAGCAGGAGTCTGTTTCAGTGCTGGTCTTGAAAAGCCTTCTGCTTTTGTTGGTAGCTTTATTGAGGGTGTTGGTATAATACTTTGCTTTCATGTTTATTCCTGTCTGTGGATTGACCATTTGTCTGCAAGGTCTTTAGAGTACTAGGGTGTTGAAGGCTTTGTCTTACACTTGCATGTTTTAATTGGGGTATGGATGTTCACTTGGGGACCAATTCACAAAGGCCCGCAGTTGTGCCAGGACCTCTGCCCTGCTGTTACTCATTGCGGAGGTCCTGTGACCAGTGCAGGGTCCCCGGCACAACTGTGGTGCCTCCACCAAGATTGCAGAGGCCCTTTGTGAATCGGCCCCATAGTTTTACAAAAATAATGTTGAAATTGATTTGAAGGGTGTTGATAGGGTAAGAGATGAGTTGGTTTGCTGAGCAGATAGATAGAAATGACAAAGTGGTCATTCCAATCTAGGGGTATGGGTGATTTCTTTTGATTTTTTTATGAGTTTGAGAAGGTTGAGGATGTAGTATTAAGTATTTGGAGTGAGCTGGTTGTGGGACATGCTGCCCCATGCTCTGTTATGGTAAGGCTGTCTCTCAATATATTTTTTTAGCTCATTTTATCTGAGAGGTTGAAGTCAACCAAGAGGGTGGTGTGGGCATCTCAGATGGATGAGGGGTGGTGGTGAGATCTGAGAATTCATCAATGAAGTCGTTGTTCTGTCTGGGAGGTCTGTAGATAAGATTGGAGTTGTGTCTTCGAAATGTATACCAGTAGTAACTAGGTACAATCAAATGCCTCAAAGGGTGGTTGGTGTCTTAATTGTTCCTTTTCTTATTACAGAGAAGAAGATATGCTGGACATGGCTCCGCTACTCCAGGAGAACTCGCGTCTGGGTTGTCAAGTCATACTTACCAAAGAACTCGAAGGAGCTGTTTTTACACTCCCTGTAATAACAAGAAACTTTTACGTGGATGGACATGTACCCAAACCCCATTAGAAAAATTAAAAAGGACTTGGCCGCATCAATAGACCTACATGTACAGTTAGTGTGATTTGCAGTATACCACGCAGAAGTTAATTTATGCCAAGGATACTTCAAATGTTACTGAAAAATGTGAGGATGCTTTTGTAACCTCCAACCTATATTAAAAGTTTGTGTCCACTGGTTTAACCCTTTATTGGTCAAGAAAGAATATTGGCAAGTAGGTTCGATAACTCATACTACTAAGTGTATGATGAATAACATTTTGCATGTTTTCACCCTGTAATTAATATTTTAAGCACTATCCATTCGCCTTTCACTTTAAATAACTGGGTTAATTATCTTGAACAATTATATCAATAATCCGATTACTCAGTAGCAGGGATTCAAGCTTCAGTGAACTTACATTTAGCTCATGTTGTCAATTCAGGAGTTTTATAAATTGCGAAGTAAATCTTTAGAACCAACCAGTCTGATGCAGTTGCCGCTCATAAGAGATTTTATGCACATAATTCTACAGTTCTAAGTCTTTGTCTACAAGACAAATCATGTGGGATGGCATTTCTCTTGGGTCACACAGAATCATTCACAACTCTCTACTAGCCTGCACAGTAATAGTTTCCAAGCTCTTCAGACTTGAGCACTTCTGCATTAAAGGTTCTGCTACACAACTGTCGCTTACACACTCCTGTCCTTTTATTCCACCTAAGGTGTATTTACTTGGCTTCACAGTTATGTTGTTCTTTGCTTTTCTTTCTGTCTTAGGACAGGCTCCCCTGTTTCCTCATTTTTCCGGCCATATCTCCGATGAACAACTCCAAGCAATGCTGTTTTTATCACACAGTGTTATGATGTAGATGACAATCCTGTTAAGTCTTTTTTTTTTTTTTTTTAAAGCACAAATACACCCTAATGAGTTTAATGGTGATTGGCAGCAAACCTCTGAAACCAATGTCTAAACTAAGAATTTAGAAAACAATCCGGTTTTCAGCAATTTCCCAAAAAGCTGAAGTTCATTATGTTTCTCTCAAAGAAAGAGGCAAAGAAGTTAGGGGCCAGCATGAAGAAAAGGACTACCCAATCTTGGGCTGTGGGAGTCTAGAATAACATAAAGACCTTATAAAGTAATTCTGACATTCCTTGCACCAAAGTGCTGTGGTAACTAGGTTGCAATCTGTAACCCAGCAACATGTGATAGCCTGAGCATGAAACTCTGCTATGTCACTTAGAGATCTTTGCTGTGGTCAAAGAATATTACCGTTTGAGATTGAGTCAGTTACAGAAGGTGGCCTTTGACTAAGGATGGATGGGATCTTCTTGTGAAATAAAGAACCCTGAATTTGGCGGCTCCTCTGCATCCTTCATTGAGCTGTAATCTTGAATTGCCACATCAGCGTAGTCGGCAGGATGCTAAAAAGATCCCAACACCAGTGAGCTGTTTTCCACTTGCCTATCATCTACATCCTGTGAAGATTTGGTGTTTACCATCAGGACTGAGGGTGAGATCTACATATGTAAAAGAGTGCTGTTTGGGCCCTGCTTGGTATGTTGTTAGTAACTCCCTTCATACTTTATTTCTTTTTCTTCGCTCTAGTTTTTATTACCATGGTAATCCTTAAAAAGCCTGCTTTCTGCTTCTCCATCAACCTAATCTGAATGGCCCTATGACTGGGATTGTGTTTATCTTTTTTCCCATAAAAGCAAAACATTTTTAAGCGCATATGGGTTTTGCAATGCACGATCACAGTTAAGCATTGCGCTTCCGCTGTTGTAAATTGTATTTCAAATTGCCCATGGTTGCCGCACGCCATGACTTGCATGTAATTGTTCGCTGTGCTTTTCACTCCACTTACCTATGCCAGAGTAGGAGGAAGCGTGAACTTGCTTCAAATTAGTCTCTCTCCATTGTTTCTTTCTGCAAAACTCCATAGGAGTGTTGTGTTTATATTGACCCTTGCCTTTCCCCTTAGCCTTGTCCTCTCTAGGTTTTCGTCACCTCTCCCCTGGCACCAACTCCACATTCGTGCCAGTATTGTGATGTAATCAGCTGGCATTCTAGAATGCCAGCGGATTCCAATGACAGTTGGGATGACCGTTGTCCGTTTCTGCCCAGCTGCCTACTGCGACGCACTGCTCCTGCATTTCTGGTGTGTTGTCTACTTAACCTTTCAACTAATAAAGGATTTACATCAACTTCGCGTCGGAAGCATCCTTACAATTATGGCGACGAGTAATAGACAACACACCGAAGAATCCATGTGTGACAAGCATTATTGGTGATTGC
Organism: Triturus cristatus; assembly: GCF_964204655.1. Lineage (NCBI taxonomy): Eukaryota > Metazoa > Chordata > Amphibia > Caudata > Salamandridae > Triturus > Triturus cristatus. The sequence goes on along the minus strand of NC_140581.1, from coordinate 172,692,804 downwards.
TTCACACCAACGTATTCTACTTTTGCAACAACCAAATCTCAACGGAGGAAGTGCGGCTTTCGCTCTACATCGCTTTTCCTCTACATCATCGGAGAAAATGCAGTGTGCCCTCTACATACGACCCTGGAATTGTGAGTGTCTGACCCAACATTCAACTTTCCCTTGGAAGCGTCCTCCACTAGGAACTATCTCTTCAACCGTTCTCTGAGGCATTTGGGGCAAGAGAGTCATTCTACCGAGTGACCACAAACCCTTCACAAGAGTACTACTGCAAAAGGGTTGCATACTGCGTTACCCAGACTGGCACGAATGTCAGTAAGATTGTTAGACTTCAATTATTATCTACCAGGAGCCAAGAATGTAGTCGCTGACTTTCTCAGCCATTTACCTCTCCCTGACCGTGGTGATGTAGAATGCAAGGAGGAGGAATTCTGTGTGGCCAGCATCACTGAGGAATTTCACAGCATTCCCATAGAGAAGTGGTTAAGTGCATAAGAACAAGACAACATTTTGCAAGAAGTTAACAGACTCATTCTTCACGGTTGGCCTAGCAAGAAAACCGTCAAAAATGAACTGAGGACATACTGGGAACTTACAAATGAGTTGTCAGTGGAGGGTGGACTTATCGTGAGGCAAGGGAAGGTTATCCCTCCTGAAGCACTAAGAGACCGCATTATAGAAATTAGCCATGAAGGCCACCTTAGTATCAATAAAACCAAACACAGAATTAGATATATGGTACTGGTGACCAGGTTGCGACATAGAAATTGAGAGGAAGGTCAGGAACTGTGTGAGTGTGAAAACTCAGACAAATCCCAGGTCACCCTTAGACCCCTGTTGCAACCCGTCTTGTCCCGGCATGCACTGGGAAAGGGTTGGCATTGACATCATAGGACCCATAAAGGACCAGGGAGAGTAGATGTATGTGGTAGTACTTGTTGACAATTTTTCTAAGTGGCCGGAGATGGATATATTCCACAAGACTGAAGCTGTCAACATTATCAAATTTCTTGACAGGGTTTTCACGAGGGAGGGCTTACCTAAATCCATTGTAAGTGACACTGGTGCACAGTTCACCTCTGAAGTCTTCAAGAAGTACTTAGATAGGAATGGCGTCACCCGTAAGACCTCATCCGTGTATCATCCAGCAGGGAACAGAGCTGTGGAAGGGTTTAACCGGATGGTTAAAGGTACCATACAGTTAGCAAACAATAATGGGTTGAGTTGTAAGAATGAATTGAGCAAAATGATATGGGCATACAGGATCACTCTTAGTGCAAGTACGTCCTTTAGCACCTAAGAATTGATGAGAGGCAGGACCCCCATGTCTAAAGACAATGTAGATTGACTTAAAGCAGCTAGGAAAGCTGAGTGGTCAGCAGATATGGCAAGGAGGAATGTTCAAGACGCTCAGAGTGAGTGCAAGAAGTGATTTGATTCCAAGCATAAGTGCAAACCACATAGTCTCAGGGTAGTAGACAGAGTGAGAAGGAGTGGATTCATCGAAAAAGGGCAGAATCAATATTCACAACCCCTGGTTGTCAAAAAGATCTTCTGCAATCCTGCTCAACTTAGTAATGGCAAGGTGTGGCATGGTTTCGCGCTCTCTTTGTGTGGGAAAACCGCTGATGGCAGGCGTCAGTGTGGTATATCTCAGGACACTACTATGTGTGCGCAGAGCACTGCACGTTTCACAGATTGGGGCCCACATAGACCCTATTGGTTGCTTGATGATATGTCAGAAATAGAGGAAGATAGCAACAGTTCTATGGTACATTCCCAGTCCACTGGTGTTTGTGTCCGCTCTACTCAGGGGCGCAATGAAACTTTGGATAAAAACCACACCGTGGATAGCAGCAATTCTAGTGATGTACCATGCATGAGTACTACCAACCAATCGGCAGAAGATGATCCTGCAGGTGATTCTGTAATAGTGGGTGGGGGCACTGGCAGGTTTGGATGAGTTATTGTCAAACCCAGCAAGTTTAAAGACTTTGTATGTGATTTATGTTTATGCACTTTGCGGGTCATTCTGTCTCATTCCTTGTGCACATTTTTTGCATGTACCAATGTTCCTGTTCACCTTTTTCCCTTTGGGAAAGAGATGTGTTGTGTTTATATTGACCCTTGCCTTTCGCCTTAGCCTTGTCCCCTCTAGGCTCCCGTCACCTCTCCCCGGGCGCCAGCTCCCTGCTCGCGCCAGCATTGTGATGTAATCAGCTGGCATTTAAGAATGATTCCAATAACAGTTGGGATGACGGTTGTCAGTTTCTGCCCAGCTGCCTACTGTGACGCACTGCTCCTGAATTTCTGGTGTGTTGTCTACTTAACCTTCCTACTAATAAAGGATTTACATCAACTTCGTGTCAGAAGCATCCTTACAATTAGTAAGTGGAACCAGGAGAGTTGAAGAGAACAAAGCTTCATATGAGCGCCGCTTCCTTCCTCCCTATGCTACTTTTTTTGACGCTGAAGTAGAACGTTAGTGTTACGGCCCACAGACTAGAATGGATGCACGCTAGCTGCCTAGTAAGTTCATTTCCCTGCATATTTTCAGTTAACTACAGGATACGGTCAATTTCTGGCGTGTCCTGGGATCATTCACAGTGACACGCACACTTCCACTGGTGTGCCCTGTTCTCCTATCTCACTACAGTGGCACACACACTTGTGCAGTCCAGTTACAGATGAGGTGGTGGTGGTGATAGTTGTTCAACAGTGCACTGCAGTGACACGCCAATTGTCCAGCAGTAATGCACTCACCTGCTGATGTGTTCTGAGATAAGTTACAGTGACTTGCACTTCTCTGGTGTGCCCTGTTTCCATTTTCCTGCAGTGAAAATCTCAAGTTCACTTTGTTGTGGGTCTACAGTGATACACTCAGTTGTTGGCGTGTCCTGTCTGTACAGTTTTTGGTACATCAGACAGTGACACGCACACTCTTGTTGTGCAGTGAGGGTAATCTTCATTTGCCTCTGCGTGCACCCCCATTGTGTACACACTTTGACAGATTGGCAGATTTAACTATACTAGGTTTTGATCAGTGTGCTATTTCAATGGCACGCACACTAGTGTGCTGATCTCACTTTTCTTTGTGTAGATTCAATGGCACGCACACTAGTGTGCTGATCTCATTTTTCTTTTATTGATCAGGCACGCCCTGTATTGTTCGAAATGTCCCTATTTCCATATGTAATGAGCTAAAAAATGAGATAATTAATTGAAGGCTGGGGGTATTATTAAGGAGATGGAAGGAGTGGAGTGGTTCGCTCCGATTGTGGTTGCCAGGAAATCCAGCGGCAGTCTGCTCCTGGGTGTAGATCTAAGGCCTTTAAACAAATGTGTGGTGGTGGACAGATACCAGCTTCCGAATATCACTGAGCTAGTATTAATGTTGGGAGGAGCCACTGTATCCAGTACCATTTATTTGACCTCAGCTTAACACCAGATTGAGCTGAAAGACACTTCAAGAGACCCAACGACTTTCAACCATGCCCTTTAGGACATTTAGGTTTGTTAGATTGCCGTTTGGGCTGGTGTCTGCAGACTCAGTATTTCAGCATCCAATGGAGAAGGTTCTCCAGGGTATTGCTGGAGTCTGCGTCTATTAAGACGATATCTTGGTTTTGGGAAAGATACAGAAGAACATGATGCGAGGGTGAGAGCTGTCATGGGGAGATATCCTGATTGTAATCTCACGGTAAAGCCAGAAAATTACAGGTTTGGAATCAAATCTATCTGTTACTGTCTTTGGTGAGGGGGGTCTTTCCTAAAGCTGATTTGATTGACACCATAATGCGCATGAGTTCTCTGACATCCTGGGAGGGATTAATTAAGTTTTTAGGTATGATGTATTTTATGCGAAATTCATTGAAGATTTTGCTTTTCTGAGCAATACCAGGAGTTGCCGCTTAACGAAAGGCATTACGTTTTCCTGGTATGCTAGTTGTGAGGAGGAATATCGATTACTTAAGGAATGTCTCAGTGCAGCTCCAAAGTTGAGAAATGTTGATCCTATAAAAAAATCCATTATTACCACTGATGCCAGTCTAAATGGGTTGGGAGCGGTGCTCCAACAAGTAGGCGACCATGGTACCAACACCATTATGCTCATTACAGGAGGTAAAAGGATGTGGAATATAGGTATTCCTTCATCAAGAGGGAGGCCTTGGCTGTGTTTAGGTCAGTAAAGAAATTCAAGGAATTCTTGTGGGAGGTCTCATTTACAATGAGGACTGATCATAACCCTCTCATTGTGGTTCTTTTAAAAAAGAAGGTGAGGATCTTATTTATAGCCGCATAACCAAATGGGTCATACCATTACAGGAGTATGACTTTACCATTGAATATTTGCCAGGTTCACTTTCCAGATTGGATCCCTTAGCAGATGAAGAAATTGATCATAAAGTCATGGAGAAAGATTCAGAATGTGTTTGTGAAGTCCATGTTATAACTGAGGAGAAGTGGCGTCAAGAGTTGGCTAAGGATGAGATGCTGAGGGAAGTAATGCAATGTAAAAGGCAAGATTGGAAGTTCAGGAATCAAGGTCGCAACTACTGGTGTGTGCATGATGAATTGTCCACCAGCAAAGATTTGCTTTTCAGGGAAACTAGACTCATCCCACTTCTCAGTTTCAGAGAGGAACTTATTAATCTCACCCTAGAGGCACATCAAGGTATGACTAAAAGCAAAGTGAGAATGCGCAGCTCTTACTGTGACCCAACATGGTTAGACAGGTGGAAAGGGTTGTGCGTGACTGTACTATGTGTGCCCTAAGTGATAAGTCCAAGCAAGCCAGAGTCCAACCCATGGTGTCAAGAAGACTACCTACAAAATCAATTTATGGTCTGGGAAAGCAAGTTTTCTTCATTGTGGTGCAAGATATGTTCTCTAGATGGCCTGACGTGTTTTTTACTAGTTCCATAAAGAGCAGCAATGTGAACAAGGTCCTTAAGGAACTGTTGGCTAGAGAGGGGTTTCCTCAGTCCTTACTCACAGACAACGGAGTGCAGCTCACCTCCAAAAGAATGGTTACATTTCTTGGTGATAGCGGTATACATTTGAAAAAAATGCTCACTATACCATCCAGAGACTAATGGAAAGGTCAAGAGGCTAAACAGAGTCATTAAGGAGACCATTTCTCTGCTAGAGCCTAATCGTCTTGATTGGAAGAAGGAGGTTCACAGGATGATTGAGATGTATATAGTCACTCCCTATTGTTCCACTGGAAAGACACTCCTTTGAGATATTTCGGGGTAGGCTTCCCAATACTTTTGTTGAGCCCTCCAGTGGATTAATGATTATGCTTTGAAGTTAGGAAAGGAAGCTGGAGGTGTTGAATGGTACCGACGTAAAAAGAATAAAGTAGGCTTGAAAAAAAGTGAATTTAATGCCAGAAAAGCTGTGAAGAAGACAGAGGTGGGTGTTGGTGACTTTGTCATGATTAAGTGTCCAAGGAAAGGTCATTTTGTACCTAAATTCTCAAAGCCAAGATATTTACCAATGCTGTCAAGACTCAAGATCATAAAATATGGAATATTAATAGGGTAGTGTAGGAAACTGGCTCTGTATATACTATATCAAAGTAAGGTATAGTGTGCACAGAGTCCAGTGGATCCCCAAAGGTAGGCAGAGGTAAAAGTAGATAATACCTTACTCTCTATTTGTGGCAGTGTGGTCAAGCAGTAAGGCTTTATCAGAGGGTAGTGTTTAAGCATTTATTGTACACACTCGGGCAAAAAGGATGTCACAAGATAAAAGACTGAACTCAGACCAATTTGTTTGTATAAAAATATTATTTTGTTGTATTTTATTTTCTAGATCCAAGCCAGGCCTATTACAAGTTAGTGAAATAATACTTTGTAGGTATAATGCAGTTGAATACATTTGAAAGGCAGTTGGATACAATGGGTTTGTGTACAGGTAAGTCAACAGTTAACATTACTTTACAGTTACTTTTGTGATTACTTTGTATGTTACTTTTCAGATTACTTTTCAAGTTACTTTTTGTACTCAGTGTGATATGCCTAGAAATAACACTGGGATATTTCCTAGAGAGAAGGTAAGTCATTCAGTTTTTGTACATTTGCAGTTCGCAGGGTTTCATACAACCCAACTCCACACTTCGAAGATTTTTCACAGAAAAGCAGTCAATGCAGCCCTATGGTAGAAAACAGTGTTATCAGTTTACGGGTCAGTATTTAGTTGTGGAAGTTGGTTTCCTGGTGTTAGAACCAGAATTCCCCCCGGGTCGAGGATGCACTTTCAAAGCAGCGTCATCAGCACTAGGGCGGCCGGGTGCAAAGTGCTGAGGTTCAATGTTATCCAATGGGGATAGAGGGCCTCTGGTTGGTGGCTGCTCAAGAGCAGACCACAAGGTTGTCGGAGCAAAGCTCCTAGACTTAAGCTCACGGCAAAGGGGGATTCAAGTTAGCACACAAAGTGCACTCACAGCGGCACAGGGGCGTCAGGGTGCAGGGTGCTGTTTTGGCATCAGTTTCCCTGTTGTCTTCAATGGGAGTTGTCGGTTTTGAATTTTGGCTGCAGGCTCGGTCCAGGAAGTCGTCCGGGAGGAACCAACAGCTCGGCAGGTAAATTGGAGGGCTCGGGGACATAGGTGCACCTCAGGTCCTCTTCTCCAGGGTGCAGTGCGGCTAGATGCAGAGGTGGGTTTTGAGGTCAGATTTTCACCTTACCGAGCCACTCGCGGTTAGGGTGTCTCCATGAAGAGGCTGCAGGCGACATTGGGGAGTCCTGGAGGGGTCAGATCATGGTGGACGCAGACTCTGGAACGCTGGGGGACCTCGCTGGGACCGGTGGGCCACTCTGATTCGAGCCAAAGGTGTCGGGTTTCTTTGTCCTCAGCAGGCTTGGAGTCTTTCTTTGGTATTTCTTTTGAACAGAGCCTCTGTTCACAGGAGAGCCAGTCTTTGTTGGAGGTAGTCAGTCCTCCCAGTGTTTTGGAGGTCGCTGGCTGCTGGACAAGGGAACTTTTGGCGCAGAATCTCTGGAAACTGCAGAAGGGCCAGTAGGGCTGGGGTCAAGTCAGTTCTTCTCTGCAGTCTTCTCTGCTGGACGTCTTATTTCGTCCTACTCCTTCGTAGGTTGCGGGAATCTGGAATCTTAGTTCAGGGCTGCACCCTAAACACAGTATTTAGGGGGCGTTTTATAGGTCTTGAGGTCAGTAGCTAGTGGGCTAATGACCTTAGGGTGACTACACCCTTGGTGTGCGCACCCCACGTGGTGGAGTGGGCACAATTCCTAATCCTGAATGGAGAGTGCTTACCATCTGCTGTTATATTCCATATAGGTATCGTAACATAGGACCCGGTAATCTCATTACCTGTCGCCTATATCCTCTCCCTACATTACACTTGTCACAGTTTACAGGAACTGACCTTTTACCTAGATATTACACTGCATTCAGAACGCAGGTTTTTCCTAGTTCGAAAACTCATACATTATGCATGAGGGTTCTTGGAAGCACAGCAGGACTGCCATCTTCTGTATAAAATCTATGTACAAAGCTCATGCCCGACGTCATCCTTAGGCCGACACAGTAATACAGCAAGGTAGAACCCCTGGGTAGACCTATGGGTATATATACATCACATCTTGCTAAGATAGACAGGGGAGACTGAGACTTCCCGGCCGACACACTGACCAGAGATGCTGAGGTTCCTGTGCGCAGACACTCCAGCTTGCAGTGGTCTAACATCCCTCGCGTGGTGTCCATCTCGAGACCAGGAGTGGATCCCACAGTCTCTCACTTCAGGTAATTGGGTTGACTAAATCCTAGAGGGATTCTTGGCTTAACACCTACATAAATGCTAGGTACACTTAAGTACATCTAATTAGGGAGTCATCCTAGGAGTATGCATCTTTTTATCGTGTGTTTCATATATTCATATGTATTCATGACTGTATTAAGATGGTAGAGCTATACCATCCATTTACCTTTATCGTACTGTTAATCATGTATATCTTATACTGCCTAACGGTTGTTACAGCTCATCTATTCTACACCAGAATAACAACTGTTCAATAAATTCTTATTGAAAACGCCCAGTCTGTTTATTCTGTGTATTTCTCTGAGACAGACTAAGTAAGCACGAGTCATTGAGCGAAATGTAGTATATTGTTTCCATGGTCCTGAGGGTCAGGGTTGTCATTTTCAATGGTTGCCAGGAACTATTAATAATAATAATACTGGAGCTTATAAAGCACAACAGTTACCCCAAACAGGGGTGTCCCGGCGCTGAAGCAGCTGGTAATTACGTCCAGAAGGAGTAACGGTATTAACAATCCATATTAATCTGCCCAAAGAACCACGCCTTCATGGCCTTTCTAAAACAGGTTTCTGAGTTAGCCTGCCGCAGGGACCCTAGTAGGGCATTCCACAGCGAAGCCGTACAGACTGTGAATGCTCTGCCGCCCAGACGTGTTTTTCGCAAAGCATGGGGTGCGCAGCAGATTATGCGAATTGGATCGCAGCGCACGATTTTGCTTATAAAGACACAGTATTTCCTTCAGATAAGCAGGACATTTTCCGTTAAGGGCCCGGTATGCCAACATCTTGGCCTTGAATTTAATTCTTTTCTCCACTGGGAACCAGTGGCGCTTCTGTAGATGCGGAGAGACATGGTGTCGAAATGGAATGCGACAAACCAGTCTCGCAGCTGCATTCTGTATCATCTGAAGGCTGCAAATGGCGTATTCGGGAAGGCCAAGATATAGGCCATTTGCGTAGTCTAGCCTAGATGTAACTGTGGCGTGTACTTCTGATTTGCGGCAATCTTCCGGAATGAAGTGTAGAACTTTCCGGAGATTTTTTTAGTTTACTAAAACAAGTTTCAGAGACCTGCTGTATTTGGGCTGAAAAAGAGAGGTCCGCCTCCCATCTCACCCCTAAATTTCGGATACATGTGGCAGGAAATGGTGGTGGACCCATTTCTGACGGCCACCATAAATCTGACTCTGGCACTGGGCCATTACCGAAGAACAAAACTTCTGTCTTCCCAGCGTTAAGCTTTAATTTATTTGAGTTCATCCTCAGTGCTAGTTGGCATCTACCGTCCGCTCCTAAAACTGAAAAACCAGCTGGTAGTCGTCAGCGTAGGAAATCGCTTTCACTCCCCAGTTGGCAATCAGGGAGAACAGTGGAGCTAGGTAGAGGTTAAAAAGTAAAGGGCTCAAAGATGAGCCCTGGGGGACACCGCACCAGAGCTGTTTTGGTTTAGATTCAAATGGTTGAAGGGCAACTCTCTGAGTACGCCCACTCAGATAGGATGTCAGCCAGGTCAGCACATTCCCACCAAAGCCCACACCTTGTAGTCTCTGGACCAATATGGTGTGGTCGACAGTGTCGAATGCAGCGGACAGATCCAGGAGCACCAGCAATGCTGAGGCTCCTGAATCCAACGACCATCTTACAGATTCTGCCACCTCAAGGAGAGCGGTCTCCGTACTGAATCCCGCCCGTAAACCAGATTGTGTGTCGTGCAAAGCACCATTCTGCTCAATAAAAGTGGTCAGTTGGCGCTGAACCAGCTTCTCCAGCATTTTTCCTGGGGCAGGGAGCAGAGAGATGGGTCTAAGGTTGCTAAGATCTCCTGGGTCACCATTTGGTTTCTTTCTCAAAGGGAGAAGTGTTGCATGTTTCCATTCATCAGGAAAGATGCCCGTGTCCAGAGAGGTGTTCCATATATGAAGTAGCCCGCCCGACGGGGAAAGGGATAACATTTTCAACAATTTGGGAGGGCATGGGTCATCTGGGGCATCTGAACGTCATTTTTGGATTTCAGCTAGAGCATCGTGAGGCGAGATCGGTGTGAAGTTGGTAAACTGAAGTACCTCCACCGCACCCGGGGATATATCCGCTTTCTCAGTTGCCTCAGAGGTCGAGGAGGAGTCATAGACCTTTAAAATTTTATTATCAAAATGACTAGCAATTTTTTCGCACAAGGCTAGGGACGGTGTCACTTCAGTCTATCGCCTTGGGTTTGAAAAAGGTTTGGACTACTTTGAAAACCTCTCTACTGGAGTGGTCTGCTTTTTGTATGCATGAAACAATATAGTCCCGCCTGGCTGCTTTTAGAGCCCTATGAAAATCTTTTAATGCTTTTTTGTAAGTTCCTTAGCTAGATCGCAGTAGCACAGCCTCCACTGGCGTTCCAGTTTTTTGCACCTGCTTTTTGTTTCTTTGCGGGCATTAGAGAACCAGGGAGCAGAGGGGGACAGTCTAGTGTATTTCACTACTCTGACCGGCATTGATGTATAGCATCTGCATTGGGGTCAGAGGATAGGCGGGGGTAATTGTCCTGCAGAATAGGGCTTAATGATACTTCGGACAGGTTCTTCCAAATTCTCTTTTGAATAGTTCTAGTGCCCTTAGCTGCACCCGGTTTGGGCAGAGTGATCGAAAAAGGGATCAGGTAATGATCTGACCAGACCAAACGGGACGGGGTCTCCATATCGATGGCAATGATATTAGAGAAGACTAAATCCAAGGTGTGCCCCGCTATATGCGTCGGGGAGGACACCCGTTGTTTGAGATTGGCACCTGCTAAGGATGAAACCAATTGCGCTGCTTGTGAACAGGCCGGGTTGTTCACATGCAGATTAAAATCTCCCAGGGCCATAAAATTGGTATACACTATCGATTTTTGAGCAATAAAATTGCACAGTCGGGTGGTCTATAGATAAGAATGCCCGCGAGGGCTGATGAGGGGTTGATTTTTATACAGAAATTAAGACCTTAAATGCCCTGTACAAGGAGAGGGGCTGAGGACACTAGCTCCCACAAGACTCTGAAAATAATAGCCACCCCACCCCCCCCCCCCTTTTCCCGCCTTCTCGATTGGCGTAGCACATTTTGAAACCTGGTGGGACAGCTAGTGCGATTGTTGTCACTGCATCCGTGTTTAGCCAGGTTTCGGTTAAAAACATAACATCCCAAATAGCCTCAGTTAAAATTGACCATAAATCCTCCGCATGCTTGGGCAATTTACGAGGCACGCCTTGATTTTATCGTTGCACTCGTTCACCAAGCCCCAGGGAGGTAGCTTTCTCATACTGGGAGCCTTGACCTGATTCAAAATCTGACCACATACGTGACAGCTCAGCGGTAGCGGGGATTTAGCTAAATCGATCTGGTGTGCCCCTGAGCAAATTGAGCCTTGGAGGCGCATCAAATAGTCTCTCATCCCACATATGGCCTCACCTCTCCCACTACCGGCAGCATGGCCAGCCGCGATCCAGTAGCGGACGGGCTTGCCTTTGGCGCGGCCGGCAAGCCATCAGTTTCATATACCCGGGGGCAGGAAGTGAGAAGCAATGTGGGCGGAGTCGCGTCTGTTCCTCCATACAATCGGCACTGTTCGCCGTGACGGACCGGGGACTGCGAGACCGCGAGCTAAGCAGAATCAGGCCCAACAAGTAAGCATCAAGTTTAAAACCCAAGTTTAAAAACCAACAACTATTCTCTCCTTGGTAAGAGGAGATTCTAGTGGCATTGTGAGCTAGTTGGTACAAGAAGGTCAGCATAACCGGTGGGGGTGATCAGAGTTTGTCTGACACCAATCCTACTGTGTATGTTGTCTAAACGCGCAGATCCTGTATATTCTTTATAGGAACTACACAACATTGTGCCCAACTATGGTTGGGTACTTATTTTACAGTAGAATCTCAGTAGTTCAGTCGTACTATTCTCAGAAATCCCTATTTACAAAACACCAGAGACCACTGGAGTGGGTAGGCTAAACTCCGCCACAGCTGAATAGGTGAAAATACTATTTATTAGCTGTTGGTTAATCAAGCTTGAAGGACCAAGTATTCCCAAAATTGTTCAAAACACCTTATCTAAGTTCCCTTGGAAAATACTTTGTCCTTTAAACAATGACTGAAGACCCGGATAACGTGGGAGGTGTTGTGCAAAACTTGCACCTCACAGATGACGAGGAAGATCCATATGCAATTCAGATTGTAGAACATATTAGAAATGCAGTCACCCTGAAACTGATTGCACATGGTTTAACACCTAGGGGTGGCATAGTAGCTTTTGTGATTGAGGCACATGAATCATACAGAACAGAGGTATTTTATTCATGGGTTACATTCCCAGCAGCAAAAACAAGAACAAAAAATGTCACATCTACACAGAAGGTGATGCACAAGCGGAATATTGTTCATATCAGGAAATTGAAGTTCCGCCTACGTACCAGGAACATTTATACTGGTTTAAAGGCGCCCTACCCCGTAGAAGAAGAGTAAGACTCGGTCCGCTCGGAAGAGAAGGAGCAACTTGGCTAATATTAGCAGCCTACACACCACATCCTGACATTGAAACAATGCCAGGACCAGATTTACTCATACTTCACAAAGAATTAATAAAACTTTACAGAAACATGACTCAATACGTCATGAGAACACTTACAGTCCAGCCAGCGATGGGAACAACAAATAAAGCTCACGTTCAGAACACAGCACCTAAAATTACACCACAAACATTACATGCAGTAATGGGTAAAATGCCCATAAAAACGTGAACAAATGCCATTCTGGATAGCACAGAAGATAAAACAAAACGGCTAGAAGCAGTATTCCCAAATACTAGCCATTATTAAAAACATAGAATGCTGACAATCTGCTTGCCCATGGGGATAACACCACAGATAGGGGATTGTACCTCTTGGGGTACAGTTTTCGCTGCCATATGTACCAGAACTCATGGTACACCGTCCTTGGCTTTAAAACCAGATGTATTAAGACAAATACAAAATGAGTACGGAGCTGAACCTGGTCTGAACTTGGGGATGAAGTTACTAGGTAACTTTGCCCAGGTATCAGCCATAATATTAGCAAATAGGAAAGGGGAGGCAGCATCAGTGGCCATCTGCCAACGCCTCAGTCCTTTACAACAGGAGCATGAACCACCGAAAATAATTGAAACTGCGTATGCAGAGTTACGCAGGGACAGTTTAGGTGGAAAAGTGTTAAAACCACCACTGATGGGGAGTCCCGAGAAGGAGATTTTGAAGCAGACACCTACTTCTTCTAAAAAGAAGTGGGACAATAACAAAAAGCAAAAAGTTAAAGAAAACAGATCTCAATCAAGAGATAGCTCTCCGAAAGGAGGTATAACCTTAGGAATAGGGATAATATCAGGAAACCAGACCGGTATCTGGATACTGTTACACGTTCCTCTTGTTCCTTTCAGGGTTCATTGAAAAACTCAGAGAGGGAAGGAAGGTCAGACAGACGAGAAGAGTGTACAAAGTCCAGAGACAAGCAGAACGCTCAAGACTATACTTACAAAAATGAAGATAAAGCCAAACTAGAACCACAGTTCAAAGAGAAAAAGGTTGCAGGTCTAAAGAGCAGACATGCCCAGAATTCTGAGGACTCGACTATTGAACGGGGAATAGGCTCTGACGATGCTAGACAGTCCAGCAGAAGTAACAATAGCTCAGACAGCGGACTAGAATGATTATATCACGGTGGAAACACCTGATACTAGGGTAAGTGTCCCACACAAACTATATGAAATTACATTCCAAATGGAGGGGGACAAATGCAGGACAGTTAAAGGTCTCTTTTGGGAGAACCTAACGTTTGGCTATGACATTTTGTTAGCTGAACAAGATTGGCCGCCAGCATTCGTCATGGATTGCCCTAGGGGAGAAACAGTAACTTTACCAGCATTCTGCGACCTCATTTTCAAATATGCAAAAATTAACATATGCACAGGAGTGTGAGGTAGCACAAGCCCCAGCATTATACAAAAACCAGCATTATACAAAAACCATGTTGGATGGGATGAGGATTCAACCCACCACATAATTCTATTAAAAAATACTCCTACTGCGCAAAGGCAGTATCCAATAAAGCAAGAAGCTAAAAAACAGGTCAGGGAGATCTTGTATCAACTTGAATACCAAAGAGTGATTCAAACATGCACCTCTCACATGAATAACCCTTTGTTTCTCGTATCAAAACCGGACAACACATACCATCTAGTGTTGGATTAGAGACATTTAAACACTTGCACTAAAACATTTGCAGTACAGAATACACACAGTGCTGCATTAATGAATAACATTGTGCGGAAAAAATACAAAACAACGCTAGATATCGCAAATTGATTTTTTTGCCAAAATATAGCGCCTGAGAGCAGATATTTGACAGCATTCTCAGCGCTAGGGTCTCAGCTGCAATTTTGTCGACTCCCCCAGGGTTATGAGAACAGCCCGGGGTTGTTTTCAGCCAAAGTAACTGAATTACTTCAAAATCTGGATGAGGAGGCAGTGTCATATGTGGATGATATTTATCTAACAGACGATGACCTGGAGGAACACTTGAACAGAGTGAATAAGATAATTTTGGGATTTGCCTCTGAGGGTCACAAATTCAACTTTAAAAAAAATTGAAGATAGGCCATCTTAACGTCCTTTTTCTAGGATATGAGCTTTCAAGTGAAGGGAAAAGCCTGGCAGCTAACTTTTTAGAAAAATGTGTGCTGCTCCAACCTCCAAAATCATTAAAAAACTTACAATCAATCTTGGGATTCTTGAATTTTGGCAGAACATACATTTTGGATTATGCAGAAAGAGTGAAACCTTTCTACGATTTGATAAAACCTGAATTTCAGTTAGACAGTGGACACAGGAACACACAGACACTCTTATTTCCTTACAAGCTGACATAATAGCTTCAAAACACTTACAGACACGCGTAAATGTACGCAACCTGGTGATCCGTATAGTTCGGGTCAATCTGGGTATTCCTATCTAACATCTAATGAAGGTGAGACAGTACCAATAGCGTACAAATCACATTTTTACACAAATGGTGAGATGTGTTTTGCATCAACAGAAAACATTCTAACAACATTACAGACTGCTGTAGTTAGAGAAAGATCCCTGGCTCAAGGGAAACGTATAATAGTCGTTACCCCGGTTCCAGCCTTAGACTTATTCTCTCAGTGGAACAGATGTAGAATACAGGTATGACCCAAATCTAAGAACTCAAGCATTTCTGCAATACGAACAAGAACATCCTCTACCAAACGAAAAAATGCTTATAAATCAATATGAATATATTATTTATACTGACGGTTCTGCGCAACCAGCCATAAGAAGCAAACAGCAATACAGCGCTGTGTGTCCTATCGTTAAAGGATGCATGCAGGATGGAAAGTTTCATTCGAAATGCACAAAAATGCAGTCTCTGGGAGACTGCACGGAACAGCTGGCAGAACTAAAAGCACTAATACTGGCACTGGTAAATACGGATTGAGAATTCGCCCCACTAATCGTCTGTGATTCCTTTTTCTGTGTACAGTCATATAATGAATATTTACTTCACTGGGGACAAAACGTGTTTAAAGATGCAAAAGGTGGCACAATAAAGCACAAAATGCTATGGGAACAGGTAGTGAAGTGGAAAAACGAACTACCAAGGGCTCGCATGCTACACATATTGAGTCATCAACGTGATGGCGTTCACGTTGAAGGGAATTAGTTGGCTGACGAAGCCACAAAGGAGCCTGTACAAACGGCTTCCGTAGCTACAATCGCTCATTCAAAAGCGAGGATAGACCGTGAGATAATTGTGGCGATTATTGCCACACGCAATAACACAGCAGTACCGAAAAGATTTCCACTCAAGTACTCCTACAAGTTAGATGCAAACAATGTTCCATTTGCTCAAAATCCAGGAGTGGGGGATAGAGAAATACCAAATATGGATCGCGAGTTAGGATTAATTCTAGCAGCACACAAGGGTATGGGTTCTGCACACGCAGGAGTTTCTGTTACAGTTTCTCTATTGAAATAACGCTACAGGTGGCCAGGACTAAGAAGGCAGACTAAGGACTACATCTTGAAATGCGACATTTGTCAGCAGAAGAAAGTCTTCACTGTAACACGTCCAGTGCAGACACCATTATTTATATCAGACAAACCACTTACGTGTGTTTATTTGGCCCACTGCGGCCCCTTAGAATCGGATGGGCCTTACAAGTAGATCATGGTTGCAGTGGGTTCCTATGGGTGTGGCCCCAGTGCTCGGCTGACGCTCGAACTGTTATAAAAGATTTGCAAGTCTTTATAGGGACATACGCAAGTGACATTACATTCTGACTGTGGCCCCACGTTTAGCTCGAGGGCTTACAAGGAAGCTATGGGAAGTTTGAGTGTAGCATTGCGGTACTCCTCTCTATACCATCCAGAGGGAAGTTTGGTTGTGGAGAGGAAAATCCGGGACTTAAAGCAGTCTTTAACAGCTAGAGTATTAGGCTCGGGTGGAAATTGGGTAAAACATCTTTATGGAGTCCAGAGGGCATTAAACATTCAGCCAAGAAGCTCTCTAGGGAAAGTCACTCCTTATGAGGTCCTATTTGGGACGAGAATGTGGGTACCTGAGCTTGATTGTGAAGGCACAGTGGCGGTTGAAAAGCCTTTTGACATCCATAAACGTTTGGCTGTTTTACAGGACCTGAACGAAAGCAGGGCACTACAGAGTAATGTCCATACAAAACGGACCGCCACTGGGGAAGTAAAAAGTGTCACAGCAAGACCTGTCTGGATCCCTAAAGTCGGGAATCTGGTCAAAGAAAAAGTAGCTGACAGTAAAGATTTTGGAAAGCCTGTACCTGTCCTGGCAGTTGAAGGAACAAAAACAGTACTTCTGCCACCTCTTACTGGTAAAAAGGAGAAAAGATTTGTCTCAATTGACCTAATCAAACCACACTATGTGGCTGATACTGAATAGTGGGCCATGTGGACTCCAAAGTAACAGACACCCTCCTCTCACAACTATACAAGAAGTTCAAACAGAAAGACTCATCATGTTTGAAGGGTCACCTGGACGGAATGAAGGACTAAGCAACAATGCAATAGAATTCGTTCCAGTTGAAACTGAAGTTCAAAATGAGAACTCCACTGATTCGACCAAACACGTATATCTACGTCAATATGCCCCACCAAGAGCAAGCTACAGTTTCCACAAAACCTGTGGAACTACTAAAAATTGATCAAACTGCATCTTGCTATTTCATTGACTTTGACACCTTCTTGTTAGATCCAAGCGAACCAGAAACAATGTCAGCCCAAAGATCTCGTCTACAGCAATTTAAAAATGTTCAGAACCTCCTTAAAAAGACTTATCTGGTATCACCTTGGGTGGAACTCTGGGTATCTACAGGAATACTTTTCTTTCTTTTTGGATAGGCGTAGTAAAAGTTTTTAGCATGCTTATTAATGGAACTTATCTTAGAGAAAGCTCTGAAGCACAAAAAGTGAGTATGATTCTGAAACCACATCTATCATCACATCGTGAAAAAAGAGACCTATCATCAGTGAACATTACAGCAGTTCCTATACCTGACGGTATAGTATGGGACAAGATTGGTTTCAATATATTTGGCCCGACTGAACTTTTAAAAATACCACATTTGTTCAAGATTTCATTAAGTGATATCATTACCTCCAGTACATTTTCCGATGATTGGGATTAGGAAACTGTAAATAACATGTATGATTTAGAGAAATTGCTGCTTTTTCTAATAATGAAATGTTAGAGGACACCTCATACTTAGAGAAAATGTATTGCTATCAACATTATGGTCATCACTTTCTGCATAAATCTGCTATCTCTAGGAATGTTTTCACATATCACCAATGGGAACATTGCCCGACACTGCAAAAAAGCAGTTAAAAACATTTGCACCAAAATGTCCGTATTTTTCGGGGTTTAACATATTAAACCCAGCCTCATATTACTATAAGGTTGCACCTACACAGGCACAGAAAACACCACACAGATGTATTCTGCTTCCTTTATGGCCCAGTTGTGTGGACAAGGATTCAACCTATGGTAAGACACCATAGACTTGAAATCAGTCTGGGGTTCTAGAGACTGGCAGGTCCAGGGAACAGAGGCACTTTTTAGAGCCTGTCTTATTCCTCAACAAATAATGTTCTTGAATGAAACAGTGCAACAAACAACCTGTCTTGGGTTAGCCAGGAATAAAGGTTTGAATACACCTCGGGTGCCAGCACCATCACACACTGAGGATAACATAACATCACAAAATCAGGTTACAATATATGACATTTTGCAAAACAATAGATCAGACCCTGATTGGAAGGAATGGTTGGTTTGGAACGTAGACACCAATTACTGTCGAGAAAGATTCTTGGGTAAAACTAAAGAATTTAGTATTAAGCCAAATCCACGTTATGTGCAAATACAATACTCAGGGGTAGTGACATCATACAGTGTTGGTGGGAAGTTGTGCTTTTTTTTTTTTTTTTGAAACCGTTTATTGCAAGACTCAAAAAATATACATATATGGGCCTACAACCTTCCGGCCGGCCGCTAGCAATAAAAGGAGCATACGATATACATTTATAAAACACATGGTGCTGCGGCCGAGCATGCACAGGAGGTAACATCGTTGCGAGCCACACTATCCAGACCCCACTATACGGTTCCATTTTAAACTTAAAGAACAACAAATACAAACAAACCCACAAGGCAATCCTCAATCGGAAATAGCAACACGTGCTCCCCTAGAGGGGGGATCCTAGCCATCCATAGGAATCTCAAGAGGGGGGGGAGAGATCAGAACTAGGGCTGGGTACACCTAATGCCCAGGTACCGGGGGGATGAGTTGGCTAAGGGGACGGGGACGGCGACGGATCGGGCAATAACGGTGGAGCACAGATTCCCCCGCGGTAGGCGTTCCAGGGGCCCCACACTTTCACCCATGTCGCAGGCTTACCTCTCGCCACATACACCACCTTTTCCCGAAACATGCACCAATCCATATGTTCCTTCCAGGCCGAGACAGTCGGGGGCCTCTGGGATCCCCACAGCTGGGCAATATCACGCTTGGCAACCATATACCCCAGAGTCACCCACCACGTCTGCGGCACCGAGTAATCGGTAGGCTCCCACACATTCAACAGGCATCTCCTTGCTTCGGGCAACAGCGCCACATGCGTGACCACTCGCAGCACCTCATGCACACCACGCCAGAACCCCTCCACCTCCGGGCACTCCCACAAGATATGCAGAAAAGTCCCCAGCGCACCACACCCACGCTTACACAAACCGTCCTCAGCATAGCCCATACGCAGGAGCTTTGGCCCTGTCATGTAGACCCTGTGGAGTATCTTGAGCTGGACGAAACGAAGGCGAGCCGGTATGGCCACCTCTTTCGGGGAGGCCACCGCGGAGATCCAGTCCTCGTCGTCCAGCTCCAGCCCATCGGCTACCCAAGCCTCACGAAGGGCAGTCAACAAGTCTGAGCGGTCGTTGATCAGTTTTTTGTAGATCAGTGAGATCGTGCTGTCAGGGACGTGTCCATCCAGCACTCTATCCTCCAGGGGGGAACACTCCGGGATGGAGGCAACGTCCGGAAAGACGGAGCCCAGCGCATGCCGGACCTGCAAATACCGAAAGTACTCGCTGCCCTGCAGCTGAAATTCCGTCTGCAGCATCTCGAACGTTTTGAATCCTCCCCTCGTCCAGTGATCCCCCACTTTGCTAATGCCTATTAAATCCCACTTCTCAAAGCCCTTCGAGGTCCACAAGGAGCCCAACCGCTCAGATGCGTATAGTGGTGACGCCCGGGTCAAACGGTCCTTCCACCCCATTGCAGCATTGGCCGCGTGCCACACTCGCACCATGACACGCGTGGGGCCCGTTAGGCGAGCGTCGGGCGCGCTAGAGTAGAGCGCTCGATTATGGTCACCACCTGGAAGTAGCATCCTATCCATTACAAACGCCGGGTTTAAGGCGGGCCCATATAGGCCCTGATTAATCGCAGCTAGCTGGGAGGCCCAATAATACCGTTTAATATCCGGGAGGGCAATCCCCCCGTCATACCAGGGGAGCGTCAGCTTAGCCAGGGCAATACGTGGCCTCCCGTCCCAGAACAGGCGGCGCTGCAAACTCTCCACTTCGCGGAAGTAGCGCGCTGGGACGAGGTCCATAGTGTTCTGCAACGCGTATAGGAAACGCGGCAGCGACATCATTTTAAACAATGCCGCCCGGCCGAGCGGCGAAAGCGGCAAACGCCGCCAGCGCGCGACATCCTCTTTCAGACGCTGGAGGGGGGGAAGCAAGTTCCGATCATACCGAGCCTCCGGGTCCAGAGTAATGAAGACACCCAGGTACCTAAATCCCTGCGGGGCGACCTGGATCGGACAGCCCCGCGGGAGGATAGGAGCCTCCCCAGAGAGAACATACACACACGATTTAGCCCAGTTGATGACCAGACCGGAGTTACGACCGAATGAATGCAAAACATCAACCAGTACTATGAGTGATTTACGTGGGGAAGCTAGGTACAAGAGCATGTCATCAGCGTATAGGGATACGCGGTCTTCATACTCAGGGGTCCAGCGGAGACCACGGATGGAAGGCTCCCACCGCAGCCACTCCGCCAGGGGCTCCAAGGCAAGTGCAAAGAGGAGCGGCGATAAGGGGCAGCCCTGCCGTGTGCCCCGGCCCAGCTCGAACGGAGCCGACACTCTTCCGTTCACCACCACCTGCGCCAATGGGCCCGAATACAGCAATTTGACCCAACTGATGAACCCTGGGCCAAATCCAAACTTCGCAAGCATCGCCCAGATATATGGCCACTCAAGCGTGTCAAACGCCATGGTGGCGTCTAAGGACGCCAAAATGGCCGGCTCCCGTATGAACGGGGCACGTGCGAGCACACCGTGCAAACGCCGCAGATTAAGGGCTGTGTTGCGATGGGGAATAAAGCCAGATTGGTCCTGATGAACCAAATCGCCCACCACGCCGACCAGCCGATTGGCCAGTACCTTGGCGAGAATCTTGGGCTCCGCATTCAGTAGCGAAATGGGCCGATAGGATGTAACCCGGTCCCGAGGTCTCCCTTCCTTGTGGATGACCACGATTGTAGCCAGACGCTGGTCCGGCGGGAGGGAGCCCACCGAGTGTGCCGCCAGGAACATAGCCCGGAGGTGGGGTGCCAGCGTATCCGGTCGCAACTTGTACAACTCGATAGGGAGACCATTCGGACCCATGGCCTTGCCGGAAGCGACCGAGCGTATGGCGAGGGCGATCTCGTCCGAGGTGGGAGCGGCGTCCAACGACACCCTGTCCTCCCCGGAAAGGGACGGCAGTGCGATATCACTGAGCAGGGCACGGGAATCCTCTTCCGAGCAGGGAGACACCGGGGAATACACCCCATGGAAATAATCCGCAAAGCAGGAGACAATTTCTTCTGGCTCAGTTACACACACACCATCCGTTTTCTCAATCAGCGGGACCACACGATTCGCTCTCTCTTTTTTGTCCAACCACGCTATAAGTTTACCAGCCTTATCACCCACATCATACAGTCGCCCCTGTTGCTCTCTACTGAGGCCCCTGGCCGCTTCCGTGACGAGGGCCCTGTAGGCCGCTTGCTTGAGTTGGAGGACATGTAATGCAGCATCCGTCACCCCACCTTCTAAATTCCCCTCCAACACGGCTATTTCAGCCTCCATCCGGGTCACCTCCTCCCGCTCGCGCCTCCGGGCGTGGGAAATAAGGGATAGGGCCTCCCCTCGGAGTACTGTCTTGAAGGCCTCCCATAGCGGTACGGCCGAAGGCACAGACCCCACATTCTCATCAAAATATCGCTGAAGGGATTTAATCAATTCAGCGCGAATGGTGGGGTCGCGCAGGTACCAAGGATTGATTGGGACCACCCTACCCTCACCCCTCGGAAGGGAAGTTGTGCTTTGATTGGCTAAAAACCTCAATACTCACACAGGTGAAACATCACTTATCCTTACTTTCACAGAATATGGACCTACGGGATTTTCCTATTAGGTCCTAGGAAGCCACGTCACAAACATTTCTACTATGCTGTCTACAATGAGATTTGGAAAATATCACAACAAGAGGCCCCGGAAAGATTATGAGAAATAGATCGTATAAACCTAGAGAAAGCTCTAGCAGTGGTTGACTATTGGTTAACGACACTAACATCCAGAATATATTTACTGGGCAACATTGTATCATCTGCTATTGATGAACTAGAACAAGATTTGTCCATATTATAACACAGGCAATCACAATTATATTCTATTATCTTACTAAGCTGGACGCTGCAATCTTTGCGTGCAGGCTATGTGCCTTGGCATTTCATAAACAGCACATCTCTGTTTTCCTCTTACAATCTGACAGAAAAACAGATAGAAATGTCACAAAGGGGAGCAAAGTATACAATGCTGCGCATTGAAAAACTGAACAGATTAGCCTTCACAGTGGCAGAATCACAGTCCACAGAATGGTTAATCCATGGCCACATAACTCTTCCGGTCACTACTTTTCAATTACAATATCGCCTTGAACAAATGCAGGCAAGCAGATATGAAGAAATGGGTATGGAATTCATCAAGGAATCTTGGAAATTACCGTACAGGTTCTGATGCCGGAGTGGGAAAAAAAAGTGTTTTTAAAAGCTACAAACTGCGAGAATACTTTAAGTGGATCACTTATATGCCAGGATATAATGCTTCATGGGGCCTGTAATGGTTCAGTAGCAAACCTATCCTGTCACTTAAAGGGTGCTCCAGCTGCCGTGATCACTCCAGTGTTCAAGCTACTTTCAAAAGGGATTTACTTGATGCTGAATGATCAAGATTGCTGTGGGATACTTCCGGGCATTGCACATTTGGTAACTGAGTTCCAGGGTTACTTGCTGTATGCAAGTATTGTTTCCAAAACATACAGTCAGGGAGGTGCCATTATGGCCTTCGCTAAATGTTTCATTTATACGATTTGAAGCTTTGAGCAGAATGATAGCCATGCTTATACAGAAACCAATGCCCTTAACCTCCGCTCAAGAGACTTTTGATCTTCAAGTAGCAAGGTCTTCGACAGAGATACAGGCACTTATACATACAAATTGCCCTTTCCATTTTGCAGAAATTGTAAATCTTATCTTTAACATGTCTGATACGACAGGCATTGTCCACCTATTTAAGACAATAGGTTCGGGACTATTAAGCACCTTTCAGACGGTCCTCAGAGTTATACCAAACTTTATACCCTCCGTATTTGGAAGCATCTTTGGAGGGCTGCCGCTGATCCTGTTTCTAATAGCAAGTATTGTTGTTTTTCTGCTACGCAATGGACGTCCCAGTCACCAAGAAGATAGAAACAGTACTCCTAGAAAGAAAATATTGTGATCATATGGTACAACTTCTAGGCACACCTCACCTAAGTGAACTAGGTGGTTCTTGTCATTTAGACCAGTCTGGAGGGACTGCATCTTACCTGTCCTCCGATGCCTGTTTTGCGGAGAAGAATGCGCGTTGGATCTTTGTCTGACACTCCCATCATGTGTGCAACCGGACGTTGATTCTTTACTGGACCCGATAACGGCCTATGTTCTGCAGTGTCTCCAGCGTATTCCCATGTTGATGGCGGCATTCCTAGAGCCACCACAGGTAGTATCTGCTCCTGTTGGTATGGACACCGGCTCCACGTCTGACACACAGGCCATAGATGGCGCACAGGCGGCCCCAGCACCGGCGGTGGACAGTACGGAAGATCATCTGTGCACAATTGACATAATATGCGAGGTGTCACAGGGACCACCAGCAGCGGAAGCGAGCAACGAGCATGTTGCTTCTACTAGCCAGGGCACATAAACATTTGACTCATTTGGCCCATCGTGTGCTGTGAAAAAGAATCGACCTTTTGGAAAATAAATAGAAAATTGGAACTCCATATTGAAATTGACATTCTTTTGTGCATGCATGGCTTTCAAATGGTTGTAGTAGTTCAAACTATACCTACGGACATATTAGAGCTATAGCTTAAGTGTCAGTTTCCACTTTCTAACCTTTTATAGAACAATTTTTTAAACGTTTTAAACATTGTTTTTAAGCATATAAAAAGAAAAACTAATATTTTTACCGTTTGCGTACCAGTATCTAGTCAGCATAGTAGTACGTTTAGAATTTAGCTATGTCGTCCATTCGGAAGAGGAGTGGGTGTTGTATTCCATATAGGTATCATAACATAGGCCCCGGTAATCTCATTACCCGCCACCTTTATTCTCTCCCTACCTTACATTTGTCACAGTTTACAGGGACTAACATTTTACCTAGATATTACACTGCATTCAAAACGCGGTTTTTCCCTAGTTCAAAATCTCATACATTATGCATGAGGGTTCTTGGAAGCACAGCAGGACTGCCATCTCCTGTATAAAAATCTATGTACAAAGTTCATGCCTGACGTCATCCTCAGGACGACACAGTAATACAGCAAGGTAGAATCCCTGGGGAGGGGAGACCAATGGGTATATATACATCACATCTTGCGAAGAAAGACAGAGGAGACCGAGACTTCCCGGCCGACACACTGACCAGAGAGGCGGAGGTTCCTGCACGCAGACACTTCAGCTCGCAGTGGTCTAACATTCCTCAAGGGGTGTCCAACTCAAGACCAGGACAGGGTCTCACAGTCTCTGACTTAAGGTAATGGGGTTGACTAAACCCCAGAGGGATTCTTGGCTTAACACCTACATACATACAAGCTAGGTACACTTAGGTACATCTAGTTAGGGAGGCATCGTAGGAGTATGCATCTTTTATCATGTGTTTTTTATATTCATATGTATTCATGACTGTAGTAAGATGGTAGAGCTATACCATCCATTTACCTTTATCGTACTGCTAATCATTAATATCTTATACTGCCTAACGGTTGTTGCAGCTCATCTATTCTACACCAGAATAACACTTGTTCAATAAATTCTTTTTGAAAACACCAAGCCTGTTTATTCTGTGTATTTCTCTGAGACAGACTAAGTAAGCACGAGTGACTAAGCGAAAAGGAAGTATGTTTCCACGGTCCTGAGGGATCAGGTTTGTCATGTTCGATGGTTGCCAGATACTATTCTCTCCTTGGTAAGAGGAGGTTTTAGTGGCACGGTGAGCTAGTTAGTACAAGAAGGCCAGCATTCCCTGTGGGGGTGATCAGAGTTTGTCTGTCACCAATCCTACAGTGTATGTTGTCTAAACGCCCAGACCCTGTTTTTTTTATTTATAGGAACTACACAACACTGCAAAATGGCGGGCACTCAGGACTGGGCTTCACCTCGCCTCCCCCACCTGAGGGGTGGGGCTGGCAGAGGTGGGCACACCTTCTTGCCTGTGCTAATTTTTCCTGCCGGTCTTACTGCCGAAAAGGAAGTGAGAGAGGAAGGGGGCCTGCTCCTGATAGCAGGAGAGTCTGGGGGTCGCGTTACAAAGGCGGCAAGGCCTTTGAAGCTCCCTTGCCACAGATGGCTCTTCCTGACATGGTGGGAGGTGTGAACGCCTCTGCCTAGGAAAGGCTTTGTTTCTGGGCTCAGGGAGCGAAGGCTCCCACCCCTCGGGATCCAGAAACCTATCTCGTGGTGGCAGGCTGGTGTTTACCAGTCAGGGAACCCACCAGAGGCTGGTCGTTTTTCATGGGGCATCTCTAAAATGCCCTCTGAGCGCATTGTGTACTAAATCCCACACTGGCATCAGAGAAGTAATTAAGGTGCTGTGGAGTTCTTAATGATAAACTCCCAGACCATATACTCTTTTATGGCTTTACTGCACTTACAATATCTAAGAATGTACTTAGACACTGTAGGGGTACATTGTTCATGCAACCAGTGGTTTAATGCAGCCAGCGAGAGGGGTGTCTAACCTATACCATAGGCAGTGGGTTGCAGGCATGGCACACAGGTATGTGTGCCATGTCGACTCTTCACTTTTCTCTGCACCAAAACACGCAGCCTGCTGTGGCAGTGTGTGTGCGTTAAGGTACAGGACCTCTAAGGGTGGCCCAATATGTGCTGCAGCCCTTAGAGGCCTTCCATGGTCAGAGTACCCTTAGTACCTGTGGTACCTTTTACTGGGAACTTGCATGTCGCCAGAGAGGTGGCAATTGGGGATACAAGGTACAGTTTGGGGAAAGAACACAGGCCCTGGGAACCTGATTGGCAGGGAACAGGCACATCAAGTCAAAGTGCATCAGGAATCTGGCAAAAAGTGGGGGGTGAGGGGGTGGTTTACTGCAATAGAAACCCAGGATCCTACACAAGCTCCCCCACCCCTGCCCAAAGGCCAGGAGACTCAGCCAAACCTGGGATAGTCTTTCGGGTGAGGAAGAGTAGAGGAAGTGGTGTGAAAGTTGCAGGGCCTACTCTGCCTTACATCCTTTTGCCCTTGTTCCTTTGGGGAGCTGGCCTACCTCCACCGTTTCAGGGCCTAATTCCCAATGCTCTTCTCCTAGCTCTTTAGTGTCTTTACTCCATCCTTTTAGTTTGGGTTCAGAGGTGCCTACCTCTGCAAATTCTAAATTACCTAGGGCAAATCACAGCTTACCCACAGGTTACTTACAGCTTGAGTAACCCCACCATGACCAATAGGGCCAGGAGGCCTAACTTCCCATTTGGCTGGGGGCTAGGCCACCATGCCAAGGACAGTGCTGCCGTATCCCCATCCTGTGCAGCCCTATAGGGGTCCTATAAAATCTGTGCAGAAACTTGAAATGAATTAATCGTAACCTGTAATTGGGCGACAACAGAACCTCCACTGGTCCTCGGTCAGCGGGTTGGCCAGCTCATCATTCCAGTATTGCAGTAATTTGGGGCAGATCAACGGGGCCGAATCCTGCATGGTCTTATAAATCCGCGTTACCAGCCTGCGGGGGGATGGAGAACCAACCACGTTTTCCAGGGCGGCTAGAACCGGCGGGGCAGCCGGAAAGTCCCCACTAAGGGCTTTACATGCCGCTCGGAGCTTATGATACAGAAACCTCTCAGAAAAGGACACCTCTCGGTCTCCCTTCGCAGATGGAGGGGGTCTGAAAACATTTTCAGGGAACAAGTCCGCAAAAGTGCGAAGGCTCATTTTCTGCACAAGTGTCCCATCGATTCCGTCTATAACACATGGTAGTAATGGATTCCGCGATAGTGACAACGATGGAGCATAGAGCACCGGGACCTCCGCTCTCCTCCCAAGCCCATCTTGCGTGCCTGCGGTGTCTATGTCCACCTTAGGGCGGCCAGTGGGTTTGCAGATTGCCACATTCAACGGAGTCGGCGCAACCACATCGCGCTCCACCGCCACATGCGGCTGGAACGGTGTTGGGTGCACCCAAAAGTGTAAATACTCTGCCTGAGCGCATATAAACGCATATCTGGCGCTCCCATTCCTCCCTGCCGCAGTGGGAGTGTCAGCAAATCCCAGGATACTCTCGCCTGTCCACCCGCCCACGCCAGCGTCACAAGCTGTGACCTTAGAGTGTTAAAGAAGTGCGACATTAAGGGAACGGGAACATTCGTAAACAAGTACAAAAACTTAGGAAGAGCGATCATTTTAGCTAAGGCCAGCCTACCAGTCAGAGACAGCGGGAGCTTCGTCCATATTTTGACCTTCTCCTCCAACCATGTCATAGCTCTCCCGTAATTTAGATTCCAAATCTCCTGCACATCCCGACTAATCCATATTCCCAAATATTTTACTGTTTCTGCCTCCCACTTCAACGGATACTCGGAGTCCGATCTTGGCGTGCCGTCTGTTAAGGGGAAAATCACCGACTTTGACCAGTTGATTGTTATCCCAGCCAATCCCCCGAATCGGATAAATTCCCTCAAAACAGGGTCCAGATTTTCTTTCGGGTTGATAAGGGTAGAGAGCGACGTCATCCGCATATAGGGATATCAAAAGGCATCTGGAACTAAATCCTATCCCACGTGCCGTGTGACGCTGGCGTATGCGCGCAGCGAGTGGCTCCATTGCTATTGCGAACAACAGTGGAGAAAGAGGGCACCCCTGTCTTGTACCACGGGTTATTGGGAGTGGGTCAGATAGCATCCCGTTGACCCTAATCCTAGCACTGGGGGAGCTGTAGATTAGCAGTACACTATTGATAAAAAGCGGGCTGAACCCCATACGACCTAGAATTGTGAACAGAAAAGGCCACTCCAGGGTGTCAAATGCTTTTTGTGGCATCAAGGAACACCACAGCAGCATGGACTTCGGGATGTAAATAATGTAATACTGAAAAAATGGTTCGTAGGTTGTGCGACGTCGAACGCCCCGGAATGAACCCGGACTGGTCAGGGAGCGCAATCATGGGCAACAGTGGCTGCAACCGATTAGCAATCAATTTCGCGTATATTTTGACATCCACATTTATCAACGAGAGTGGCCTATACAAATCCAACTGGGATTCTGGCTTCCCTGGCTTTAGTAGCGTAATTATTGTAGCTTCCCTCATGGAACTAGGTAGCACTCCCGTTTCCAGGGCTTCCCCATATACCTCCAGCAGCCTTGGCGCCAGTTCGTCAGCAAAAGCTTTGTAAAAAGCTGTGGTCAGCCCGTCGGGACCGGGGGACTTGTTGAGAGGTAGACTCTTTATAACCTGCGCTACATCAGCAGCGGTGTACGGAAGATCCATGTATTTCCTATGGTTATCATTGAACCAGGCTAGTGCGATTGAATACCCTCAGGGCATCCATCCAGTGTAGCCTTGTATAGATTAGTGTAGAAGGCAGAGAAGACTGCTAAAATCTCCCCCCTACCCCTAAGCACCTCCCCAGACGCAGTGTGGATCTCGTGGATATACGTTGCAGCTCTGGGCGCCCTTGTCATGTTGGCCAGCGTTCGCCCCGGTCTGTCTCCTTCCCCATACCTCCTGGCCTCTGCGTACTTCCCCAGGAACTTGACCTCCCGCTGCGCCTCCTCAGAGTAGTCTAATAATTTAGCTCTAATCAAGCCAGTTGTTTTCGGGTCCACTGTTTCATAGAATTTGCCCTCCAGCGCCTTAATGCTGGTCTCCAGCGAGGTAAGTGTCCCCCTGATTGACTTGAGGACTCCCGCCTGTCGAGCTATACATTTCCCTCTAATTACTACTTTAAAAGCCTCCCACAGTGAGGCCTCGGTATCAACCGAGCCCATGTTCAGATCAAAGTATTCGATGATGTCAGACCTAATTTCTTCCTTAAAGGCTTCATCTAATAGAGCGTGAGGTGGAAGACGCCAAGCAAAGCCCCTCTGTGGCGCGCCGGGAAGTGCCAATCGCATCACACACGGAGAGTGATCCGAAAGTGATCTGGGCAGGTGCGCAACATCTACAGACCAGGTGGCAACATCACGGGACACCAGCCAATAAAATGCAGAAATGCACGTACCCTCTCTCAGCTGGGGGTGTCTGTCGCGCCAGATGTCAATAAGATCCCCATCAGCCACTATCGCCCCCAGTGCAGCGCTAGCCGCCGGGTGCAAGGCACGGGCAGTTCCCTTCCTATCTAGCGTATCATCTAGGACAGCGTTAAAGTCTCCACCCCATATAACAGTCGAACAGCCAGCAGCCCTAATCTTAGACCAGATGGTGTGGAAAAAATCAGGAGAATCAACATTGGGACCATATACAGCCACGATGGTCACAAAAGTACCACATAGGAGCCCCTGCACCAGAACATATCGACCCTCAGGGTCACTCTGTGTATACCTCTCCCTCCAATCCAGCCCCTTCTTGACCAGCACGGCCACCCCTCGCGCATAGTTCGAATATACCGATGAATAGACATGTCCCCATCCGTTATGGCGGAGTCTCTGTGAAGGTGTTACATTCAGGTGCGTCTCCTGCAATATGCATTTGTCTATGTTATGACGTGTCAGATATGCGTGGACCAGTCTTGCTTTCCTGCCATCATTGAGCCCCCGGACATTCCAAGTAAGGCAATTTAGAGTGCTAACAGCCATAGGCTAGATTCTCTATTCCAAACGTTTCGTCAATACCCATTGTGCGATCATTCAACCCACTGCAGTGTAGTTTGCCCAAAGCATACCTCCAATACTGGCATTAAACAATAACATGAACCCTACCCCCTTCCCCCCACCCACTCCAACACCCCAAACAGGTTGTAGGAAACCCCCCCTAAAGTAACCAAAACATACAATCCACAGCATAACAATCGGGATCCTTCCCATGAGGGCGCGGCAACACGGGCGAACTTCCTTGCTTCGTGCAAGGTGGCCGGGAGGACTGCGGGTGAGTCTATCCGCACACAACCCGCTATGCACTTCATAATCTAAAGTGATGCCGATTAGATCTGTAAAGTAACAGGCAGCTCCTCTCTTGGCAGAGCACAGGGCTCCAGTCTGCACGGGCCCACCGGACAGAGCCGGGCCAGGGCTGTCCATGTTAGTCATTGTCGCTCAGGTTGGCTTCCGCCCTCCCGTCAACCTCGCGATGCCCCTTCTTCTGTTTCCCACAGGCGTATTTAGCAAACTTTAACGCAGACTTCGCATCCGTGAAAAAGTGGGACTGCCCTTCAATCGACACCTTTAGCTTTGCCGGGTACAACAGCGAGTACGGGATTTGTAATTGTAGTAGCACCCGCTTTACTTGAAGAAACTCACGTCTCGCCTCCTGCACCGCCGGGGTGAAATCCGGGTAGAAGGAGATGGTATGTCCTTTGTGTGTGATATTACCTTTCTCCCGTGCCTTCCTGAGGACGAGGTCCCTATCCTGATAATTTAGGAGTTTCGCTATGATGGGTCTGAGCGGGGCACCCACTGGAGGCCGCTGGCCCAGCGACCTGTGGGCTCGCTCCACCACAAAGACCGGGGAAAGGTGAGGATCGAACAGCTCCCTGTTACGTAGGACTCCATTTTGGAAATGGCCGTCGTCTCCGGAATCCCCGTGATGCGAAGGATGCTGCGTCGCGACCTCTCCTCTAAATCCTCGTTTTTAGCTCTGATGACCCTCGGGAGATTATCCATGTGGAGTAGCTGTTCCTTCGTCTCAACTTGGAATTCGTGATACTCCGTTTGTCTGCCTTCCAGAGCATCCAGGCGAGTCTCGTGAGTCGACACCTGCGATTTGACGGAGTCCAACTGCGCGGTTAGGGTGTCCAGCTTGGAATCTATGTTGCGCAGATCTCATTTCTAACATAAGGGATTTCTGGTCTCCCCCCTGGTCTTCCACCTGCGAGTCCTGGGACCCCCCCTCCCGCGAGTCCTGTTCTGCCTCGGTGTGGCAGGAGGCGCGCTTGTTGTCGAAGTTCAACTTCGGTTGTTTGGCGTCATGCTTGCCCATGGTTGTCTCGGTGCCGCAGGCCCAGCCAGGAGACCTAGCCTAGAAGCGTCCCAGCAGTGAATCACTCAATTGCTCGTCCCCTGTGGCACGGCAGCGCGTCGCTACCACCAAGCCGCCGCAGCAGTGTCAGGTACCACCACAGCTCTCACTTCGTACCGCTAAGCCTGCCAGGTCACCTACGAAAGCCACCAGCCAAGGGTACCAAGGTCAGGCCTCCGCAAAAAAGTCTCATGCCCCCTACAGGGCAGCGCCGCACCCAGGGCAACGCGATGCTCCCCGGTCCACCAGCTCCACACACGCGGCAATGGCGGGGCCAGCAGCGGCGGTTAGCAGCTCCCCAGTGTATCCAGCAACATCCTCCACCTCGATGTACCCAGGTACTCCTGTCACCACCACGCCTGGATATCCCAGAATGGGGCCCCAACACGGGCCAGTTAGCACCTCCAGAGCTCCCTCTGAAGAAGTACATACACCGGCAGCAGGGGCCAGCCACCTCGTCTCTCAACCTCACAAAGCAAGCGAGTCAGCCTGCACGAACGGCCCAAGGGCCCAGCCATCGCTCGGCTCCGCTCTCAGCAGCAGCGCGGGGGGCTTATCAGTTCGACAGTCTTCCTTTGCCCCCAAGATGCCCCCACCGCACATGAGCGATCCGCCGCAGCTGCACCCCCAGCAAGGCCGGGCCGGCTCCGAGCCGCGCAGCATCCCCAGGTGCCGCCGATCTCACCTCCCAGGTCCACACGCCCTAGCTCCTCGAATGGTCGCAGCCGCTCAGACCTCCGGCTCCTCGCAGGGTCCGACGAGCCACCAAAGACACTCCGCCTTCCCCGCTAGCGTGTAGAGGCCGCGGGATCCCAGCACTCCGGCCCCAGGCCCTCGCCGCGACCGCAGGCTCGCTTAGTTTCCCCGCCCGCTCGGCGATGTCCGGTCACAGCTCAGCTCCAGCCCGGCAATTATCTCAGCCCCGGCCCGTTGATGAAGCACCGGGAAGGCAGCGCTGGGGCCACGATCACATCAGCGCAGGACACAGCAGGTTCCGGCAGACCAAGATCTCACCTCCATGTAGGATTTTGGAAGGATTTTCTCCTGGCCGGCGGAGCGCGCTCAGAAAACAGCCATTCCGCTGCGCAGCCGGCCACGCCCCCCTGTGGTGTTCTATCTTTGACAGTTGTGGCACTATACTTTGTTGGGATCCCAACTCTTACCTAGGTACCCAGTTTTAGTTTGGGAGGAGTCTTTGGGCCCACCCTCCTGGACAGGTTTTTGGGGGGCTACCTGGGACTCCCTACTTTTATCTTTAGGATGCTCACTTTCCTCTGGGGAGGTTTTGTAACCCCTTTCTTTTGGTCCCCCCACTGGACGTCCTGGTCACCCTTGTCTTGAGCCAGTGGTCCGCCTTCTTCCCCAATTCTTGGGGAGAAATTGGACCAAGGTCTACCAGATACTGATGCAACTTTTCATCAAGGCAATTACTTAGTATGTGTTCTTTCATAAACAGATTATAAAGACCATCATAATCTTGCACTTTACTTCCAGTCAAACAGCCACCTAGTGTTTTTATTGAGTAGTCTACAAATTCCACCCAGGGCTGTCTCTGGGTTTTCTGATCCCCCCCTTAATCGAATTCTATACTCCTCAGTTGTGAATCCGAATCCCTCAATCAGGGTGTCCTTCATGAGTTCATAGGACTCTGCTTCTGCCCCACTAAGGGTCAGAAGTCTGTATCTGCACTTACCAGAAAACAGTTGCCAAAGGAGTGCCCCCCAGTGAGTTCTTCACTTTTCTTGCTTCACAAGCCCTCTCAAAGGCTGTGAACCACTTGGTGATATCATCATCATCACCATCCTCAAATTTAGCGAAAATCCCTTTGGGGATTTTGGGATCATAAGCTTGACCTCTGACCCTATTTATTAGGTTGCAACCACCATTGATGGGTGCTAGGCCCATCTCTGCTCTTTCTTTTTCTAGAGCCAGGAGACTGGTCTCTAGGTCTAATCTTTTAGCCGACCTTACTAAAAGGTTGGTCTCTTCATTGAGGCGGTCTTCATTGGACTCAGAAGCACCTGACCCACCTGTGTGGGATCTAGGTGCTGCAAGTTGTATTGTTGGAGTCAGGGGCACAGGGATCCACTTCTCCCCAGGAAGTGGAGGGGGTTGGAAGTTATCCTTTTCCCCTCTATCCTCTTCCCCATCTGAGAGGTCTTCACCTTGCTCACAGGGGTGGTTCTTAGCATACTCTGCCAACAGCTCCTGGAGCCTTTGTTTGGAGGGATGGGACTCCATAGCAATGTTTTTAAGTTTACACAGAGACCATAACTCCCTAAATTCTAAGTGGCGATAAGGGGTGAGGTCAAGCTCCTCAATCATGTTCTCTGTCATTGGCTATATTTTCACTAATAGCTGGGTTCTTGTTAAGTGACACTAAAAAAATAAACCCTCTTAACCCCTAACTATAGTGAGTTTTTATTTTTCTAAACAGTTCTAAAGGGACTTAACCAAAGGCCCTAACAAGACTTTTAGTAATTTGGAAAAATATGTCAATTCAGAATTCTAAAGACAATTTAAGAGTTATGTTGTGTAATCAGCTGTTGACCAAGTCAGTCCAATGAATGCAAAGTTATAGATCCCACCGCTGATCCACCAATGTAGGAAGCTGGCTCTGTATATACTATACCATAGTAAGGTACATTGTGCACAGAGTCCAGTGTATCCCCAAAGGTAGGCAGAGTTAAAGGTAGATAATACCTTACTCTCGGTTTGTGGTAGTTTGGGCAAGCAGTAAGACTTTATCAGAGGGTAGAGTTAAGCATTTATTGTACACACTCAAGCAAGAAATGTCACGCATTCAAAGACTGAACTCTGACCAATTGGTTGGTATAAAAATATTTAGTTTTATTTTCTAGAACCAAGCTAAGCCTGATACATGTAAATGAAATAATACTTTGTAGGTATAATGCAGTTGAATACAATTGAAATGCAGATGGATGCAATTGGTTTGTGTACAGGTAAGTCAACAGTCAAAATTACTTTACAGTTACGTTTGAGATTACTTTTTAAGTTACTTTTTCTGCTTGGTGTGATATGCCTACATATCACACTGGGAACGTTCGTTTCCCTGCCTGGGAACCGTCCCCTTAGCGCACTGCTTGTTATCCAATAAGGTTTAATCTGTTAGCATATAAAGTTGAAACCAAGTAATCTTCTTGAAACAAAGTTCAAACTCTAATTTGGTACAATCTTGAAGTACACACTGAGTTTATTTCAGCATCCTCAGGTTGATTGGAACAATCAATATTTTCTCTCCAATTGAGACGCTGTCTCATATGAATATTAATCCATAACCCAATGCATTTCGGGCTGGTTTGGCCCTTCGAATCCTTCATCACTACCTATCACTCCATAACCGTCGAGAGATGCCGCTACACACGCCGGGAGAGAATTGAATTACCCCTGATGAAGAATAGAGCGAGCAAATCAGTCTCAGGAGGGTAAGTTTTTGTGGCTAAACGCGAGGTGGCGTCATCACGTTTCACCATAGCGGCACTCTCGTATTTTTCGTTGGTTTCAGATATACCATTTGTAAAACAGTGAACTCTTTAAACGCGGGAAGTTGTCGAATTAGTGGCAGGTAATGTTGGAAGAATACTTTTTCAACATTTACAATTTATTTTGGCGGCACTTTAGCACTACACAGATTTATTCACGACAGTATCACAGTTTACCCTGTTTTAACAGCACACATTGGCATGCAATGGATATCGGATCACGGCAATAACATTAGGCACTCACGGAGCACAAGTCATCTTTTTAGGTTCAATACACAATATATTTCACGTTAAGCATGTCACACTGTATTACTTTTTTGGCACAGGGAGGGCCAACACAGATAATAAAAAGTATTGTATCATTCATGCTTTACAACATATTCTTTCGCTGGTTTGATGTTTCAGCAGGAGGCCACGGGGTTACGTTTGTCATTCAATTGAAGATTGCATCTTCCCCTGAAAAAGGGTGTAACAACCCGAAATGCATTGGGCTTGTCATAATTGAACTACAATATATGTTTTGAGCACATTATTCAGCATTAGTATATGCAATGTTTATTGCAATAATTTTTCGAATCTGTATGTGATTTAGATTCATTGGTTGTTTACCACATTTGTATCATTTAAATATACAAATTAAATCACTTTTTTACAAAAAAAATCATACGAGTACATTTTGTTTAATGAATGAAGTAAATGATTTAAAGGTACATAATCTTTCATTGAAACATTAGGGATAAACAGCAGTGCGCTGTGCGCAGGTACGATGTTCCTACGTTTCCTCATATTTTATTAGTACTCATTGGGCCATAGGTAGGGCCTCAATTCACAGCAGCATGCACTGACAAAACATGTTACTGTACTATTAATGTAAAAAATTACAAAGACCTAGGAGTGCAGGTTGAAACCCTTCTTTACATAGGTATGTGTGCCATGTTCGCTCTTCACTTTTCTCTGCACCAAAACATGCAGCCTGCTCTGGCAGTGTGTGTATGTGTGTGTGTCTGTTAAGGTACAGGACCTCTAAGCGTCGCACAATATGTGCTGCAGTCCTTAGAGGTCTTCCATGGTCACAGTGCCCTTGGTACCTTTTACAAGGGGCTTACATGTGGCCAGAGAGGTGCCAATTGGGGGTATAGGGTACAGTTCTGAGAGAGAACACAGGCCCTGGTAACCTAACTGGCAGGGACCCAGGGCACATCAAGTCAAAGTGCATTAGAAATCTTGCAAAAAGTGCGTGAGGTAGGGGGTACTGCAACAGAAACCCACCTTCCCACAGGTGTTCTTCAGAAGAAAGATGCAGATAACAGAGGGGTCTGACAATCTATGGGAAATTATGATGGATTCTCAAGAATGCAGATGAATAATAAGGTTACTAGGAGCTCTGGCAGGGATGTCAAAAAGCCAGTGTACTTAAAAGATTATGTTTAAATCTCTTCTAATTGCTTTCTTCTCTTCAAGGTTTTCTGTAATGGGAAAATACTAATGTTTGTACATATTTTATATCTTGTTCCTTGTGTTTTATAAGAGAGGGAGGTGCGTGGTAACTAGGTTGCTATTTGTAACCCTGTAACCTGTGTCAGCCTGAGCATGGAACTCTGCTGTGTCACTTAGAATGTTACCGTTTGTGAATGAGTCAGTGAAAGGAGGTGGCCTTTGACTATGGTTGGATGGGGGCTTCTTATGAAATAAAGAACCTTCAATTTGGCAAGGAGTCGGCTCCTCTGCATCCTTCATTCTGCTGTAATCTTCAATTGCCACAAGTGCCCTCTAACTCTACTGGGACAACTGTTTCTGAGGTTCCCTTATGGGCCAATCAGATACATGAAAAAAGTAAAACCACTTTGGCTCTGTCTAAGAAGCTCGTTCATGGTGTCCTATGGGAAAGCAGGGTGGCACCCCATCAAAATATTTGAATGTTGTCACAAAGGCCTTTGAATGACTACAATACCCGCAAGCAGGGTATCTACCATCCTGATGCAACTAGCCAATCAGGAGAGATTGTGACAGTCTGCTCCTCTCCAAGTTCCATAGGTTTGCTTCAGCTGCCTTTGGAGCTCCAGTAGTGCTGGGGAGACAGCAGGGCTTGAGATATGCAGGCCACCTTTTATTGTCTGTGGTCAGATCTTGCATGACAGTGGCAAGGGTCTGACGTAGTGCTGACGTTAGAGGGGTCCTCTGGAACAGGAGACTCCCTGACTGTAGTCGCAGCAGTCTGCTGCCATGCTTCAGAGTCTCTGCTGAAAGAGAAGGGGTGCATGCTAAGGAAAGCCAAGACCACTGGCTAGTCTCCAGCTCAACCCACTTGGCTAATGCCCACCACCCTCTAGGGAAAGAGCAATAGGATCTCCCAGACGCGGGTAAAAACTGAGGGAAGCACCTTGCAAAACAAGCCCCTACTATCATTTCCCATAGAAGGAAAATCCTAATTATGGTAAGGATGGACTCCTCACACAAGGCAGAATGGGACCAAGCTGAAGAATCGCCTGTGTGGTCAAAAGGAGGGTGTTGTGTCTCCAAAAAATAAGTTATCAATTCTTTAAGTTGTTATAATCAAGTTTGTCATGACAGTGAACATCATCAACACTGTCAGCATGTCTTTACCCGCTCCTAACAGATTTGAGTATTGTTAACATTCTAGGCAAGGTTCCAGAGACACACAAAGGGAAGGAGAGAGAGAACCGGATGGATTAACCTTTAGTGGGCGGACAGTAGATGGAAAGATAAATCTAAACACGGTAAGGAATGGGCAAATAGTTTAACATTAATAGAATTCAACGCGTCTTCTTGCAAAGGAACTTTCATAAACGCATAGCACCACAGTAGTCTGAATGAAAGGGAAACGATTCAATGATGTTCTCTGTGTCACAGTAGAGTGTTTCAAGCTCGATAGGTAGTGCGACTGCTGCTGTATGAATTTGAGTTGGAACACACATTCATTGAGATCATAGTCTTTGATTAACTTGGTCAATTTAGACACCACATTATATTTCACTTTCACTATTCTTAAAGAATGAGAAAATAGACTGCCTTTGTTTCCTTGCTGTTCAGGCTGCTCGAATTTAGCCCAATCCCCAATACATCACTACCTTTCTCCAATTCTATAAAACAAATCATATCTTCTCCTATACACAGCTTTGTGTGAAAAGATCTCATCCAATATCTTCCCTCTTTCCACCTATGCAGGGCTTCCACTACAAAGCCAAATGTGTCCAAGTTTAGTTCCTGGTAGTATACTCTTGAGTGAATCAGAAGGTGACATCCCAGTGATACTGTATCTGAAAGAAACACATTAGTGATAGATTCCTTACCTTGGAATTACCCGCAGGCGTCAGACTGGATCCGGAAAGTTTTCATCAGCAGTACCTCTGTGCGTCGGAAGGTGGCGTCGTGCAGCTCCGTGTCCGTCGTAGTCACCGAGATGACGTCGTGGCAGCTACTTAGATGCTGCCCATGCGCGCGGACGTCAGTTCTTTCTTTTTCGGCGCCAGCAAGCGCAGCTCCGGAGAGAGCGGTACCCCCTTTGTCTCTGTCTTTTTTTGAGTATATCGACTCCTGGTGCTGTAGGCATGCCCAGTTTCAAGTCTTGCGAAGTTTGTCCCCGCATGATGTCCGTGATGGACTCGCACCGCGAGTGTCTCTACTGCCTGGGGCGCGACCAAGACCCCACGTCGTGCCCCGACTGCCGGGCCATGACTCAGAAAACTTTGAGGGAGCGGTCCCGAAAGTTGCTTGAGGCCCGGGAGTCGGCTCCACCCCGTTCAAGGTCCCGGACCCATGGGAGGTCAAGGGTCCGGTCATGGAGCCGCCACCATCGTTCAACGAAGTCTTAGCACTCAGTCGAAGAAGCACCGTCACTCTTCGCCTTCC
Source organism: Triturus cristatus (assembly GCF_964204655.1). Classification (NCBI taxonomy): domain Eukaryota; kingdom Metazoa; phylum Chordata; class Amphibia; order Caudata; family Salamandridae; genus Triturus; species Triturus cristatus. The sequence goes on along the minus strand of NC_140581.1, from coordinate 172,654,261 downwards.
CCTAGCCTGTCGCACGACTCGGCTGACTGTGCGGGTAGTGCCGCCCCTGCGACTCCGACAGAGCCTACGCAGTTGCCGACGCCTACCCACCTTTCCCGGGTCTGTCTGCGACTCCGGCCCAGCTGCAGGACTTTTTCAGCTATGGCCCACCTCTTTGGCCCGTTAGGCCCCGCCGGCATGCCTTTGGGCCCCGTGGGTTTGACTGGGGGGTCCTCGCCCTTCTAAGACGATGGCTCCGGCCTCGGCTCCGTAAGACCCCCATGGATCCATGCATGGATCCCAGCCGCCGTCGGATGACCTTGTACGACCTCCACCGACATCTACGGCACCGCCGCCCGGTGTCCTCGGCTTCCACACCGACATGGAGACGGTGTCGGACAGGTGTCGATCAATGCCGATTCCGACGCCGATGGGGAATTTCTATCCCATTCTCCATCCTCCTGCTTCTTTCACACCTCCCCAGCAGGTTACGGAGGACGGGGAGGACTGGGAGGGGTCTGAAGACCCTCTCGCAGCCCAATGCAAGTTAGAACTGGACTGGGCAGAGAATTTGGAGGACGCAGGTGGTCTGAATTTCTCTCCTGAGCCTGGTGCACCGTCTCCTTCTACCGTGGCTACGGAGAGTGGTACTTATTCAGTGGTGTTGCGTAGGGCAGCCGAGGCTCTCCACCTCTAGCTCCCTACAGTGGCCGCCAGCACTAACCTCCTGACAGAAGTGCTTCGGCCGGTGGCTTCCTCTGGGAAGTCGCTGCTGCCCTTCCATAACGCACTTTCAGACATTCTTTTGGGCACTTGGCAGGCCCAACATAGGGGCTCCTGTGGATAGGAACGTGGCCCGACGCTATCGCCCGACCCTGGGCAACCCCATTTTCCTCTCCCAACACCCTACCCCTGAGAGCTTGGTTGTCCAAGCCTTTGCGTCCTGAGAGCATTCCCTTTCGCACCACCGGACAGGGAATCCAAGAAACGGGAGCAGCTTGGTAAGAAGATTTTCTCTTCCGCTTGTTCAGGGTTGTAGTCTGTGAACACAGCATGCCTCTTGGGCCGTTATTATCACTCTGTGTGGGATATGGTGACGTAGGTGCTGCCTCAGTGTACGGAGGAGGCCCAGGCGGTGCTCTCCCAAGCTATTGCTGAAATGAGAGACGCAGCCAAGTTCACGATTCGTTGTGGCCTTGACACCGCCGACTCGGTGGGCAGAGTGATTTCCAGGACAGTGGCTGAGGACAACTGGCTTTTCAGGGGATGTCCAGAACACTGATGGACATGCCTTTTGATGGCACTCGCCTTTTTGGTGACCAGGCAGATAGCGCGTTTCCGCGCTTTAAGGATTCGCGGGCTACGGCCAAGTCCTTGGGCCTTTCGGCCACGCGCACTCCTTCAGCTTCTGCTTTTCGCTCCTTTCGTGGCCACGGAAGGGGCACCCAAACACACTCGTTTCAGAGCCACAGGCCTGCGCAGCAACAGTCTCAGCACAGCTGCGAACGTGGGACCCGCCGGGATGGGTCACGGGGCCAGCGGGCAGGTCAGTCCACCACCACCACCACTACCTCCAAACCTTCCTAGTCCGGTGTTTCAGGCCCATCAAACGCCAGTGGGTGGCAGGATTCGCCATCACTTCCCCCACTGGCAAACCATCACTTCAGACAGGTGAGTTTTACAGATAGTCCGAAGGGGCTACTGCCTCCCTTTCGAGACTACCCCTTCAGCCATGCCACCTCAGTACTAACGCATGTCGGGGGATCACTTGGCACTTCAGCAGGAAGTTGCGGCAGTCTTGTCCAAGGGGGCCATTGAGCGCGTTCTGACGCCAAAAGTGGGTCGTGGTTGTTATTCCCACTACTTCCTGGTTCCAAAGAAGGACAAAGGCCTGCATCACATCTTAGACCTTCGGAATGTCAATCGCTTCCTCTGGAAGGAGAAGTTCAAAGATGCGCACTCTTGCTCAGGTCTTGTCTCGCCTGGACTCGCAAGAGGATAGCGTTAGACTTGCAGGATGCTTACTTTCATATCCCCGTCCTGCCGGCCCACCGGCATTACCTGCAGTTCACGGTAGGCTACGAGCACTTTCAGTTCACCGTGCTCTCTTTTGGCCTTACCAGCGCCCCTCAGGTGTTTACGAAAGTAATGGCGGTGATCGCAGCTCATCTGCGCAGATCAGGATTTTCAGTCTTCCCCTATCGCGACGACTGGTTGATGAATGCGGGATCGCCCCAGGCAGTTGTCTCCCACCTCCAGACTACAGCTGACATCCTGCATTTGCTGGGGTTCTCCATCAAGGTGCCTAAGTCACACCCGATCCCTCTCAGAAGCTCCTCTTCATCGGAGCGGTTATGGACACGGCGCAGTTTCGTGTTTATCCTCCCGAACTGCGAGTCCGGGACATTCGGGCTATGATTCCGATCTTTCAGCGCTTGTCCTGGGTTTCGGTCAGGATGACCTTGAGGCTGCTGGGCCTCATGGCCTCCTGCTGACCAATCATGCCAGATGGCATATGCGGGCTCTGCAGTGGGACCTGAAGTTCCAGTCGGTGCAGCATTAGGGGAACAATTGCAGTGGTGGCTCATGGATCAGCATTGGGTCATTGGCAGATCACTCTGCCTTCCCCAACCAGAGCAGACAGTGGTGACGGATGCGTCCCTCCAGGGATGGACGGGTAAAGGTGCCTTCAAGGGATTTGTTTATGATACTTAGTTGTATTATTTCAGTACGTTATTGAGTGCAAGAGTTTTCTATCAGCTTGCCACTTAATTTCTTTTACAAAGTCTTGTACAGCATCGGATTCTCTAATTCTCAGTTCCTTATAAAATAAGAACCCATGACTAAATCACAACATAAAGAGATATATAAAATGAAACATGCAAAAAACACGGGTTTATGTAAAAAAGAGAATTTTATCTTTCAATATTCATGGAGGGTACTTCAAATATAAACACACAATGTAACAAGAGGAAAACAGACAATTAATAAGTCCTTTAATGTCAAAATTGTATACACTTTTTCTATCATAGATTATTTTCCAGAAAAAAGTGTTAAAGTAGTCGTTTCGGTCTCTAAGCATTCGTCTATGAGACCATCTTCAGGACTATTGTGTATAATACAGTTGACCCCTATTAAAAACATGGAATGAACAATAATTACCAAGTATATATAGAATTTCAACTTTTAACAAAACAATTAATCCACCCTGTTAGACCTGTCAGCCCTTTGGGTGGTCCCTCCTCATCATTATTTATTTTGTCCCACTTTTGCCTCAAACCCTGTTAGAATTTTTCCTTTTTGGGAACCACCAGACTTTTTAGTATTGATGCAGATTCAGGGAGCCATTTTATCTACCCCTGGAACTTCTGTCTGAGGGCCTGGAGCACAAAATGGTGGCCACCTGTGACATCATCAGAACCCACTGGAACCTACTAGAACCTTCTACAACATTCTGGAACCCTGTGACAGTTGGAAGCGGTTTAGAATGTTGGGAAGCTAAGTCAGAGCTGACAGTTGGAGCTGGCAGTTGGCACCTGACTGGTGAAGAGAGAGGAGCAGAAACCTGAAGGAGGAAGGAGTGAGGCAGCAGGGGTGGAAACTTGTGCCTGGAGTGGGGTCCATAAACCCACCCTTGATACTAGTCCCTACTGACTGAGCCCAGCCTGGAGCCCTGTGTGGGAGAAAGCAAGAAAAACCATCTTAAGGACCTGGACAGCAGGAACAGGCCTTAAAAGTAAAGAACAGCGAGTACCTGACCTGGTTACTGGTAATTACCTGAAGTCCGACGTCGAGAAGCCTAGAGACCTGGAGCCCGAGGTGGAGAAGCGGCGCTGACTGGAAAGCAGACGTCGTGCCCGGAGCCGACAGAGGTCGAGAGAGGGCGCCGACGGAGGTCGTGAAGAGTACCAGAGGTCGAGGAGGAAGTCACCCGAGGTCGAGTGAGCGGCGTCGACGGGGGAGTGAAGTCCGCCCTCCGGAGTCGCCGGAGACCGAGGTGAAGCGTGCCGGAGGTCGGGAGTGGAGATCGCACTCCGGAGTCGCCGGAACCTGAAGAGAAGTGTGCCGGAGGTCGGGAGTGGTGGTCGCACTCCGGAGTCGCCGGAACCTGAGGAGAATCGTGCCGGAGGTCGGGAGTGGAGATCGCACTCCGGAGCCGCCGGAAGTCGACATCGAGCCAAGGCCGCCCGACGTCATCGAACCGGAGCCGCCCGAAGTCGACATCGAGCCAAGACTGCCCGACGTCATCGAACCGGAGGTCGACATCGAACCGAGGCCGCCGACATCGAACCGGAACCGCCTCACGGCGTCGACACGACTCCAGCGGCGTCGGAACTTCATAGAAAGGGCAGTAAGTGGCATAGAGGGCGCCTAAGGCCCTGTGAAGCCCTAAGAGACCATCCTAGGGGCTAGAGAGGTGCTGGAACCAGCTTGATTGTGCCAGGGGTGAGCTGAGACTAATACAGAGGGGTTGTGTAGTGTGGGAGAGCCAGATCTCTAGATTCCCCCTTGATCTACCTCAGTTTAGGCCTCAGCCTTGTCCAAGCCAGGGAGTATTCCCCTCAGGCCATCCACCTAACCACAAGCTGTGACTGGGCCAAATCAGCCCATAGTATTCTAAATGTGATCTGATTTTACAAATGTCATTGTTGGCTGATATTATTTATTGAGGGTATTGTATTTATCTAAGTTATTCCTGTGATGTATTTATTGTCCTGAGCTAACTTATTCCTGCACGGTATTTATTCCCTCACTGTATTTATTTGACCTGATCCTATTTATTGCACCAGTAAAGTGTTATTATTTATTTGACCTGCACTTTTTAAGGAAAAGCCTTGTGTACTGTGATTGTATTATTATTTATTTAATCAGCAACTAAGAGAAAAGAAGATAAAGAGATATATTTTCAATATAATTTTTAAGGTGTAGTGTCGTTTTTGGAACGGATGCACGCATGGTTATTGTGTGGGTATGACGTATGCTTAACACGGTGCCTGACCCCTGACCACTCGAGCCAAGCTACCACAGTGTATGTCTGGGAAGACCCACCACCCTTCCGGTGTGGGTGTGTGGGGATTTCTAACATAATTGGTGTTCAGTGGTGGGATTGAGCTGTGCCTACGTATACTCGACAATAACTGTGGGTAGTCCATAGGCCTACACCTGGAGTTTTCTCAAAGCGGCCTTCCTAATTGTGAGTTTTTGTTTTTTCCAAATTTACTCTGGTGGTGGGAGGAGGTATTATATAAGGTACCCCCCTGCATAGCTTCTGCAAATAACTGTCCTCTGACCTGAGTGGGCAAGATGGAGTTTGTACTGGAGAATTTAGAAACCTATACTGTGGCCCAACTCAGGGAGTTTTGTCAGCGGGAGGGGGTGTATTGTCCCCCAGGAGCAAAGAAGGGTGCACTCCAAACCAGCTTAAGGGCTTGGGGGGAGGCACGACGAGAAAGCAAGGCTGAGGAGGAGGACAGGGATAGAGAGCCCGACAGTGAGGGAGCTGGTTTGTACCAACCTGAGGTGGAGAACCTAGTAGCGGGGCCCAGAACCATTTCCAGGAAGGGCAGCACTGTCTCTAGCGGTGGCTTATCTGAAGTGGAGTTAACAGACCGGAGGGAGAAAAGACAGCTCACATGGGACTTAGCAAGGCTGGAGAAAGAGAAGGAGGAACAGAGGATGGCTCATGAGCTAAGGCTGAAAGAGATAGATCTTCAGATCCTAAGAGTCGGGGCACACACTGTTCCTAATGGTGGCAGCAAAGATCAAGAAATCACCAGGGAACCCAAACCCTACCTGCCAAAGGACATAGTGGCTAGCTATGGGGTGGGCGACGATATTGCCAAGTGGCTAGCGGCCTATGAGGTCTCGTTAAGGGCCCATGGGGTTCCAGAGAAGTATTGGGGAGGGGGATTGTACAGGTACATGCCTCCAGCTGGTAGGGATGCTTTATTGGCCTTAGAGGAGGATGAGCAGACCCACTACCCCACCATGAAGGTGGCGCTCATAAGAAAGTTTGGACTAACACCCGAAAAGTACAGACAGAAGTTCCGGGGTAGTCACAAACTGGGCACACAGAATTGGGTGGACTTCCTGGACTATGCAAAGAAGGCACTAGAGGGTTGGATTCAGGGCAGTGAAGTGAGGAACTACGAGGGGTTGTTTGATTTAGTACTGAAGGAACACCTGCTCGAAAAATGTTTCCCTGAACTGCGTCAACACCTGGTGGATAGCAAGCTGACCAATCCCCGGAAGCTTGCTGAAGAGGCGGACATTTGGGCTAGTACCCGGGTGTCCCCAAGGGGGACTGGAGGGGATACTCAAAAGGCCGGACAGGGCGCCCCCCAGAAGAAAGAGGGAGGGGAAAAGAAAAAGGAGTTCTCCAAAGGCCCCCAAAATAATTTCAAAGGTAAGGGAACAGGATTCACCCCTAGGGCTAACCCACCCAGAAACCCTAATCCTGGCCAGAGTCAGCAGCCAAGGGTTGTCCATTGCTTCGAGTGCGGTGGCGTTGGACACTATAAGGGAGATGCGAAGTGCCCGAAACGACCACCCCCTCCCATTGGAAGAAAGACCCCCGGAGTAGCTAGTGCAGTGCTCGGGGAGGAGATGCCCTTAACTAAGGGAAGGGAGTGGGCGGGTGTCACTTTAGTGTCCCTGGGAGAACGGGAGATGGTTCCTAAGATCCAGGTGCCCGCAAATACCGCAAAGTATGGGCAGTGGGTCACCATCAACGGCCAAAGAGGGGAGGCTCTGAGAGACACAGGAGCCAGTATGACTATGGTACGTAGCCAACTGGTGTCTCCAGAGCAGGTAATTCCCGATGTACTCCACCCAGCCGTGATGGCTGACGGCAGAACAGGCCACTATCCGGTGGCCGAGGTTCCCTTTGAATGGGAGGGGGTTGCAGGTTCACTTCGAGTTGCCGTAAGCCCTGCCGTGCCAGTTGATTGTCTGCTGGGGAATGACATGGAGCACAATGCTTGGAAGGAGGTGGAATACCGGACTCATACTGAGATGCTGGGTACACCTGACTGGGCCTGTGTGAGCACAATGTCCGCGACTACCCGGAGAGGGAGTTCGTTTCGGCTGGAGCCTGGAACAAAGGCCCAGCCAGCTGCCATTCAAGGGAAGAACCGAGGACAGGAGGAGCCTGCCTCGGCGTCCACACCCCGTAGGACGGATAGGCCACCGGAGGTGGTGGACCAGGAGTCTGCGGTGGGGGATGTTACCAAACTGGAGGACCTCCCCATCCCGGCCGAGTGGCACGTGGAGGGAGGCCCGTCCAGGGAGGAATTCTGCCAGGGCCAGAAGGAGTGCCCTACCCTTGAGGGACTGAGGCGACAGGCCGAAGCCCAGGCAGCAGGGAACGTTGAAGGGAACTACAGTGTTTACTGGGAGGATGGCCTCCTCTACAGTGAACCCAAGGCACCCCTACATGGATCGTCACGAGCCTTGGTAGTCCCTCAACGTTATCGAGCCTTCCTTCTGGAGTTGGCTCACGAGATCCCCTTGGCAGAACACCTGGGGCAAGACAAGACCTTCGCCCGTCTTGTCCCACACTTTTATTGGCCTCAAATGAAAGTGTCGTCCGATACCTACTACCGGACATGTGTGTCTTGCCAAGCCAGTGGGAAAACAGGGGTGAAGCTGAAAGCTCCCCTGGAACCACTTCCTGTCGTTAGCACCCACTTTGAAAGGGTGGGCATCGACATTGTGGGTCCGTTAGATCCACCTACTACAGCTGGTCACAGGTTTATCCTGGTTCTGGTGGATCATGCCACACGGTACCCAGAGGCAATACCTCTGAGGACCATAACAGCACCTGTTGTGGCTAGGGCCCTGATGGGAATCTTTACCCGAGTGAGTTTTCCCAAGGATGTTGTGTCCGACAGGGGGACCAACTTCATGTCAGCGTACATGCGGGCCATGTGGAAGGAGTGTGGAGTGACCTACCGGTTCACAACTCCTTACCACCCCCAGACCAATGGTCTGGTGGAGAGGTTTAACAATACCTTGAAAGGCATGATCAGAAGTCTGCCTGAAAGCCTGCGGAGGAAATGGGACGTCCTCCTACCCTGTCTACTCTTTTCTTAGAGAGAAGTGCCACAGAAGGGAGTGGGCTTCAGCCCCTTCGAGCTTTTGTATGGGCACCCTGTACGTGGACCTCTCAACCTGGTGAGGGACGGATGGGAAAGAACTCCCAGGAAGCTTCCCCAGGATGTGGTGAGCTACATGCTGGCCTTCCGGAGCCAAATGGCTAAGCTGTGGAAGCAAGCTTCTGACAACTTGGAGGCCAGCCAAGCAGTAATGAAGGCGTGGTATGACCACAACGCTCACCCGGTGGAGTTGGAGCCTGGCCAGAAGGTGTGGGTGATCGAACCAGGAGAGCTCAGCGCCCTCCAGGATCGCTGGTCAGGACCCTTTGAGGTATTGGAGAAGAAGGGTAAGGCTACCTACTTGGTGGATCTTAAGACCCCTCGTCAGCCCCTACGGGTGCTGCATGCCAACCGCCTCAAACCCCACCACGAGAGGCCCGAAGTCATCTTGATGATGGTGACTGACGGAGGAGAGGACGTGGAAAGCGAGCCTCTCCCCGATTTGTTTGCGTCTCAAGAGAAGGATGGGTCGGTGGAGGGAGTGATTCTCTCCCCATCTCTAACTCCTGAACAGCAGGAGGACTGCCGCCAGGTCCTGGGGCAGTACTCTTCGTTGTTCTCCCTTGTCCCGGGTAGGACTCACCTGTGCGTCCATGACGTGGACACAGGAGACAGCCCACCTGTGAAGTCCAAGATCTACCGGATGTCAGACAAGGTGAAGGCCAGCATTCATAGTGAAGTCACTAAGATGCTGGAGCTAGGAGTGATCGAACCTTCTAGCAGCCCCTGGTCCAGTCCGGTGGTGTTAGTACCAAAAGCTGCACCACCGGGTGCCCAACCGGAACTGAGGTTCTGTGTGGACTACCGGGGACTGAATTCAGTGACCAAAACTGATGCTCATCCGATCCCTAGGGCGGATGAATTGATTGACCGGCTGTGAGCTGCCCAATATCTAAGTACCTTTGACCTTACTTCTGGGTACTGGCAGATCTCTTTGACTGATGGAGCAAGGGAAAGGTCAGCCTTCTCCACGCCCAATGGCCACTACCAGTTCTGTGTGATGCCCTTTGGGCTCAAGAACGCACCTGCCACGTTTCAGCGCCTGGTAAACCAGATCCTCACCGGAATGGAGAATTTCTCTGCTGCTTATCTGGATGACATAGCCGTCTTCAGTAACAGCTGGGAGGATCACTTGCGTCACCTGCAAGCTGTTCTCCAGGCCCTGAGGCAAGCTGGATTGACGATCAAGGCTAGCAAGTGCCAGATCGGGCAGGGGTCGGTAGTGTACCTTGGACACTTGGTGGGTAGGGGAGCGGTGCAACCCCTCCAGGCGAAGATCGAGGCCATCATGGCCTGGGAACCCCCCAAGACTCAGACTGAGGTCCGAGCTTTTCTGGGCCTCACGGGATACTACCGCCGCTTCGTGAAGGGGTACGGAACCATCGTAGCCCCCCTCACGCAGCTCACGTCCAAGAAACAACCTCGACGGGTAGTCTGGACGGAGGCTTGTCAGCAGGCCTTCGTGAAGCTGAAGCAAGCCATGTGCGAGGCCCCGGTCTTAAGGGCCCCAGACTTTTCCAAGGAGTTTATTGTCCAGACGGATGCATCAGAACATGGCATTGGGGCAGTGTTATCGCATCTCAATGAAGAGGGTCTGGATCAACCCGTGGTCTTCCTATCCCGGAGACTACTTCCCAGGGAACAGAAGTGGAGTGCAATAGAGCGAGAAGCCTTTGCAGTGGTATGGGCTCTGAAGAAGTTGCGGCCATACCTGATTGGCTCGCACTTCCTAGTTCAGACCGACCACAGACCCCTTCGTTGGCTTCTGCAGATGAAGGGGGAGAATCCCAAGTTGTTGAGGTGGTCTATCTCCCTACAGGGAATGGACTTTCAGGTGGAACATCGGCCTGGAGTGGACCACGCCAATGCAGACGGTCTCTCAAGGTATTTCCGCCTTAGTGACGAGAACTCCCAAGGGGTTGGGTAGCTCTCCCCACTTTCAGCTGGGGGGGACGCGTGTTAGACCTGTCAGCCCTTTGGGTGGTCCCTCCTCATCATTATTTATTTTGTCCCACTTTTGCCTCAAACCCTGTTAGAATTTTTCCTTTTTGGGAACCACCAGACTTTTTAGTATTGATGCAGATTCAGGGAGCCATTTTATCTACCCCTGGAACTTCTGTCTGAGGGCCTGGAGCACAAAATGGTGGCCACCTGTGACATCATCAGAACCCACTGGAACCTACTAGAACCTTCTACAACATTCTGGAACCCTGTGACAGTTGGAAGCGGTTTAGAATGTTGGGAAGCTAAGTCAGAGCTGACAGTTGGAGCTGGCAGTTGGCACCTGACTGGTGAAGAGAGAGGAGCAGAAACTTGAAGGAGGAAGGAGTGAGGCAGCAGGGGTGGAAACTTGTGCCTGGAGTGGGGTCCATAAACCCACCCTTGATACTAGTCCCTACTGACTGAGCCCAGCCTGGAGCCCTGTGTGGGAGAAAGCAAGAAAAACCATCTTAAGGACCTGGACAGCAGGAACAGGCCTTAAAAGTAAAGAACAGCGAGTACCTGACCTGGTTACTGGTAATTACCTGAAGTCCGACGTCGAGAAGCCTAGAGACCTGGAGCCCGAGGTGGAGAAGCGGCGCTGACTGGAAAGCAGACGTCGTGCCCGGAGCCGCCAGAGGTCGAGAGAGGGCGCCGACGGAGGTCGTGGAGAGTACCAGAGGTCGAGGAGGAAGTCACCCGAGGTCGAGTGAGCGGCGTCGACGGGGGAGTGAAGTCCGCCATCCGGAGTCGCCGGAGACCGAGGTGAAGCGTGCCGGAGGTCGGGAGTGGAGATCGCACTCCGGAGTCGCCGGAACCTGAAGAGAAGTGTGCCGGAGGTCAGGAGTGGTGGTCGCACTCCGGAGTCGCCGGAACCTGAGGAGAATCGTGCCGGAGGTCGGGAGTGGAGATCGCACTCCGGAGCCGCCGGAAGTCGACATCGAGCCAAGGCCGCCCGACGTCATCGAACCGGAGCCGCCCGAAGTCGACATCGAGCCAAGACTGCCCGACGTCATCGAACCGGAGGTCGACATCGAACCGAGGCCGCCGACATCGGACCGGAACCGCATCCCGGCGTCGACACGAACTGTCATTGAGCCGAGGCCGCCGACATCGAACCGGAACCGCCTCACGGCGTCGACACGACTCCAGCGGCGTCGGAACTTCATAGAAAGGGCAGTAAGTGGAATAGAGGGCGCCTAAGGCCCTGTGAAGCCCTAAGAGACCATCCTAGGGGCTAGAGAGGTGCTGGAACCAGCTTGATTGTGCCAGGGGTGAGCTGAGACTAATACAGAGGGGTTGTGTAGTGTGGGAGAGCCAGATCTCTAGATTCCCCCTTGATCTACCTCAGTTTAGGCCTCAGCCTTGTCCAAGCCAGGGAGTATTCCCCTCAGGCCATCCACCTAACCACAAGCTGTGACTGGGCCAAATCAGCCCATAGTATTCTAAATGTGATCTGATTTTACAAATGTCATTGTTGGCTGATATTATTTATTGAGGGTATTGTATTTATTGTATTTATCTAAGTTATTCCTGTGATGTATTTATTGTCCTGAGCTAACTTATTCCTGCACGGTATTTATTCCCTCACTGTATTTATTTGACCTGATCCTATTTTATGGAACCTGTAAAGTGTTATTATTTATTTGACCTGCACTTTTTATGGAAAAGCCTTGTGTACTGTGATTGTATTATTATTTATTTAATCAGCAACTAAGAGAAAAGAAGATAAAGAGATATATTTTCAATATAATTTTTAAGGTGTAGTGTCGTTTTTGGAACGGATGCACGCATGGTTATTGTGTGGGTATGACGTATGCTTAACACGGTGCCTGACCCCTGACCACTCGAGCCAAGCTACCACAGTGTATGTCTGGGAAGACCCACCACCACCACCCTTCCGGTGTGGGTGTGTGGGGATTTCTAACACACCCGTGTACATAAACTTCATTTTTATGCTGAAGAATAAATTCACATCAAACCTAATATATGCATATTTCATATATCTTCATTCGAAATTCCAAAGGGTTTGTAATCTCAGACCCTCTAGATGCTGATGCTTAATTGTCTATTCAATTGAAGCAGTGACACTAGTCAATCAAGTCTGACCACACTTATCTTTTCATATATGCCTAGTCTAATTAAACATTCAGATCATATCGATCTTAATCAAATTATACAGGAAAAAGCCCGTCATTAATTTTATGTAAATCTGCTCACTAGTTTATTACATTTGGACAGATGACATCATATCCAATTTAACAATTCAGTAGAGAAATATATTTCCAACCATGTTCAATATAATAACGATCTTATGCACTAAATCCTGTACTCTGCTGTCCCTGTGTATGTATACATATTGGAATCACTTTTATATGTATACTCTAACTTAGTTTACAACATTTAGTCTTATACATTCATTTATTATTGAACAAAGCCCACTCATAGATTGGGTGGATCTTTTATCAAGGTCCTATACTCATAGATGTTTAAACTTGATTCATTGGTTTATATGAATAGATTTGCCGTTCATAAGATGATATACTGACATTATTAATAAAGTGCATCGTTTAAATACCTGAAATGTATTTCAACCGATCCCAGAATCCAATATAGTTTGTTATAAACTTCTATATAATGGTGAGGGCAATCATTGTTCAGTGCCTCTGTTTATGAAGAAAAACGATATTTATATTTGAATTTACATGTTTAGTATTAGACTTAACAAATATTTGAACCACTAAGTTGGTTGTATACTCCATTGTTAGTACCGGTTATATTATATATCCGAAAGATCCACACAGATACACGATTATCTGAATCTTCCTGCCTCTTAAACGGAGTCCCTCATTTAATTCTCCAAGAGGAATTCTCAATTGTAGATATTCAGTCTATGAAAGATATAAATACAATATAGACTGCTTCAGTATTTTTTTTTTGTAAAACATGTTTATTGGCATTTTAAATTATTACATACATCACATCTTATATTACCGATTGCGTTGGCGTACAAGTGCTCCCGCACGAGGACATAATACTGTGACATAAGAGCATGGGGTTTGGAGGTCGTTGAGCCCTTACGCTCTGTCTGCTCATGGGTCTGTGTCCCTAGACGGGTAGCCTTCACGCATGTCACACGCCGCATCGTGCTCGGGGTGTGTGATGCGCCTTGTCTCTCCGCACAGGGGCGCATAGGAGTTTTTAAATATCAGCCATATTTGAACCGTGAACAAACTTGGGGTAGAAAAACTGGGCTGCACTGTGTCTTATGTTGTGATTACGTGTAGGTGGACGCCTGAGAACTGTGCTATGGTGGGACATCATATTGTAGTTGCGCCGAAGCAGATGAGGGGATGGGGGAGGGATAATGCTAAGAGCTGTCTGCGTTAGAGTGTGGTGATGAGTTGTTGGCAGCCAGCAGGTCTGCCCCGCTGCACACACTCCAGAGTGTCCTCCGGGGCTATAAGGGCCCCGGGGGAGCCCTTAGACTGCTTTACTATATACCTATAAATCTTTAAAATATCATTCAAATCAGTGCAGTCTATTTTCCAAGACATACCTGATATTTTGTTTATCGCAAACGGATTGGCAGTCCTTCGTCCGATCTTGATCAACCCACCGAAGGACTGCTCTCCTATTTAGATTTCATTTGCGGCACGAGAAAGGACTTGGTTTGGAACGCGAGAGGGGACTGAGTAAGAGGGCCGTTTAGAGCACTGGGATGGGGCAGCAACATGGGAGAGGTGGAGATCAGAGGCCTCTAGTCTCCGGCGGAGTTCAGGCTCCCTCTCAACCTTCTGGAGCTCCGTGCGATCCTACTGGCACTGAAAGCAGTCCTTCCCTCTGTCACGGGGAGGGTAGTGCAGGTGTTCACAGACAACATCACCGCCATGTGGTACTGCAACAAGCAAGGCAGGGTGGGGTCTTGGACCATATGTCAGGAGGCTCTGCGTCTCTGGACATGGCTGGAACATCAATGTATTTCCTTGGTGGTTCAACACTTGGCAGGTTCTTTGAACACCAGGGCGGACAAACTCAGCGGCAGGTGCATGATAGATCACAAATGGCGTCTTCACTCAGAGGTGGCACAAGGTCTCTTTCACCAGTGGGGAGAGCCTTGGTTAGATCTATTCGGCACCGGTCCTCCACCTGAACCTGTCCAGCCTCCACCTCTTTGCTTGGAGATTGAGTGGCGACAGTTGCTTCCTTTTGACTTGCCTCCTGAAGTGTGTGATGTCATTGTAGCAGCCAGGCGTCCCTCCACTAAGTCGGTATACGCCTGCAGGTGGAACAAATTTGTGGCATGGTGCACAGCAAAGGCTGTGGATCCCCTTTCTGCGGTCCTACTGTTCCTTCTTCCTTTAGCCCAGCAGGGCTCTGCTCTGGGCACTATTAAGGGCTACCTTTCTGCTATTTCAGCCTTTCTCAGGCTACCTGATCAGCACTCTCTTTTCAAGTCCCCTGTTCTACTCACCTTTTCTCTCTTATTCCCTTTGCAATGCCACAGTGGGACTTGAACCTGGTTCTTTCATACTTGATGTGCGCTCCCTTTGAGCCTCTTCACAACTGTTCTCTTTGTTTACTAACTTTGAAGACTGCTTTGCTGGTTGCCATCACCTCCGCTAGGCATGTGAGTGAGCACCAGCCTCTTTCAAATAAACCTCCTTTTCTGTCTGTTCATCCGGACAAGGTTGTGCTCCGAACACGTCCATCCTTTTTGCCAAAAGTTGTCACGGCTTTTCACATTGGGCAAACTATTACTTTGCCGCTTTCTTTCCACCTCCGCACCCTTCCAGAGAGGAAGAGATGCTCCACCGTCTAGACCCAAAACGTTCGCTCTCATTGTATCTCAACCGCAAACACCAGTTCCAGGTGGTAGGCGCCAAGAAAGGGCGGGCTGTACTCAAGAGGACTATCTCCCGCTGGGTCGTTTTGTGTATTAAAGCCTGCTATTCTCTGGCTAAAAAGGAGCCTCCGGTGGGGCTGCGCGCCCATTCTACCAGGGAGAGAGCAGCTACTACAGCACTGGGACGCGGTGTCCCCCTGCAAGACATCTGTTCGGCAGCCACGTTGGCCTCGCTGCACACTTTTACTAAGCATTATTGCTTTGACAGCCAAGTCCGGAGAGACGGCTTCTTTGGCCGTTCTGTACTCTGCGACTTTCTGGTGTGATCTTGGTTCGCAGAACCACCACCGGGGTTGGTATTGTTGGGGTATCTATCATAAGGTAAGGAATCTATCACTAACGTGTCTCTTTCAAATGCACAAGTTACTTACCTTCGGTAACGATAAACCTGTAAGAGACATTAGTTAGTGATTGATTCCTTACCGCCCCCCCATCCTCCCTATTCTGCGAACTGATTTCTAGGGTTAAGGTAATCCCTTTCAGGGCCCTAGTTTCTATGCACCAGTGGTCAGTATCTTGCATGGCTCCGCCTTCATGGAGCAGAAAGACGAGTACAGAACTGACGTCAGCGCGCAAGGGCGGCGTCTAAGTAGCTGCGCGATATCATCTCGGCGACCACGACGCCTACGACGGACGTGGAACCGCACAACGCCACCTTCCGACGCGCAGGGGTACTGCTGATAAAAACTTTCCGGATCCAGTCTGACGCCTGTGGTAATTCTAAGGTAAGGAATCTATCACTAACTAATGTCTCTTACAGATATATCGTTACTGAAGGTAAGTAACTTGTGCTTCAGGCAGTGTTGTAAGATCTCACCAGTCTCTGGAAGGGTTTCTTCACTGGAACATCTATCACACAAGCCCATACACTCCTTGATCATACGATTCACCCTTTCCATTAAGCCATTTTTTCTGGGACAAATCTTGGCGTGTCTTTTGGTGACAGATGCTTCACACAAAAATTATTTCATGCAATCTGAAGTGATATGCACTACATTGCCAGCGCCTGCATATCCTCATGGGTCTCGATCTAATACTGCAATCCCTGCAGAATTATTTTTGAATTTCGTGCAGCATGACATCTCGTTCATAAATTGCTGACATTCATCCATCTTAAGACCTGACATATCCACTGTCAAAACCAGCTCCTCAGTTAAGTCTTCTTCATGCCCAGCTTTATTTAATGGTATGTGAAAAGTATGCTTTCATACTTCTCACTCGAGGTCGGGACTCTACCCTGAAACTTCCAGAGATGGCATCCAACAAGTAATTCTGAGGGTAGTTCTAACCAACCCTTTGGAGGCAGTGCTTAGTTAGTAGAAAAAAAAAGTGCAAGGTCCAAAGTTTTGCTCTGAAGCCTGCAACACTATTGAATGTTGGGGTGCTGAATATCAAGGCTGTGTAGGCTTGATGCCAGCTAATGTCTCTTTAATCTTACGCTGGATACTCCCGGACCCTTTACCTCACTCCATCAGGGTCCTCCTTTCTCCCTTTGTTACAATGTTTTCTTCTTTCTCTTCCTCTCCTGTGTGTTTTCAGTCTGTTGCCCTGGGTCAAAGTCTAATGAGGAAAAATAGGCGCAGGTTCCCAAAAAATGAGTCCCGGTGGTTCCCATCTGCAGGGATACCCCATAAGAAAAATGGTACCCAGGTCATGGGTACACCAGGGGTATCCCATGAGCAGCAGCATGTATTATGCTACCCATTAGCGTCCACTCAAATTGTGACTACAGGCCTGCCATTGCAGCCTGTGTTAGCTGGTGCTAGCACCACTGATGACAGATATAGGTTTCCCTTTATCGGAGGTCACTACATTTAAAACCTATAAGTCACCCCTAAGGCAAGCCTTTCAATCCTGAAGGCAAGGTGCTGGGTCCTAAGTGTGAGGGTGCCCCTGCATAAGCAGGGCACCCCTACAACCTTCAGAGTTCATTCTCCTGAGTTGCCATTACAACATATAGAGTGGCCATGCGTCATTACGCAATGACAAACTCTAAACGGGGTGTAACAAACCCAGTCATGTTTGGTATCAAACATGTTGGAATCATATCCCCCACACCATAAACGGTGTGGGGGTATGATTCCATGCACTGTAAAGCTTCTCCCCGGGAGGCCCTCAGTGCTCCCGGTACCAGCCTTCCAGAACCAGACATCAAGCTAGGGCTGCTGCCGACCAATGACACGTTTCTGCCCTCCTGCTGCTGAGGCAAGCTCGAGCAGGGGAAGGCAGAACAATAGGTATCCTGTCACAGGGAATTGTGACCACCTCCTAGGCTGGATTTAGTGTATTGGGACAGGGTGGGGGCGCTTGCCAGCACCACAGACTGCTCGAAGGACACATTTGGTGCTCTCCTTGCATACTCCAGTTCAAACCAGTTCAGGGAGCCATTTGCTCCCGCTCTGGTGTGAAACTGAACAAAGTATATGGTAGTATCCACCCCACTGTCCAGCCCCTCCTCTTGGAGGAATCCCTGAATTGTTCCAACCCTTTCCTAAGGGTACTTAAGGCTTAGATTCAGATCATATACAACTTCAACTGTCTGGATACTCTGGACTTCGCTTTGGGAACAGAGACTGCAAAGGGGAAGATTCCTGCTGCTTCTGGTCTCGTCGTCCTGCTGGTCTTCTGCAACATCTGTGACCGTGCTCCATACAGGTTCTTCACCAGGCCTGTGGACATTCAAAGACACCCAAAGGAATCTTCCTTGGAGTGAAGGGGTAAATCCCCTGCATCTGCAGGCACTGATTCTGGGCTCTCACAGACTCCGAAAGGCTAAGCAACACATGTGGTGGTTCTGCAATTCCCTCGAGGCCTGAACTGTCTTCATACCAAGTTTTTGGCCAGTCTCCCTCACTGGTCCCGCTGGAACAGAACCCCTGTGCACCGCATTGACTTGCCGTTGCAAATGATTGTTGACTCGCTCCTCCACAGATCTTCGGGCTCCAAGAAGCTCCAACCACAAGCAATTCCTGCAGCCAAGACCTTTGCCCTCACTGCTTCTTCTGCACTGTGGGCCTTCTTTATTGGTGAGCTGCTAGAGTTCCTCTTGCGACTCCTGTGCCCTCATGAGGGTCTTCTTTGGCTTCAGTGGGTTCCCCTGCTTGCTCGGGCCTCCTCTGACTTACCTGGTTGTGGTCAGTCACTTGGACCTTGCTGGTGCTGACACTACACCTTTTTCATCAACCACGGTTGTCACTGACAAGGCTTGTTGGTGCCCCTGCCAGACACTGACCCCTTGGCCCTCGACATCAGACGTGGGAAAGCTCGTGAACAGCTCCTGGTCTTCTACAGCGGCGCCTGGTCTGTACAGCTGCAACTTCAAGGGCACAGTCAACCTCACCTGCATCTCTGACATCGGTGGGCATTCGTCTTCCGTGCCTCCTGGTCACTCCTGAGTGGCATAAACTCTGTCCCCTCTGCTTGCAGGTACCTCTAATCTTGAATCTACCGTTGGATTCCCCCGGACTCCTTTGTCTTCTCCCGCGGCATCTTTCCTGAAGTCCTCCATTGTGGTCCATGGCGATTTCCGAGGTCACTGGGCACCTATGCACCGGCTTTCCTGGTGTAGGTATTCTGGTTTCCTGGGGTATCCACGGATGGGGTGACTCTCCAACCTTCCATCCTCCACAGGGTTTCTTCAGGGTCCGCTGGGAAGAGTCTTTCTCCTTTAAAACTGCAACCACAACTTACCTATTGATCTCACGGTCGTGTTCACACTCTGCACACAGCCTCCGTGGGGTTCCTGGGTACTTACCTTGGATGGTTCTTTGGGTCCCCAGCACTTCTAAGTCTTCTGGGTCCACTCTTGACTCAACACTCTTGACTCAAGTCGTGGTTTGCTCTGGGTCCACTCTTGACTTGAGTCGTGGTTCGCATTTAGTATATGGTTTGGGCCCCCCCTGGAGACCACTGTGTATTTGTGCTACTTACGTGCTCTAGTCCCAAAGTATTGTGTTTCTATCTCCAGGTAGGAGATAGTACAATTGTGTTAGTGAGTGTTTGTAATGGAATACCTATTTTTATAACTACACTGTGTCATTCTTTTTCACTTAACCTATACCATAAGATTAAGTGCTGGTAAAAGAAGCTGCTTTACACTCCTTCTGGACTAAGTCTGAAAGCTCCTCTCCACAGCTACCACTTAGAGAGCTTTCTAAGGTTGTCTTAGACCACTAAAATCACCATAAGGTTGGTCTGGATTAGTGCAGGATGCTACACTTACATAAGCGAGCACCATATACTAAGTAGTGAGTATAGTGTGTCTGTTAATGGCCAAACTTGCCCAAGGATGGCGATTCCAGATGAAAGAAACATTTACTGTAACAGTGCTGGCATGGGCTCTGCTTTGTTAACGATTTTATGAAGTTAGCATAGTATTAAAAAAGGCCAACAAAACTTAGATCGTCCTTATTTCCCTGGGCAGAGGCTTTGTTGACTTCATTAACCAAATCAAAATATGGTTTGCTATCACACAATAAGGTGATTCCAAAATACTTGACTCATCCCATACCAATTTAGCACTTTTTAATTGTTTAATGAGAGTCCTCATTTCAGATACCACCCATCTAAAAGAAGAGTCATGCCTATGCTCGAAGGGCTCAAACATTAAAATGTCTTCTTGGTAACAAGAGTCCACCCAAAATATATTGCTTTATTCTCTGAAAGACCAATACCGCAGCGGTCAATCCAAATGACATTCAACGGAATCTGGATGCCCCGAACAGGGTTAAAAAAAAAAAAAAAAAAGTGAAAGATCTTGAATAAATGTAACTTTTCCTGAAAAGTAAATTGCTGATCGATTACATTGAAGCAACAAGCATTCAGCAAGTTAAGCATTTTGTCAACTCTGGGAAGATGGTGGTATTCCACCAAAATGCTTGAATGTATTTGAGTTCACTCATAATTAGATATCTTTTGTTCTGCTCTAGACAACACTACAATGGGAGTTAAACATTCTACGTTCTCTGTTGGCTTTAAAACTCCGATTCATAAGCTTGTTAAGTTCTGTTTTCAGTGTTTCCTTCTTTAAGTGTGACATGAGGCAGACATAGTGCACCACAGGGACAGTTCTGGGTTTCAATTTGATTTGGTATTGGAATCACCCAATAGCTCAGAGAGCATTTCTGGAAACTACTTGCACTCCTCATTATCACAGCTAGGCCTTTCCAGTAAGAGAACCGATTCCTTTTATTTTGGATCTGACTTTATGCCTATTCTTTTTGGTGCCTCCAACCTAAAAGACTTGACCCACACATGGCTATGCCTAGTTTAGCTCCAGTTGCTCTCCTTTGAAAGGGAATACTCTTCCAACTATACTGCCCAGTGGAATGGGCTGCCCCCAACCCCTGTCTCCAGGTTAATTTCAGCCCCATCAAAAACCTAATTCTCGCTACCAATTTCGCTTTGAAAAAAGTACTGCCAATAAGTGTAAATGGTTAACAGGAATCTGCCAAGACCTTAATGACATTCACCAGTTACGTTACAGAAAGGTAGGTTTATATTGCCATATTGGTTCTCAATCTGAAAGATTAACTTTTTAGTTTCCTCATCTAAATGTTCTAAAGCATTTACTTACCTATTGCTTTATTCCTTGCATGTTCTAGCAAAATGCCCTTTTTCCCCACATGTGCTACATGTGGAATTCACGACTTAGCAGATGTAACTATTGGTCAGATCTCCATTGATATCACTTGGGTAACACTGCATCTTGAAGGAACAAACACCTGATTTGGGTTGGAGTTCATTCATTTTGCCACACCCGCATCTTTGATTTCACATACTTGCTCAGCCGAAATCTCATTTACCTAAAGAAGTCTGACACATGTTCTGTGCTTTTTGCTATATCTATGCTGAGAAAAACCAAGGTCCCATACAATTTGATTTAGAAGCAATGTCACAATTTTAGTAATAAAAATTGGGAAGTAAAATTATATCAATGAAATATTTAATAAACAAATAAATTGAACGCAAAAATTACAAAAACAGTCGGTGAGCAAACTGTGACAGGGCAGAAGGAAATCAGCAGATTCCCTCACTACAGACAAGTGACTTAAAAAGGTGACTTTTCAATAAGCGAGCATGTAAATAAGCAAAATGTCACAATCTATGTTTCATCTCATACTCCACATTTAGATACACATTTTGGTATAGAGTTGGAGATGTGTGTGTCGACGACGTTTCAATCCCTTAAAGGATATCGGGATCTCATCAGGACTAACTGATAGAACAGATGCCTGGAAAGTTGACAGTGGAGGAACCTCACTGACTCGGTCAAGGATATGGCACGGTATTCGTAGGAGTGGAAGAAAACGTGTGATATGTCAAGAGTCAAGGAATCAGATAATGGGTTCAGGGGGAGGCTAAAGGATATGCGGTTCCCAGCTGGGAATCGATGAGCGCGTGACCGGAAGGTTGGATAGCGCGATCGGAGCGAAGTAAAGGGGTGGTTGACCACATTGGTACTTTACGATGGAGCTCTAGTGTTGGTTTGGTTTGAGGATGGCAAAATTCCAAAAGGGGCAATGCCGCGGCAGTCGTGTGATCAGCCTGAGACAGTGCGTCATTTACACTTGGTCCCATCAGACTTCTAGGGTCTCCATGTTCTTTTTTGTTTTGCTATATCTGTATCCTCTTCCAAGTAAAGATTACAGGCGTGAGGCATTTCTTTACACCTGGATTATTAGTATATCTAACTAATTGATCACAAATAAGGGAATCACACCGTACACAAAATTCACATATGTAGTATAGACCTAACTGTTTCCCTGCCTTGCACGTGGGTGATGCATTTGCAAGTATTGCACACAATTTCTACCTATTATTCCTAGGTAAAATCGATCCCTAGTTCTATCATGCTGGGTCTTGTGGCTTAGTGGACTAATGAGTCCACTGTAGTGGCCTGTGTTCGATCTCATGGTCACAGGTTAAAATACCAGCGAATCCACTCATCTTTTCATCCTTCTGAGGTCAATTAAATGAGTACCATGGATTGGGTAACAATATACATCTGTTTGTCAGCTCCAAGATGCCTACGGGTGAACATGCGCTTAACAAATACAGGTTATGTTATCTGCCAGCTATTCTGTGTGCTTTGGGCTTACCTTCCCCCCAGTATTAGTCTGCATGTTCTAGATATTAGGTGTGTCATCAAATGCTCTTTTGAATAGTTTCACAAATTCATTGTTAGCATGTTGCCGCCTCTTTACTTCCTTTTTGCACTATCCAGTGTCTAATTTGAGTGTATCGGATACTCTCCGATTCCCCTAAGCCACGGTCTACTTTAATTCTAGTCAAAAGATATTATTTGGGGTCAGAGCTTGGCACCAGGGAAAGATGGTGGTTCTAGAACGGAGCTCCCAATGAGGCTGTGACTGGTGCAGCTAAGAACGCTACAGGAGGTGGCAGATAGCACCTCCAAAACCTCTGCAGATATCCCCACTTTCATAGCAGGCTGTCAGGTGCAGAGACCAAATTGACCGGAGACTGGCTTCTTCTTTAGTCTGGAAGCACTGGTACCTCCAAAAGAAGATTGTGGAATTGGAAGACCGAAACTGCTGAGACAACCTCCCTACCATCACCAAGATCCCCTTGAATCACCCTCTGTAGTTTCAACAGTCTCACATTATTAGATCCAGCTGCAAAATATGCAGAAATGGCCCAACGCAAATAATAACCTGCTTCTTATGTCACCAACAAAATTGGTTGATGATTATGTAGGCCCGTTTCTCTTTGAGGTCAACAAACCTTGGCCACCTGGAAAAGAGATCTACAACTACGCCCCCATCTTAAAAACTTGGGAATTATATATGGCCACCCATATCTGGCAACAGTGCTCATAACCCATGATTATCGGACCACATAATTTGATGACCCCGGACACTGAAAGGATTACTGGAGGCACGGTTTGCAACAGGGATGTAGGAGGTGCACCTCTGAATATGCTTGGCTCCCCAACCCCATCTTTCTCCTCTTCTTACTTTCACCATAGCTTACCCCGACTCTAATATAGACCCACAGCTAATGGAAACCTCAGGTGGACACACACTCACATCTTGCTGCACATCCCACCGCCTGGACCAAGTGCTCACTAGTCCATGGGAACACGACCTAGGCAATCTTCACCGCCGATACGTCCTAAACAGCTTTCCAATGTCATTCATAGGGACAACCTCCTCCTGTGGTTGGAAAGTCTCATGCATTTGGAAACAGTAGACCTTTCCTTAAATACTTCATCACCATTCCCTCCACTATCCAGTACTAACCTATATAGAAACTGCTCACTACTTGCTGAACATACAGGACCACACAAGTAGAGCATACACCCTCAAAAGAAAACTCAATAGACGACCTACCACTTGTTATCGTCCACCCTCCACTCCCTTGATATCACACGATTGGTGGTAATGTCCCATAGACAGCGCTTCTCAGTGGCCTCCTTATTTGTCAATAGGCTCTCCAGCTACGTCAAAAGGAAAAAGATACTGGACTATAGCCGGTTACTTCAGCTAGATTTAGCCCTTCTGCAAGAGACACACCTCTTAGGCAGAAAGCCAGTAGCTGTGGGGGGAATGGTTTGGGAGAGAGTACCAGGCCAGCAACTCTACGCCGGAAAACACTGAGACGCACTCTAATAAACTATCATATGGGCCAGGTCGCCCTACTACTTGCAAAACACTTCCTGATAAAAATACACCAAGTCTGGAGAGACCCTTGCAGGCACTATGTGTTTCTCAAGGCCACCTTACACACTAAGACCTTACTGCTAGATTCTATTTATGTCTGACCCCCACACAAGAAAGATACCATGGCTGGGATAGTTGGAATCCTGCATCAACAACCTAACATGAAGATGTTACTTGAGGGCAACTGGAACCTGGTTCAAAATCCCTATATAGATAAATCAGACCACCCCCTATCGCACAAAGCCTCAAACAGGGGGCTTCTCAGAGACATGATGGCAGACTTTTCCTTGCTGGATCCTTGGAGACTCCTGCACCCCACAACACGATTACACTTCTAATTCCTGTGTACATGGAACCCATACACAAATTTCCATGCCTCACTTAAGCCATTTAATGGACGTTGCAATTGTTTGTACCCACAGGGGTTTCTGACGATGATGCTACATAGATCTGGCTAGAGATGAGGTCTTTGAGACTCCTACGAGTCAATGGAGACTAAACCGGTCTCATTCTAAACTTCCATGTCTAGCCTGGCCGACGAGGGGTGTTACCCTAAAACTGGTTCCAGGATGCTCGTTTCCGGTCCAGGGTGGACCTGGCTTGGCAGTTCAGGCTGGATTGTTCCCATGAGGAGCAGGGTCAAGACTGATTTGCATATGGCTAGGTCCTAACTGGGGTGGCATAGTGCGCAAAAGAATGATGGATTTAACCCAGATCTCTTGACTGGGGAGGAATGTTTGTTTCTTAAAGTATTCCGTCCATCATTTGTTGCCGCAGCACTATTTGAAGTGTTGCACAACTACTTTACACATTGCCTCGGATTTAAACAACGTGTCCATCTGGTTAATGAATTAACAAGATGGATACTGGATGAGCAGCAGTCAGGAGATCTCAATGGACATGTTTGGACTGACAGCATGAGAACGGGATATGAAACATTTATGTGAATTGTGCAGCACCTTGATAGACACAATTGAGGAATTAACAGTCTTCTGACTGAATCGTGATTTTGAGCCCTAATTTTGTCCATACGAACGAAACGCGTTGGCTGGGCTGCGTTGACTGCTTTTGATGGAAAAGCATTGATTGAAAATAAAAAAAATTGGATCCATTAAGAAACACAAGACTCCCAAGTGATTATTTTTTTAATGGACTGATGAGAATTAAAGAATGATTATTATTCTTTGAATTTTGGAAAGACAAATTAATGATGGACTTTTACATGCTCATTTTCTTCTAAAATTCAATTCTGACTATTCCAGGCCCCCACTGCAATAAGAATATCTTTGGCGGCTGGTATTAGTCATTTTTAATGTATACAGAATTAGAAAACAACTATTGTTGTGCTCATCTCCAAATTAAACAGCGCCACCTTGTGGCAGAATATACTCAGTGCTCAAATTAAGCACCGTTTGCTTTTCAGAAGACCCAAACATGGCGGGCCTGGATCAGGTGTGGGAAGGCCCAGGCGGCTTGGACTTTTAGGAGTGCCAGCCCCAGGAATCAACGCAATTCTGTTCTGAGGGGACGTGCAAGGCGAGCATGGGTTCAGTCTTGGGAGGGCTCTCTCTTGCATTATGTCCCTAATGGAGAGGCCATGGTCACCTGCCCCAGCCTATCAGTCGGGTCCTCCTGGGTGGAAGAGCCTGCCCCATGCCCAGTCCTCTTCGGGCAGCTGTGAACTGTTCTGCCAGCCAGCAAGGGAAGGGCTGACGCAATCCGAGGAACTCACTAAATCATCCAATCCATAGTAGCGCTAGAGACTGTGGACAAAGGGCAGGGATTTAATCAACACAAGCTTCTGACCTGTACTTACTAACAATTCGTTGTTCATGGGAAATAATTGCAATTCCTATTACAAACGGTGCTCAGCGGGTTACCTGCAGTTACTGGGAATTCTTTGTTCATGTGAAATTATTGCAATTTCAATCCCTATTACGCATGGGGTTCAGCGTGTTACTCAGTATCGTTGAAAGGTAGAAACACACTGACCTATTCAGAGAAGCATGTATGCAGCCCGGACAGCTAAGGGCACCACAGACCTGTTACTGCCCGATCTTGCATGGCTTAATGCCACTTGTCCTTCTAAGAAGTTGAATATTAACCGCACTGGGGGTCATGTAGCTAGTTTGCATGGAGGAGTCTCATTTGTTATCAGCATTAACTAGACAAATCACTCAAACTTAGAATGGCCAGGGACCACTACCAAGAGAATTGAGGAAGAGTTATCAATCAGTTAATCCTTTCCATGTCCGGGCGAGATTCTCATGTGGAATCAAATTCAGCCACAGACTCCACTTCTTGTGAAGCCCTTTCATTATTTATGTTTCACCTTTGAAACCATACTATTTCCGGAACCCAAAGACTTTGGTTTACCAGAAGATCATGGAAGAAACGCTGTCATATTTGTAGTCAGAGCAACGACAATATCTGATCATCTTTGAACCTCTGATTTTCATTCTTGATTAATGAAAATATTCTTGGCAAATGCTTTCCCTTTGGTATGCCATATGTTGGTCCAAGAATTTCACATCTAGCTGCACAATATGAAAGCCCTGGCGGTTCATCTTAATCAAGGCCCCATTTCTGAAAATCAGCAAAATAGAACCGTAGTCCTATTCCATTATTCCTAGCTGAAGTATTCAGGTGACCGACCCGCTTTGAAAACACTAATTTTTTTCAAAGTAAATGCTTTGGATCCCCAGGACACTCAGTCAAGAGCATCAAAGGGCTGCCGAGAGGTAGGGGCTAGGACAGGCAGTAGCTTGCCTTTAAGGATTTAAAGTATACACATTCCAATTACAGGGCTTTGAAAGAGTCCTGTATTATTTTTCTAACTATCTTTCTGAATTGGGAGTGAGTAATTTGCACAGCTTCTGTCTTCCTTGAATGTGGTCGCTGTTTCTCAGGCTTCATCTCCAGAATGGAACCTTGATTCCCCTTTACCTGTAGTCACCATTAAAGAAG
Source organism: Triturus cristatus (assembly GCF_964204655.1). Classification (NCBI taxonomy): domain Eukaryota; kingdom Metazoa; phylum Chordata; class Amphibia; order Caudata; family Salamandridae; genus Triturus; species Triturus cristatus. Next base: position 172,627,592 of record NC_140581.1, on the reverse strand, counting down.
TGCTCTGGGACAGTTTAAGAGCTGGAGAATTTTCATTTGTAAATAATTCAAGGTGGATCACATTGAGCAGTTTGTCTAGCAAATTATTGCGCTTTACACCAACCAAATATGTAATTTGTAGATATACAGTATATTGCTAAAATAATTAAGAAATAAGTTAGGCATTGTTAAAGTGAGTTGCATTATATATTTATTTACAAAATATTGCACATTGTGAAAATGAATTGAACTACATTATCCACTACATAGTATTTTTGCTGAAATGCCCCATACTATGGTGGCAAACATACATTAATTTAAAAGTATATAATCAGAATATTCATGTGTTAATATTAAACTGTCCCAAAAATAGATCCTATTCACTGGCGTTGCTCCTTAGTTAAATCGCCACTTGACTTGGTCAGGCAATGCACTCCCCATCATATCCACTTTTTCTGCAAGTTCAGCCTCAATGGCCTCCTAAAGGAAAAGAGAGAAGTCCAGCAGGAGTAAGAAAACTATGACATACCCAAATGATACTTGTGTTGTACATGCACACAGTACACACATTAACCATTCATGTAGAGATCACACATACATAAAGGATAAGTTACTTACCTGTAACACTAGTTCTCTTCCAGGGGTATCCTCATCAAAGTCATAAGCACATGAATATTACCGCCCATGCGCGGGGACCCCAGAAAACATAAAAATATATGTGAAAACAGGGTCGGGGGCCCCTGGAAAAATGGAGCCTTTCAAAAACATTTAATGGAGGGGGCATGACCCGCTTTAACGACCGCACCAGCCTAAGGATTTCCACGCCTAGATGGTGAGCGGGAGTAAAGAAAGTGAGATGAGAGAGGTGACATCTCCTCTTTGGCAACTCCGCTTTTCAAGAAATTATCAAACGCTGCAGTAGAAAATGCACTTGGCAACATGATTTTAACAGAATGCACCTTGCACAATGAAAAATGAGCTTTCGTGACATTTGCATTGAAACACACTATTAAGCAGAATTTAATTTTGCATCTTGCCACGTTTTGAATTGAATTCTATATATTGGTGCACTCTGGGGCCTGTAGTTGGGAAGATGGGCCATGTGACCACTGGGAGTTCATTATGCCACTTACCTGTGAACAAGGCGGGATATACGCCGAAACATGCAAGGAATCAATGGGTGGTTTTAAAACTGCAGCGCAGACGAATAAATGTCCAGCTTGAAAGTAAGACTGAGTTGGGCTTTGTATGTTTTTGCTGGTCAAGTCCAAACAACCGGATTCTCCGTTGCTGCTGCACAGAGCCCGCCCTGCAGGGTCGGGGGGGCCCCGGTAAAATGGAGCCTTTCAAAAAACCCATTATATATATATATATATATATATATATATTTTCCTGGGTTCCGCTACTCGTGCACTCTCCTGAATAAACTGAACGGACCACGAAATGTGCTTTCAGATGTTTATTTTAAGGTGCAAGTCTCGCCATAACGCGTTTCAGCCCCCCACAGGCCTAGATCACATGACAAGAGGTACGCGTTATCCGCCATGTTTTTAAAGTGAAATGTGCTCGAAATAAAAATCACATGTGCAAAAGCAAGCCATAGAGATAGAAGAAATATTACATTCTTAGTCCACTTTTGGTAGAACACATTTTCTTAACCATCCGATATTCGGGGATTAAAAACGCTCACTGCATCTATCAGTGACAATATTCACTGCATCTATACGTGACAAGTCCACTATCTGGTGATTAACAATCAAAATATAAATTTTAAGAGTTCATAGTTAGACAAATTTAAAATACAAGTCTTTTCATATTAAAGTCCTCAACCACGTTAATTGTAATGTCACATATAACGTGCCCAGATAGTATTGTATAAATATACATATGGCTATGTCATTTTGTTGTGTAGATGCCAGTAACAATGCGGCAGGATGAAGGCTTATGGGAAAGGCAGTACTGTACGCAAAGTAGTGGTGTCACTGGAGGGAACGAGGGCGCCACCCACATGGGGAAGGTACTCACCTGGGCTGCCTGAATCCATGCCACTCCCACCATGCTCTGTTCGCCTATCAGAGCGAAGCTGGCGCTACAAAGATCCGGACACAGACAACACTGGTTGTTTCAAAAGGCATCCGAAGAAGGAACTTATTCCGAAATGCATCATGCCTGTTCAATAAAGCTGCTGTTTTCCTGCAAGCCTGTGTGTGTGCCCGTTCCTTCTATTTGAGGGGACATGGTCGATATATATGCCCACCCGTGTAAATGAATCTATGATTTCCAGCAAGACCAGTGTGGCTCGTCTTCTTTCCGAGTGGAACTGTGGGGAGAATTTCTTTGATTGATATATATATATATATATATATATATATTACTTCGATTCCAATTCGGTGACAATACTCCGCCGAACAAAACAGGACACAGACCCAAAGTAAGTGCTCAATTTGTTGTTTACTCCTTCATCGCCATGACGCGTTTCAGCTCGTCAAAGCCTTGTTCACATGACATGTCGGAGCCAATCCGTGTAAGTTATTTAAAGTGCAAATACAATTACGTAGCCACATCACATGATTTGAAAGCCATGGAAATAGAAACAGTAAAATTGCCAAAATAGAGCCTTAAAACCAAGTTGCGACTAAAATGTAAATAAAATACTCATTTTGATACCAAACCTTCTGTTGCTAATGAATAATTGTAAAATACGTATTATCTGCAACCAGACAGGTATAGTTGGCTATGAGGAAATTAAATGCAGAAAGTTACTCACATGATCTAATAACATGCCTAATATACATCGTATGCAAATGCATATACATATAATACTGAGATTTTCAAAAGGTATCGAAGGCAGTATATCAAATTAGTACCTTGTTGGAATAGGAAATTTGCAGGCATTACTGCATGGGCTTAGAAAGTGGATGGGCTTTCGTGTGGAATGGAAAGTGCCAACACCATTAAAAAGGGGGGGACAAAAAATAATATTAAAATAACAAAATTAATGAAAAATGTTTTGCTCGAGATGTGTAACAAAGTACGAATCTAGTGGCTAAGGTATATTATGTAAAACTCCAAGTTAAAATAACTGAGTTAGCCCATACGTAGGTTTGGCAAAGTGAATAAGGTGCGAAAAGTGCAAAGTGCCAGGACGGGAGAATGCAAAAATGCATTAACGGACCAGAGAGTGGAAATAAGTGATAGTCCGTTGGCATAAATGACGAAATTTAGAATATGCGGGAGGACAGGACAGAGTCACCTCCAAACATATATATTTTGATCAGAGACAAAGCTATAGCAGCAACAAGCACAAATTACCTCAAAGGACAATTAAAAATGTGCAAATATGCAATAAAAAGGTGTGAATAAAGTGCCTGGTGTCAACAAAAGACAAAGTCTTTTGGAAAAACGGAGTTAGGAGGGTAAGGCAATGGGAGGTGCAAATGATTAGCAAAAGATAAAATATGTATAAAATATGTATAAATATGTGCAAAATAGCAATTGTAAACAATTTTCCATTTGACAATAAATATATATACCTTAATAATAAATAGTCATAAATATGAATAAATAAATAAATAAATAAATACATAAAATCTTTACATCCCTGATCTCCCTCTCCTAAAACAGTTCCAGGACCAGATATTTGACCATGAATGAATTATATACAAATGCACATAAATTGACTACATCTAAATCGTAACCCCATGAAGATGTTTAGGTCAAGCATTAAGAGAGAATGTCATACACCACTGGAGTCTTATAAGGAGTCCTTAACATAGTTACAGACATGTATAAAAATCTTCCGTGGCATTCAAACCCCCTGGTGACTTGGTATCAAGCTGAATAATATATCTAGTCTCCAGTTGTCTCAATTTATGGTCCCTGTCACCACCCCGCCTGCTAGGGGGTATACTGTCAATCACATAGTAGCTCAGGTTTTTGATGTCTGATTGATGGAATTCTTTAAAATGCCGAGCTACCGGATATGTATTGTCCTGATGAGTTATTGCTCGAAGATGTTGTAAAACTCTTTTGTGAACCTGAAGTTTGGTGCTTCCAATATATCTAAGGTCACAAGGGCACGTGAGAACATAAATAGCATATTCGGTTTTACATGCGAGTAATTTTTGTATTTTGTACTCTGTCACAAAATGGGGTGGTGTAGGTCTCGGTGTTTTTGCCATGAATACATGCTTTGCACGTTTTACATTTAAAAAAGCCTTTGTGCGTCTGTAGCCATGTAGTACTCTCAATAATTTCAGGGTTAGTGGTGACTAAACTATCCCTCATGGATGGTGCTTTGCTGTACGTAATGGACACACGTTGCGGCAGCAAAGGTCCTATTACTGGATCATTAAGTACCAGTGGCCAGTTGTTTTGTACTATCTTATGAATGGCTTTGTGTTGGCGACTGTAACCTAAAATCAAACGAAATTCTGGGGCTACAGGGCAAGTGGCAGACATGGAAAGGGAAGCTGGAGGTGTCTGTTTGTCTTTTAACAGGCTGTCCCGAGAACACCTCATGGATTTAGAGATCGCCTGTGAGACAATGTTGGGAGCATACCCTCGAGCGAGGAATCTCTTTGCTCTCCGATTGGGCTTTATGTAAATCCACCTCATTGCTGCATATGCGTCTTAAACGAAGCATCTCACCGTAAGGTATGCTATTTATCAAGTGCTTAGGGTGAGAGCTCTGGGCATGCAAGGTGGAATTGCCAGCTGTCTTTTTTCTGTGAAGGCGTGTCTCTAATGCATTGTCTTGAATATAGATTTGGGTGTCTAGAAATTCAACCTCAATTTCACTGATGGTGGCAGTAAATTTCAAATTCAAAAGATTGTGATTGATACCAGACACAAAATTAGAGGCTTGTTCTTTGGTACCCCGCCAGATAACAAAAAGATCATCAATATAACGAAGCCATTTGATGATATGGCTTTCAACAATGTACTTGTGTTCAGTTTTGAGTACCAGCTCCTCCCACCACCCCATGTGAAGACATGCGTAGCTGGGGGAGAAGCTGGCACCCATCGCTACACCCTGAATTTGCTGGTACAGTAAGTTATTAAACATAAAAATGTTGTTGTACAGACAATATTCCATCATTGATATAATCATATCGCTATGTTGCAGATCATATGAAGGATTTTTTGCCAAGTAGTACTGGACTGCATTGATGCCATCAGTGTGTTGGATGCTGGTATAGAGCGAAGATACATCTAGAGTCATTAGTAAATAATCTTGTTGCCACTTTACATCCTTTGTTTTCCTGATGAAGTCACCTGTGTTACGCACGTATGACATGGTTTTGTAAAAAATAGTCAACATAGATAGATGTATTTTCCAGTAATCCATCCTTGGCTGTAATGATCGGACGACCTGGCGGTTTGTCTCTATTCTTATGAATTTTAGGAATAAAATAGATAGATGGAGTTGTAGGATTGTCTTTCTTGAGGAATCTATATTCATCTTCGCTGATAAGGTCTTTTCCTTTCCAAATTGCCAATTTTTTGTAAAATTTAGAGTAAGTGTCTTTAAGAAGTGCTGTGCTGCTGCGACTATAGCATTGTCGATCATTTAGCTGGCTAAATGCCTCTTTTTTGTATTCCTCCTGGGGCCAAAGGACAATATTGCCACCCTTGTCGCTGTTGCGTATAACAATATTTTTATTTTTTTGAAGTTTTTGAATCAGGTTCGAATACTGCTGGTCTTGTTTGTTATATTTTTTCTTAGTATTCAACATTGATTTATTTAGTTTATATATATATATATAACCTATTGGCGGTCGCCAGTAGGTAGTTATAGTTAGGACCTATTTACCATAGGAAATTCACAACATTCTATTGCCAATAAGGATTAGTTACTTACCTGTAATCCTAGTTCTCTTCCAGGGGTATCCTCATCAAATTCATAAGCACTAGAATATTCCCGCCCATGTGCGGGACCCCGGAAACACAATCATATATGTGACAAACATATGTATCTCTATCTATCTATCTCTCTCTCTCTCTCTATATCTCCCTATTTATATCTATCTATATCTATATCTCTCTCTATCTATCTATCTATCTATCTATCTATCTATCTATCTCTCTCTCTCTATCTCTCTCTCTCTATCTATCTCTCTCTCTCTATCTATCTCTCTCTCTCTATCTATCTCTCTCTCTCTATCTATCTCTCTCTCTATCTATCTATCTCTCTCTATCTATCTCTCTCTATATATATATATATATATATATATATATATATATATATATATATATTCGCTGAAAAAACCATAGGTTTCACACACGTTATAGTTAGGAATTAGCATTTAAAAAACCTTGCAAATTCACTTAAAAAACCATAGGTTTCACACATGTTATAGTTGGGTGGACATTTCACTCGTATAAAACCAATGAAATTCCCCCGTTATAGTTAGTTCAGATAACTATTACGTTACCCTAGCACGTTAGGGTGCGCGCATGGTGCGCGGCTATAGATATTTATGTACTTTAATTGCAATTTTCTCAGTCACTACTGAACAGATTGACTCCATATATGCAAAAGGCACATCCCTGACCTGAGGACTACCTCTTTGCCAAATTTCAAGTAATTCTGTTCAGTCGTTCGGGCTGTACCTTCGACTAAAGGTCCTATAGGAAAATGCATGGGGAAAACGCGTTTTGGGTCCCCCCTTTTTTCCGCGGCCCCCGCTTGACTAATCCCCCCGAGACTTTCAGGGTAGGAGCTGAGCGGAGCGCCCCATTAGTTTTGAAAATTTCGCGAGGATTCGTCAACCGGCGCCAAAGTTATTCAAAATAGAATTTTCTATGCAAACACGGTCCTAACTATAACTATCTACTGGCGACCGCCAGTAGATAATATATCTATCTCTTCATATCTATCTCTCTATATCTATCTCTCTATCTATGAATAATGCTGTAAGGACTCCCCTGTATGTCAAACAATACATTAAAAACCAGGGAAAAACAACAGCAAAGCATGTTTGGAAACTGTTTGAATACTTAGCACAATCTCTCAGATAGGACTGAAAGCATTGACAGCTCACAGGCTGCATTGCAGAAAAAACAGCCTAGAAAGGCTGAAAAGCTAACTCATAGCAACATAGAAATAAACTGGCACCGTGCCTTTAAGGCAGCCATGACCCCTAGCTTCCCATCATGCCTCAGGGGTGACAGTTAGGTCAGTTGTTCTTTGGGGTGACTCAAAAGCCATGACACAGAGTTGACAATTCCTTAAAAACAAGGTTCCTTTGCCCGGGGAGGCGGTAGGGTTGCTTTTGACTTTGATGAGGATACCTCTGGAAGAGAACTAGGATTACAGGTAAATAACTAATCCTTCTCTTCCAGGGGATCCTCATCAATAGTAATAAGCACTAGAATAGAATAGCGAGCCTCACCTCTTCCACCTGCGGCAAATGGAAAAAACAATTAATAATCAAGCTCAGATAACTAAACTTGAAAACCCAGATATCTTATTATCTGAACAGATTCCTCAAGGAGGCTTGGCCTACTTGAGTATCCGCCCTGGAATCGGATTCAAGACAATAATGCCATGTGAAAGTGTGTACCGATCTCCAGGTTGCTGCCTTGCAAATCTCTGCCATTGGAACATCATGCAAGAAAGCTATTGTAGCCGCTTTTCCCCTAGTGGAGTGTGCTTTAGGCGACAACAATAGGGGTTTATTTGCCAACTGGTAGGCCAATTTTATACAGGACACTATCCATCTTGAAATTGACCTTTTGGAAGCTGGAAAGCCTGTCCTCATGGAACCATAATTTAAGAAGAATTGATCTGATTTCCTTATGTCCTTCGTTCCCTCCAAATAGAACTTGAGCACTCTCTTAAGGTCTAAGGAGTGGAGTGACCTCTCCGCAGTAGTAGCGGGATTGGGAAAAAAGGACGGTAGGGAGATTGACTGGTTAACATGAAAATCAGATACAAGCTTTGGCAAAAAAGCAGGGTGAGTCCTTAACACTACCCTGTTGTGGTGAAAAACAGTATATGGCTCTTTGGCACACAGCGCTTGGATCTCACTTACTCTGTACGCTGATGTTATTGCCACTAGGAAAGCGGTCTTCCATGTCAAGTGCTGCAACGTGGCCTTATGGATGGGCTCAAAAGGAGGACCCATCAATCTAGAAAGAACTAGATTCAACTCCCAAGGAGGAGAAGGAGGCCGAAAAGGGGGATACACCTTCTTCAACCCCTGTAGGAAATCCTTAACCACCTGTAGTTGAAAAAAGGAAGGCTGGTTGGGAGACTTTCTGTAGGCCGTAATGGCAGCTAAGTGCACCCTGATCGAGGTATACTTTAAACCTGCTTTGGCTAAGTAAAGGAGGTAGGGAAGAATTACCTCCTCCTGCCCTGTTGTAGGATTAAAATGATTACGTGTGCACCACAAGTAGAATCTCTTCCACTTAAGAGTATGACGCCCTCGTGGAAGGTCTCTTTGCCTCTTTAAGGATGTGCATACCGTCCTGCGGTAGATTCAAGTGTACATATTGCAGGACCTCAGGAGCCATACTGCCAAGTTCAGTGAGGGAAGGTTGGGATGGAGAATCTTCCCGTCCATCTTGGTCAGCAGGTCCGATCTGTAAGGTAGTCTCTTGTGGGTGCGTACCGACAACTGCAACAGGTCCGGGTACGACGACTGCAACAGGTCCGGGTACCACCACTGACCAGGCCAGTCCGGAGCTATCAAGATCATCGTCATGTTGGACCGGATGAGCTTGGACACCACCTTCGGGATTAGAGGCAGGGGAGGAAAGGCGTATGCAAATTTTCCGGACCAATCCATCAAAAGCGTATTCCCCCTCGTCCATCAAAAGCACATTCCCCCTCGTCCCTGGTCCATCAAAAGCACATTCCCCCTCGTCCCTGGTCCATCAAAAGCGCATTCCCCCTCGTCCCTGGACAGTGGAACCTGGATGCGAAGGCGTAGCATTTTTTGTTTTGGTCGTCTGCAAACAAATCTATGGAAGGTTGACCCCACTGATGGAAAATATCCGCCACCACCTCGTCGTTTAGCACCCAGTCTGGCTGATCTTCGAAGTGCCGACTGAGTGCGTCTGCTCGCACATTTCTCTTTCCTGGAAGATGCACCGCTGTGATGGGGAGGCCTCGGGCTAGAAGCCAGTGCCAGATCGTTTGAGCCTCCAGCGAGAGCGGGCGAGAGTGCGTACCAACCTGTTTGTTGAGGTAATACATGGTGGTCGTGTTGTCTGTTTGGATCAGGATCGAGTTGGACGTGATTGAGGCTGAAAAGCTTTCAGAGCTAGATGGACTGCCCGCAGCTCTAACATGTTTATATGATAGGACTGCTCCTTGATGGACCACCGGCCCTGCATCTGTAGGCAATCCATGTGTGCCCCCCATCTTTGCAGGGATGCATCCTTACCAAGGACTGTGCCGGAACTGGTTGATGGAAGGGGACTCCCACCAAGAGGTTCTTCGGTCGAGTCCACCATAGAATGGACTACTTTGCTGCTTGGAAGAGAACAATACGGTCTTCCCATTGACCCAATGCTTGGTCCCACTTGACCTCTAGATCCTGTTGCAAAGGTCTCATTCTCAGCCTGGTGTTGGGAATGAGAAATATGCAAGAACCCTAGTAGAGATGCCACTTGCCGGACCGTTGGATGAGCTGTCTGGAGAAGAGCTTCGCATTTCTGCTGCATCGAAGAAAGCCTCTCCTCCGAAGGAAACGCTCTTCCTATGTTTGAATCCAGAGTGGAGCCCAAATAATGGATCGTCTGGGTAGGCCGGTGAACCGATTTTTCCATGTTCACATGAACACCCAGCCTGCGGAGCAGATTCAGACAAACTTGAAAATCGCTCCTTACTTGCTGAGGTGATGGCCCTTTCAGGAGCCAATGTTCTAAGTAAGGGTAAACAAACAGACCCTTTCTGTACAGAGCCGCCGCCGCCACCACTGCCATGCACTTGGTAAAGACTCGTGGGGCAGATTTCAGCCCTAAGGGCAAGACCTAGACTGGTAGTGCTTGCTTCCCACCACGAATCGTAGGTATTTGCGATGACGTGGAACGATAAGTATGTGGAAGTACGCATCTTGGAGGTCCATCGAACACATCCAATCTCCTGCTCGCAGATGTGGACATATTTGATGAAGCGCCAACATGCGAAACTTCTCCTTCAAGATGACTTTGTTCAGCAATCGAAGGTCCAGGATAGGTCTCAATTTGTGCTCTTAATCTCTTTTTGGAATAAACTCCCTTCCCTTGCTAAGCAGGAGGAACCTCTTCTATGGCCTTTTTTCGCAGAAGGGTTACCACTTCCTGTCGAAGTAACTTTAGCTGGTGAGGACGAGATCTTTTCGGAGAAATGTCTTTTGGAGACACACGGAAACGTAGTGCGTATACATTGTGTAGTATACTGAGCACCCAACAATCTTTTGTTATGCTGCACCACTCTCTCAGATGATGTGAAATACTTCCTCCCACTGGAGTGGGCAACGGCGCCAGAGGAAGCTCTTGTTCATTGCTTCCCTGCTGATCTAGCCGTGGCGGAGGACTGCTGCGGATGACCTCCTCTACCTCGGTTTGACTTACTGCTTTAGAACTGCGACTTGCCTTGGTTTTTGTTTTGGGACCACTGAGGGGTTTGAAACCTCTGTTGGTAGCTCTTGCGCTGGTTGGGTCTGTATCTCCGCTTGAACTCTTTTTCTTATCTAATCCCACAGCCTTGAGGGTGTCTAACTCTGCTTTCATCCTAGCCACCTCCTCACCGGTGTGGGTGCCAAACAGGGAGGAGCCAGAACAAGGAAGGTTAAGGATCCTCTGTTGCGCATCAGGTTTAAGAGCTGTTAGTCTTAACCAGGCAGACCTCCTAGCGCAAATCCCATGCGCATAAGAATGCGCTGACAGCATAGCACCATCGCTGCCGTGCTAATCACTTGGTTGGCTACAAGGGATCCTTCTTTGATAACCTCCTCAAAATCCCTTTGATCTTCTTTTGGTAGCTTTTCCTTGAAACAGTCCAAGGAGTCCCATAAGGCTCTGTCGTAGCGGCCTAATAAGGCTGCTGCGCTAGATACTTTTAGCGATGATGCTGCAGACCCGCAAACTTTCCGTCCCCAAGAGTCCTGGGACCTACTTTATTTGTCCGGGGGGACTGACGAAGATGCAGTTACTGCATGCGTATTTCATGCCGCCGCGATAACAGAGTCCGCAGGCGGATCTGATTTCAAGAACACAGGGTCTGATTCTGCAGGCTTGTATTTCTTCTGAATTGTAGCTGGTGCAGCTTTTATTGTAGTTGGAGCTAGGAAAATGTCTATCACCGGTTCCAGAAGCCCAGGAACCAGAGGTAGCAATGGTCGAGACGCAGATCTCCGATGTAGTGTCTCAAATATTACCGTTGTTGCAACCTGAGGAACCGACATTTCAATGTTTAGCTTCTGAGCCCCCCTCTGAAGCACATCATGGTACGTATTTATGTCATCTATCGGAGACACTATTGATTGAGGGCTATCCGATAGAGTGGGTGAATAGTCCCTTTTAGAGGAGCGGGTGGAGGAGGAAGACCATGTAGGAGACCTTCTCCTTTTGTGATGGGGAATAGAAGAAGGTCTGCACTCCCGCGATCTGCCAGTACGGTCTTTACGTCTAGCTGAAGGTGATCTATCCACCTCTTGTACCAATCTTTGCAGAGGTGATCTGTGGAGCGGACTGGTGTATTCCTCCTCACGTCGTGATACTCCTGCCGGATTCTTACTCCAGTGATGGATGGGAAGAAGCCATTTTGGAGATAAGTGAACAGAAGGGGAAGCTCTCCTGTGTTGTGAAAGAGATCTTTGTTGCGATCTCTCTGAATGTCGCTCTGGGGATGCAGATGGTGAATGCTCCGTTGAATGGCGTCTCGAGGAATGAGAGGATGAGTGCCGTGACGCTGATTCCATCACTAAAACTACAGAACCTTCTCCAGACCTCACTAACGTGGGTCTCGACGTTGAGCATATGACCTGCTCTGACGGAGCTCTTCTTGACACCGACCTTGACCTCCTTCTCGACGTCGAAATCCGGCCAGGTGTTGGAACTGATCTCAACGTCGACTCTCTGTTCCTCGACGTAGAGTCTCTTGCAGATGCCGACGGAGTACTTCTGCGCCTCGATGCCGATCGTCGCCGGGTTGACGATGGCGGAGGGCTTCTGGTCCTCGACGCCGATCGTCGCCGGGTTGACGACGGCGGAGGGCTTCTGATCCTCGACGCCGATCGTCGCCGGGTTAACGACGGTGGAGGACTCCCTGCCTTCGACGCCGAACGTCAAGATGACAATGGCGGAGGACTTCTGCTCCTCGACGCCAATCGTCGCCGGGTTGACGACGTCGGAGGATTTCTGCTCCTCGACGCCGATTGTCGCCGAGTTGATGACAGCGGAGGTCCATGATTCTTAGACGTCGAATCAAGTGACACACCTGAATGTCGACGTTCTTTCTATGGCGAGTCCGCCGTCGAAGGTCTTCTCTTGGACGTATGTCCCACTCGTCGCAGGGTTGACGACGGAGGTTTTCTGTTCCTCGACGCCGATTGTCGCCGAGTTGACGACAGCGGAGGTCCATGATTCTTAGACGTCGAATGAAGTGACACACCTGAATGTCGACGTTCTTTCTATGGCGAGCCCGCCGTCGAAGGTCTTCTCTTGGACGTATGTTCCACCGGTGGTAGTTTTTTCGGCGCCGAGCCCGACGCTGAAGAGGAAGAGTGAGTTTTCTTGCTTCTAGAAGAAGATCTGGCCCTCTTAGAGCCTTTTCTCACCGGTGACCTGCCTCTGGAAGTTGTTTTCTCCTTCTCTGCCAGTCCTTACAGACGGATTCGTTCTCTGTCTTTTAGAGTTCTGTTAGATAAAGACTGGCAATGAGGGCAAGTCTTGGGGACATGGTCCTTAGGTAGACAAAGAATACAGACTGCATGAGAGTCTGACCTGGCCTTCTTTTTTCCACAAGAAGGGCAGGGGTCAAAAAGAGATAGCATTTTGGAGCAGGAAAAAATACCAAATTCTGTTAAAAAAAAGACAGAAACTTACTTCACAAGCTGAAAGACATCGAAGTAAGATAACATTTTCCAGAAAAACTGTAGCTTATTTCTGACAAAAATCAGAAAGAAGTGGAGCTGTGTAACCAGGATCCTGACTGAAGTAGCCGGAAAGAACAACTGACCTGTCACCCCTGAGGCATGATGGAAAGCTAGGGCTCATGGCTGCCTTAAAGGCACAGTGCCAGTTTATTTCAATGTTGCTATGAGTTAGCTTTTCAGCCTTTCTAGGCTATGTTTTTCTGCAATGCAGCCTGTGAGCTGTCAATGCTTTCAGTCCTATCTGTGAGATTGTGCTAAGCATTAAAACAGTTTGGAGTCCTTACAGCATTAGTCAGCTCTGGTTATGAAAGGCTGCATTATATATATATATATATATATATATATATATATATATATATATATATATATATATATATATATATCTCTCTCTCAAGGCCCGAGTGGGGGTCGAAACGCGTTATGGCGGACAGGCTTGACAAATAATTAAAATAAAGTAAATTTGATTGGCACCAACTTCTGGGTCCGCTCCTCGTCCTTTTCAACCCGAGTGAGGCAGTGACAAAAGGATATTATATATATATTTATATTATCTACTGGCGGTCGCCAGTAGATAGTTATAGTTAGGACCGTGTTTCCAAAGGAAATCCGCAACATTTTATTTGGAATAACTTTTGCGTCGATTGACAAATCCTCGCGAAATTTTCAAAATAGGTGGGGCGCTCCGCTCCTTCCCTGAAAGTCTCGGGGGGATTCGTCAAGCGGGGGCTGAGAAAAAGGGGGGGTCCCAAAACGCGTTTTCCCCATGCATTTTCCCATAGGACCTGAACAGAAAACCTTGAAATTTGGCAGAGAGGTAGTCCTCAGGTCAGGGATGTGCCTTTTGCAGGTCTGGTGTAAATCTGTTCAGTATTTTCTGAGAAAATAGCATTTAAAAGCATATATATATCTATCTATAGGCGCGCACCGTGCGCGTACGGTAAGCGCACCCTGCCGTGCACGAACGCAATTCTGATTGGTTGTTAGATCTTAGTAAACATTCGAATCGGTCGAAACCAGGAAGTGTCGGCCGCCATTTTGTCTCTCGCAGTCCGAGGGAGGTGAAAAATAAAGGTGGAGAACATGAAAAGGGGGCAGGGTGGACAGTTCCTGACCCCCTAGCCATTGTCAGGGGGTCCCCAAAGGACCCCCAAGGGCCATAAATGTTTTTAATATTTTTACGAAAAATCGCGGAGTACGCTTACCGTGCGCGCACGGTAGAAACGTGAAAATTACGCGAACGGCGTAACGTGGGCGCCCACAGAGTGCGCACGGTACCCGCACGGTGAAAAAACGTTAAAAAAAAAAATTACAATAATAATTACATAACTTAGCATTTAAAAAACCGTACAAATTCACTGAAAAAACCATAGGTTTCACACACGTTATAGTTAGGAATTAGCATTTAAAAAACCTTGCAAATTCACTTAAAAAACCATAGGTTTCACACATGTTATAGTTAGCTGGACATTTCCCTCGTAAAAAAACAATGAAATTCCCCCGTTATAGTTAGTAAAGGGAACTATAACTCACGCGACCGCAATCCACTGCTGATGACTTCAGATATTACATCACTGATGACATATGTGTCTTTCTGTAAAATAAATATTTATTAAATATGTATAGCTAAAGGTTAAAGGAAAGAAAAATGGGTAAATAAGTGAATAAATACAGTGATGTAATATCTGAAGTCATCAGCAGTGGATTGCGGTCGCGTGAGTTATAGTTCCCTTTACTAACTATAACGGAGGAATTTCATTGGTTTTTTACGAGGGAAATGTCCAGCTAACTAGAACATGTGTGAAACCTATGGTTTTTTAAGTGAATATATATATATATATATATATATATATATATATATATATATATATATATATATATATATATATATATATATATATATATATATATATATATATATATATATATATAGATAGATAGATAGATAGATATATGTTTGCCACATATAGGATTGTGTTTCCGGGGTCCAGCACATCGGCAGGAATATTCTAGTGCTTTTGACTATTGATGAGGATCCCCTGGAAGATAACTTTGGCGCCGGTTGATGATTCTTCGCAAAATTTTCAAAACTCGTGGGGCGCTTCGGTCCGCTCCCAACGTGAAAGTTTCGGGGTGATTCGGCAAGCGGGGGCAGAAAAAAAAGGGGGGTTCCAAAACTTGTTTTCCCCATGCAATTTTCCATAGGGAACTTTAGACACGGCTACAGCCCGAACTGCTGAACGGAATTACACCAAATTTGGCAAAGAGGTAGTTCTTGCTTCAGAAAGAACCCTTTTTGTTAAATGGTGTAAATCAGTTCAGTAGTTGCTGAGAAAATCAAAAGTAAAAACACATATATATCTATGGCTGCGGAGGATCCGCGCACCCTCCCGATCATGAGCTGTATGCTAATTGGCTGTCAACACGCCAAACCAGGTAGTGTTGGCAGCCATGTTGTGCCTCGGTAGAACCGAGGCACAAGAAATCAGTCATACAAGTGCGCAAAACGCAAAAAGGGGGCAGGGTAGAAACACCCTGACCCCCTGGGCCTGCTTAGGGGGTCCCACAAGATACCCCAGGGCCCCCAAAAATGTTTTTAAATGGGGAAAATCCTCGGAGGGTCCGCAGAAAAAAAACGAAGCGCGAACTCCCGCGCTTCGTTAGTACCTCCCCACTGAGTATTTAAATTTGGTGGTCCTTTAAGGACCTCCAAGCCCCGGGGACCACCACCCCCCGGGGATTTGCAAATGGGGGGGGGGGGGGGCGCCACGCGCGGAGCCCTTGATGGCCCTGGGGACCACCACCCCCCCCCCAGGGCCGGCTCCGGCAGTGTCCCGGGGTGCCCACCCCCACCCTCCAGTATGCGCCAGGGAGCTGCGTTGCAGAGGTGTTTTGAGGCCATGCCCCTTTTTACACCTCTCTGCAACGCAGCTCTGTGGCGCTTAATGGAGGTACCTGGTGGGCTAGTTGCACCCCAGGGACCCTCAGCATTCAAGGGGAGTTAATCCCCCAATTTAAAACACGCGACAGGGGCGCGTTTGCACAGTGGTGAAGGGAGTTGACATGTATGCAAACACACCCTGTGGCGCGGTTTAAGTTGGGGAATTAATTCCTCTTCAATCCTGAGGGTCCCTGGGGGCCAACTAGCGCACCAGGTACCTCCAGTAAGCACCACGGAGCTGCGTTGCAAAGTGTTGTAAAAAGGGGCGTGGCCTCTGAACACCTCTCTGCAACTCAGCTCTCTGGCGCATACTGGAGGTACCTGGTGAGCTAGTTGGCCCCGAAGGATCCCTCAGGATTGAAGAGGAATTAATTCCCCAACTTAAAACGCGCCACAAGGCGTGTGTGCAGACATGTCAACTCAGGCCTCGCCCCCTTTCTTCACCATTGTGAATACGCGCCCCCTGGCGAGTTGTAAGTTGGGGAATTAATTCCTCTTCAATACTGAGGGTCCCCGAGGACCAACTAGCCCACCAGGTACCTTCAGTATGCGCCAGGGAGCTGCGTTGCAGAGAGGTGTTCAGAGGCCAAGCCCCTTTTTACACCTCTGTGTAACACAGTTCTGTGATGCTTACTGGAGGTACCTAGTGGGCTAGTTTGAGCCTAGGTACCCTAAGGATTCAAGGGGACTTATTTAATTAAAACGGCCACAGGTCGCGTTTACACAGTGGTGAATGGAGGGGGTGGAGCCTGAGGTGACGTGTGCAAACACGCCCTGTGGCGCGTTTTAAGTTGGGGAATTAATAATGAGTGACTGTATAGGACTGTTGGTGAATGAGTGGAAGTGTGTGTAGATCTTGGAATTACTGAATAGGTGTGTTGTAAGTGGTATTGGTATGTCCATTGTTTTGAAAATGTTAGTTTCTATTTTTGAGTGTGTGTATTAAAGGTTATATTAGGGTGAGAGGAGGTCTGCCACTCTATCACAAGGATGATGTCATGAGTGATGTCATTTGAGATGTCATGAGTGATGTAATATGTGACGTCATCAGCAGTGCATTCCAGGCGCGCGAGTTATAGTTAGCTGAACTAACTAGAACGGGGGAATTTCAATGGTTTTGTACGAGTGAAATGTCCAACTAACTATAACATGCCTGAAACCTATGGTTTTTTCAGTGAATTTCTAAGGTTTTTTAAATGCTAATTCCTAACTATAACATGCCTGAAACCTATGGTTCTTCCAGTGTGTGTGTGTGTATATATATATATATAATATATATAAAATATATATATATATACACACACAAAAGAAAAGCAGGGAAATAATGCACATTTGAAAACTTCTTTAATGCACAGTAGATAACCATAATCCTGCAACGAGGGCATCGCCAGCCCGCAGGATGCATTGTAAAACCATTAGAATAGAAAGCTGAAAAGCTAACCCATAGAAACAACATAGAAAACTGGCACCGTGCCTTTAAGGCAGCCATGACCCCTGGCATGCCTCAGGGGTGACAGTTAGATTAGTTGTTCTTTGCGGATACCCGAAGGCCATGGCACAAAGAGACAACACTTTCCTCGAACATTTGCCCGGGGAGGCAGGAGGGTTGCTTATGACTTTGATGAGGATAACCCTGGAAGAGAACTAGGATTACAGGTAAGTAACTTATCCTTCTCTTCCAGGGGACCCTCATCAATAGTCATAAGCACATGAATCGAGTAGCAAGCCCATCCCCTCTTCCAGCAGACAAATGAGAACCATAACACAAGCAGAACACATTCAAATACAAAAAAAATTCCAATTGTTAGCATTGGAAGAAATTTCTGAAGGAGGCTTGGCATACTTGGGTATCTGCTCTGGAGTCAGAATCGAGACAATGTCTTGTGAATGTGTGTACCGATTTCCAAGTTGCTGCCGTGCAAATCTCGGCCATCGGTACATTGTGTAAGAAAGCTATTGTAGCTGCTTTACCCCTAGTGGAGTGGGCTTTAGGAAAAACCAATAAGGGTTTGTTTGCCAATTGATAAGCCAGCTTAATGCAGGACACTATCCACCTCGAGATGGAGCATTTGGAGGCTGGAAAACCTGTCCTAATTTGCTGCATAGTTTAGAAACAACAGGTCAGACTTTCTGATGGCCTTTGTTCTATTCAAATAGAATTTGAGAACCCTCTTAAGGTCTAAGGAGTGAAGAGACATTTCTGCTGGTGTAGCGGGATTAGGAAAAAAGGAGGGTAGCCTTATGAATGGGTTCGAAAGGAGGACCCATCAACTTGGATAGAACCAAATTCAACTCCCAAGGAGGTGAAGGAGCTCAGACAGGAGGGAAAACTTTCTTCAAACCCTGAAGGAAATCCTTGACCACCTGGAACTGAAAGAAATAAGGTTGGTTGGGAAACTTTCTGTAGGCTTTAATGGCCGCCAAATTAACTTAAGGATTTATACTTCAAACCTGATTTGGCTAAATAAGGATGATAAGGCAAGATTACCTCCTCTTCCCGCTAGTAGGATTAAAAACATTACGCATACCCCACAAGTAAAATCTCTTCCATTTAAAAGAATAAGAACTTCTTGTGGAAGGTCTCTTTGACTCCCTCAAAATGCTCATACAGTCCTGAGGGAGATTCAGGTGGCCGTATTACAGGACCTCAGGAGCCATGCTGCCAAGTTTAGTGAGGGATGGTTGGGATGGAGGATCTTCCTGCTCATTTTGGTCAGGAGGTCTGGTCTGCACGGAAGCTTCCTGTGAGGACACATTGAAAGTTGCAACAGGTCCGGATACCACCATTGGCGGGCCAGTTTGGTGCTATCAGGATCATCTTCATGTTGGATCGGATGAGCTTGGTTACCACCTTCGAGATGCGAGGAAGGGCCTGAAAAGTGTACGCAAATGTTCCGGACCAGTCTATCAAAAGGGCATTCCCTCTCGATCCTGTCCGGTGAAATCTGGACATGAAGGCATGGCATTTTTTGCTTAGATCGTCTGCAAAAAGGTCGATGGATGGTTGACCCCAATGATGAAAGATGTCTGCCACTACTTTGTCGTTGAGTACCTACTCTTGTTGCTCTTGGAAGTGTCGACAGAGAGTCTGCTTGTACGTTCTGTTCGCCTGGTAGATGAACCGCTGTGATCTAAAGGTTCCTAATTGCTTGCAGTTCCGGAGACAGTGGGCGAGAGCGTGTTCCACCTTGTCCGTTTAAGAAATACATGGTGGTCATGTTGTCTGTTTGTATTAATATCGACTTGGAGTGAATCGAAGGATGGAACGCCTTGAGGGCTAGGTGAACAGCCCGCAGGTCTAGCATGTTGATATGATAGGTCTGTTCTTTGCTTGACCACTTCCTCAGAGTCTGTAGGCAACCCATGTGTGCCCCCCATCCTTGAAGAGAGGCATCCGTTATCAAGGATTGCGTTGGAAGAGGTTGATGGAAGGGGACTCCCACAGGGAGATTTTCGGGGTGAGTCCACCAGAGAATAGACGTCCTCGCTGATTGGGAAAGAAGAATCCGATCCCCCCAATGCCCTGAGGATTGGTCCCATTTGTCCTCCAGATCCTGTTGTAGAGGTATCATTCTCAATCTGGAGTTGGGGATGAGGAAAATTCAAGAGGCCATCGACCCCAGTAGAGATGCCACTAGTCGAACTGATGGATGATGCAGATGGAGGATGGTATTGCATTTCTGCTTCATTGATAATAATCTCTCCTCCGAAGGAAACACTTTTCCTACGCTGGAGTCCAGGGTGGATCCCAGATAATGGATTCTTTGAGTTGGCTGATGTACCGATTTCTCCATATTCACATGAAGGCCCAAGCGGTGTAGTAGATTTAAACAGCTCCGGTAATGGTTCTTCACAATTGGTGGAGAGGAACCCTTCAGCAGCCAATCGTCCAGATACGGACACACGAACAGGCCTTGGCGATGTAAAGCTGCGCCCACCACGGCCATGCATTTTGTGAATACCCGTGGGGCAGACTTCAGGTCAAACGGTAAAACTCTGAACTGATAATGTTTGGTGCCCACCATGAAACGCAGGGACTCCCGATGACGTGGTGCAATCGGGATGTGGAAGTATGCACCTTGGAGGTCTATCGAACACATCTAATCCCCTTTCCGAAGATGTTAGTATATTTGATGTAGCGCCAACATATGGAACTTTTCTTTTTGGATGACCTTGTTCAGTGATCGAAGATCCAGGATAGGTCTGAATTTTTGTGGTTGATCTTTCTTTGGAACTAGGAAATATCTGGAGTAGACTCCTTTTCCTCGTTGTGATGGAGGAACCTCCTCTATGGCCAATTTTTGTAGAAGGATTGAAACCTCTTGATGCAACAACTTTAGTTGGTGAGGATTTGATTTCACCGGACGAATGTTCTTTGGGGGTGAACGGAAACGTAGTGCATACCCATTGCTTAGTATATTTAGCACCCACTGATCCTTGGTTATGCTGCGCCACATGCCCTGAGATACTTCCTCCCACTGGAGTGAACAGTGTTAGAGGAAGCGGAAACTCATTGTTTACCTGAGGTTTTGGTTGTGGTAGGGGATTGGTGTTGAGCTCCTCTGCCTCTGGAGGATATACGTCCTTGATAATGGGACTTGGATTGCTGGTATTGCCTCTGAGACCATTGAGGGGTTTGAACCCTCTGATGGTAGTTTTTGCGATTGTAAGGCCTGTACTGGTGCTTAAATTCTTTCTTCTTCTCTAAGCCTACGGCCTTAAGTGTGTCCAATTTGGTCTTCATTCTGGCCATCTCCTTGTCGGTGTGGGCGCCAAAAAGAGAGTTGCCAGAGAAGGGAAGATTTAGAACATGTTGTTTGGCTTCTGGTTTCAAAGCCGTGAGACGCAACCAGGAAGACCTCCTTGCGCATATTCCATGTGAATATGAATGTGCAGCCAGAGAAACCCCATCCGCTGCTGCACTGATTACTTGATTGGCTACGAGTGCTCTTTCTTGGAGAATCTCTGCAAAATCCTGTCGATCCTCTTTCAGCAGTTTCTCTTTAAAATGTTCTAGTGAATCCCATAAAGATCTGTCATAACGTCCGAACAGGGCTGTAGCACTGGACACCTTTAAAGAAACAGCCACAGAACCACAAGCCTTTCTACCCCAAGAATCCTGGGTTCTACTCTCCTAGTCTGGAGGAGTTGAAGAGGAGCCTGCATGTGTTTTCTTCGCTGCTGCGATATTCACAGAGTCCGGTGGAGGATCTGGTCTTAGAAATAAAGGATCCTGCTCTGCAGGTTTGTATTTTTTCTGAATTCTCGCAGGAGAGGATTTTATCAATGCTGGGGGGATAAAAATGTCCATAACTGGTTTAAGACGACCAGGCACCAGTGGCAGCAAAGGCCTAGACGCAGACCTTTGGTGCATTGTTTCGAATATGACTGATGTAGATGTCAGTGGTGTGGACATCCCTATATTCAGTTTCTGCGCTCCCCTTGAAAGGACATTGTGGAAAGTACTGATGTCATCAATAGGTGATATCCTAGAGGGAGGACTGTTCGTGAGGGTAGGAGAGTAGTCCTTCTTAGAGGAGCGAGTGGAGGAGGATGACCAAGAAGGAGACCTTCATCTTTTACGGTGAGCATGAGAAGATCTATGTGCAGGAGATTTGTAGTGGCGATCTCTGGGCAGAGTAGTAGGCGTGTTGTCAACAGCTTGCACCAACCGTGCTAGCGGAGATCTATGTAGAGGACTGGAGTGTTCCGTAAGCCGCTGTGCTGCACCAGAATGTTCTTTCTGCCAATGATGTATGGAAAGGAGCCATCTTGGAGAAAGATGAATAAAAGGCAATTTATGCCCTTGTCGTGGTGACTGCGTGATCTGCAGGGATTTCCGTGCTGGCCGCTCTGGAAACGGAGAAGATGAACTTCGACGTCGAGATCACTTGAGGAGAGCCCATAGTTGACAATGAAGGCTCTGTGCAGTCTTTAGAGGCAGAACTGTGTCTTGAGGAACGCCACAACACCGATAGTAAATGTTTCAACGTCGAACGGCTGTGCATCACTAGTACTGAGGAACCTTTCGAAAGAGATCTTCGCTTAGATAGGGACCTTTCTGTCTGTCTTGACGTCAACCGATGCTCCGCCCGACGGAGACAACCTTCTCGACGTCGAACCCTTCTACCTCACTGATCTCGTTTGACGTTGAGCATCTAGGAGACTGCAATGGAGGAGTGTGCATCGACGGAGAAAACCTTCCTGACATGTGCATTAGCGTCGGACTTACTCTCGACGTCGTAGATCGCTGTCTCGACGTTCAACGTCGTCTCAATTCTTCACCTTATCTCTCGACGACAAATCCATCTTCGCCGCCGACGTAGATCTGGTCCTAGAAGTCAACTGCTGCATGGTTGGCGCCAACGAAGATGTTCGCTTCGACATCAATCGCCATTCCACTGGTGAATATGGTCTCGACACCGAACGATGTACTGTCGGCGATGGCGGAGAGGTATGCCTCGATGTGCGATCCCGCACCAACGGAGAACAACTCCTCGATGCCGATCGTCGCCGTGTTGACGGCAGAGGATGAGATGACGTACCTTTCTTCTTCGGCGACGACCGCTGTTCTCTGGACAGCGAGCCCGCCGTCCATGGTCTTTTCGTCGACATTTTCTTTGCCGGTGAAGGCTTTTTCGACGCCAAAGGAGAGCAGATCGGAATCTTGCTTCTGGGGGAAGATCGGGCTTTCTCCTTCCTCTGCCTCACCGGAGACCTGCCTCTAGAGGAAGATTTTCTTTTCTCAGCCAGTCCATAGAGGGAAATTCTCTCTGTTCTTCACAGTACGTTTAGACAAGGACTGACAATGGTGGCAAGTCTCTGGAAGGCAAATAATACAGACAGAATGGGAGTCTGATTTAGTCTTCTTTTTGCAACAAGGGCAAGAGTCAAACAGAGAGGGCATTTCGGAGTGGAAAAATCTACTGAACTCTCTGAAATTTGCAGAAAATCACTCCAATAAGTAAAATATGTTTAAGTAACAAGTTGTTAGTAAAAAAACAGGAAATAATTTGTGACAGAAAATCAGAAAGAGAGCGGATTAACCAGGGTCCTGACTGAAGGAGCCGGAAAGAACAACTGACCTAACTGTCACCCCTAAGACATGATGGGAAGCCAGGGGTCATGAATGCCTTAAAGGCACGATGCCAGTTTTCTATGTTGTTTCTATGGGTTAGTTTTCAAGCTTTCTATTCTAATGGTTTCACAATGTAGACTGTGGGCTGGCGATGCCCTCATTCCTCTTTGCAGAATTCTGATTAACTACCGTGCATGAAAGCAGTTTTCAAATGTGCATTGTTTTCCTGCTTTTCTTTTCTGTGTGTATATTATCTACTGGCGGTCGCCAGTAGATAGTTATAGTTAGGACCGAGTTTCCATAGGAAATCTGAAAATTCTATTTTGAATAACTTTGGCGCCGGTTGACGAACCTTCGCGAAATTTTCAAAACTAATGGGGCGCTCTGCTGAGCTCCTACCCTCAAAGTCTCGGGGTGATTCGTCAAGCGGGGGCTGAGAAAAAAGGGGGGTCCCAAAACGCGTTTTCCCCATGCATTTTCCCATAGGACCTTTAGTCGAAGGTACAGCCCGAACGGCTGAACAGAATTACTTGAAATTTGGCAAAGAGGTAGTCCTCAGGTCAAGCATGTGCCTTTTGCATATATGGTGTCAATCTTTTCAGTAGTTCCTGAGAAAATTGCAGTTAAAAGTACATAAATATCTATAAGCGCGCACCATAACGTGCGCGAGCGTGATTCTGATTGGTGGTTACATCAGTCAACATTCGAATCGGTCGAAATCAGGAAGTGTCGGCCGCCATTTTGTGTGTGGCAGTGAAAAACAAAGGTGGAGAACGTGAAAAGGGGGCAGGGTAGAGTTCCTGACCCCCTAGCCTTTGTCAGGGGGTCCCTGAAGGACCCCGAAGGGTGAAAAAAACATTTTTTTTCCCAAAAAATCGCGGGGTGCGTGCACGGTGAAAAAACTTTAAAAAAATAAAATAAAAATTTCAACTGTTTATAAGTTTATAGAAGATATTTACTATGCTGTTCAACTTTATCCAAATACAAAAAAAAAAGAGCTGAGCCATTCCATATTACAGGATACAGTCAATCTATAACTATATACATAGGTAGTTTATTGTAAAATAAATAAATAAAAAATATAATACATACATAAATTAGCATTTAAAAAACCTTACAAATTCACTTAAAAAACCATAGGTTTCACACACGTTATAGTTAGGAATTAGCATTTAAAAAAACCTTGCAAATTCACTTTAAAAAACCATAGGTTTCACACGTTAGTTAGCTGGACATTTCACTTGTAAAAAACCATTGAAATTCCCACGTTATAGTTAGTTCAGATAACTATAACTCGCACGACCGCCACTCTATCACAAGGATGATGTAATCAGTGATGTCATGCGTGATGTCACTGACCATGTCATGAGTGATGTAATATGTGACGTCATCAGCAGTGGATTGCGGTCGCGCGAGTTATAGTTATCTGAACTAACTATAACGGGGGAATTTCAATGGTCTTTTACGAGTGAAATGTCCAGCTAACTATAACATGTGTGAAACCTATGGTTTTTTAAGTGAATATATATATCATCTACTGGCGGTCGCCAGTAGATAGTTATAGTTAGGACCGTGTTTCCATAGGAAATCTCAAAATTATATTTTGAATAACTTTGGCGCCGGTTGACGAATCCACGCGAAATTTTCAAAACTAATGGGGCGCTCTGCTCAGCTCCAACCCGGAAAGTCTCGGGGGGATTCGTCAAGCGGGGGCCGAGAAAAAAGGGGGGTCCCAAAACGCGTTTTCCCCATGCATTTTCCCATAGGACCTTTAGTCGAAGGTACAGCCCGAACGGCTGAACAGAATTACTTGAAATTTGGCAAAGAGGTAGTCCTCAGGTCAGGGATGTGCCTTTTGCATGTATGGAGTCAATCTGTTCAGTAGTTCCTGAGAAAATTGCAGTTAAAGTACATAAATATCTAGAGCCGCACACCGTGCGCGCACCCTAACGTGCGCGAGCGTAATTCTGATTGGTGGTTACATGTCAGTCAACGTTCGAATCGGTCGAAATCAGGAAGTGTCGGCCGCCATTTTGTTTGTTTTGAGTGCGAGAGTGAAAAAGGAAGGTGGCGAACGTGAAAAGGGGGCAGGGTAGAGAGTTCCTGACCCCCTAGCCTTTGTCAGGGGGTCCTTGAAGGACCCCGAAGGCAGGAAAAAACATTTTAATTTTTTTTTAAAAATCGCGGGGTGCACGCACGGTGAAAAACCCAAAAAAGTTTTTAATACGTAGTTTAATGTAAAATAAATATATAAAAAATATAATAATAAATACATAACTTAGCATTTAAAAACCCGTACAAATTGACTGAAAAAACCATAGGTTTCACACATGTTATAGTTAGGTGGACATTTCACTCGTAAAAAACCAATGAAATTCCCCCGTTATAGTTAGTTCAGATAACTATAACTCGCGCGACCGCCACTGTATCAAAAGGATGATGTCATGAGTGATGCCACTGACCATGTCATGAGTGATGTAATATGTGACGTCATCAGCAGTGGATTGCGGTCGCGCGAGTTATAGTTATCTGAACTAACTATAACGGGGGAATTTCATTGGTTTTTTACGAGTGAAATGTCCACCTAACTATAACATGTGTGAAACCTATGGTTTTTTAAGTGAATATATATATATATATTTTTTTTTTTTTAACATTTCTTATTATTATATAAATAATTGCAATCAATCTTGACTATAATGAAACCTTTTATAATGATTGGTAGTGATCAGGATTCATTTTCACTCCGTATATCTTTTGTTCGGTATGATCAAATTCAATAATGCACTTGCACTTATATATTTATGATTATAATAGCATCTAAATGGTATTTCTTAGACTGAATTAGTGGTTATGATATTATTAACTGGTTTTAAATGAGAAATTGATTTGTTATTTATGAATCACTGCACTAGCACTTTTTTGTTCACTGTATTTGAATATATTATTTTGCCCTTTTTAGTAATCAAATTTACTTCATTTCACGAATGTATTTGGATTACTTTAGTGTTTCTTCTAGCTCTATGCTTTTAGAAAAATGGGCATGTTTCAGCAGTTTTTTTCACTTTCATGACTATTTATTGCTGATTGGCCCTTAGGGCGTCATGTGATCAAGACAGCGTTCTGCTGTCGAAACGAGTCAAGCTGGGCACTTGCTGTACCAAATGAAGCTGAAATCTATGCAATAAAACTGCACTTTAATTTCATCGAGCACGCTGTGGTCCGTACCCGTTTGTTGCTGGAACCAAGTATTTCAGGATTGTGAACTTATATATATATATATATATATATATATATATATATATATATATATATATATATATGTGCAAAAGATTCTTATGGCATTGCGCAGCCCTTCATTTAACCCCTTCTGTGCCCATGACGAGCTGGACTGGTCATGGGCCGCGGTTGCGCTGTGCCCATGACGAGTCCAGCTCGTCATAAACCCCGCCCGCTAATGCAACGGCCGGCACAGGGCGGGGAAAGGGCGTGGCACACAAGGGGTTAAGGGAGGCTGCATTGTTTGTTATGGTCTACTGGCGGTCGCCAGTAGATAGTTATAGTTAGGACCTAGTTTCCATAGGAAAAGCGCCCCCCCCCCCAATAACTTTGGCGCCGGTTGCTGAATCTTCGCGAAATTTTCAAATCTTGTGGCCCGCTCCGGTCTGCTCCTATCCTGAAAGTTTCGGGATGATTCGTGCAGCGGGGGCCGAGAAAAAAGGGGGGGGTCCCAAAACGTGTTTTCGCCATGTTATTTTCCATAGGAAACTTTAGACACGGCTACAGCTCGAACTGCAAAACGGAATTACACCAAATTTGGCAAAAAGGTAGTGCTTGGTTCAGAAAGCGCCCTGTTTTTTAAATGGTGTAAATCCGTTCAGTAGTTGCTGAGAAAATCAAAAAATAAATGTTTTAGATATTTAGAGGCACGGAGGATCCGCGGACCCTCCAGACCACGAGCTTTATTCTAATTAGCTGTCAACACTCCAAACCAGGAAGTGTTGGCAGCCATCTTGTGACTCGGTAGAACAGAGTCGGAAGAAAAGAGAAAAATCTAAGGCGAAAAAAAGAAAAGGGGGCAGGGTAGAAACACCCTGACCCCTAGGCCTGCTCAGGGGTCAGGGCCAAAAAAACCATTTTTTTTTTTTTAAACAAGGCGCTCAATTAACAGCCCATCGTTTTGTAAGTAAATCAACGCCTATCAAAGTTGTCACATCAAACAAAACGATTTTTGTACAAAGAAAAGCGCTAACAAACTATGGCTGTCAGAGAGCAAAGATATTGCTTTCGGACCCATGCCCGGCTTTCATAACCACGCCTTTAAAGCACTATGCTCACCCGCCCTCCGTGATTTGCTGTTGCCAGGAAGACTTCGGAGTGACGGCTCTTGTCCCGCCCCAATACTAAGTGTCAACACAAGACACAAGTTGGGCTTTAAACGTGAGACACGTGCTGCAGTGAAAAAGTAATAATATGCGAGACCCCCCTCCCCTCCAACACATGCTTAAGCGGGTGTCACTTGGTTTTAAAGGCGACTTAAAATGTTGCAAAATCACAGCATTATTTTGAAATGCTCCTAATTCTGACGCACACCATGCCTTGGTGAAGTGTGAGAGCACGGATCCGAACCCTAGGTGCCTTCTGTGGGAGTGCCGATCAGGGAAGCCGATAGAGGCATCTCCCACAGGGCACGGCTGCTCCCCTTGAATTGTCAGTGCTGGGCGGGCATAGAGAGCGGTCCCGCCTAGCAACGTTGACAGATCGCGCAAGCTTCTGCAGCCGGTCTGCGGAATAGCAGCACCGGGATTCAGTGAAGAGGCCAACGGGCGGTACTGGAACAAGCCGGTGGGGGCAGCAGGGGCGCAGATATTGGGGGGCTGAGGGAACATCTAATAAGCGGTGGTGTGTGCAAGAGGACGTTGCTGCCAGGTCCATATACTCTCTGCCGAACCCCCAATCTGGTGCCTGAGACGAGCACAGCTCCCATTGCCAAACCATCCTCACAGAGCTCATCTTGTCCCTCCCGGAGCCTACTTCGCTCCAGTCAGAGTCCCCTCACCCACACAACATTCTAAGAACCCAACCCTCCATTGGTGCGCTTGGTACTCTTTGGCTCCGCTTGGCACTACCCGGATCCACTTTGCTTTCCCTGGGTCCACTCATTTGTTACTGTTCCCACTTGACCGGAGTGGGCGTACTAGAATTAATTTTTAGGGGGAACACATTGGGCAATAAAAAAACAAACGAGGCGTTCAATTAAAAGCCTATAGTTTTGTAAGTAAATCAACGCCTATCAAAGTTGTCACATCAAACAAAACTATTATTATTGCGGCCTGCCTCCCCTATTAATCTCCCCGCGAGATAATCCGCCCGACAGGTCAGGCCGGTGGAAGGGAAAGCCCGGCCAGGAATCCTTGGGCTGCCGGGGCGGGTTTATTTCACACATACTCCCAGGCGCTGTATGTCTGAACTGCTCCCGGTGACTCGGGTTCACCTTGTTACACGGGGCAGCGGCACACAGGCGATCCTTCGATAGTAATTAACACCCAGTGGGCAATAAACACAGACTCGCCTTACAGCTCTCCCGCCGAGGGATCGCCCGGTTTATAGGGCCTCTGAAGAAAGAGCAAGCATTGGCATAGCCAATAGGTCTCGCCTTTGGGACCTTATAAGAGTTTAGCCATGCAACAGTTGATGTTGTTGCACCAAGGATATTGTGCTGCATAACTAAATACTTATAAGGTCTCAAAAGTGAGACCTATTGGCTATGCCAATGCTTGATGCCTTTGATGCAACTTCAGAGAGACTCGTTATAGTACTTTCAGTCTCATCATTTCAGAACTGAAGCATTTTTAATGTTATATACAACGTGACCGTAGTAGTTGCTTATTTGTCTTATGCAACGAACAACCATTGACAAAGCCAACAGACCTGGCCTGTTGAACGTGTGATGTTACATGCTGTATTACACATCTGGATTCAATCACAGATGCAACAACATTTAAGCCACGCCCTTACGTACATCAGCCACGCCACTTTGATAGACCCCCTCAGTTTTTTCATCCCACTTAAAGCCCGAGTATAACTTCTTTTAAAAACAAAGTAGACGCATCGGAATGGGATGAAAACAAACCAGGCCCGGGTTAACCGAGGTCACAACTCATGGGGGTGGGGAGGGGCCGGGGGAGGGGGTGCTGTGGAAGAGGGCACAGCCATGAGACTTTGTGACTTGGCCTGCAGGTGACCTGGTGTTGAAGGCGAGGGGCATGCTATTGGTGCAGTAAGTAGGAATGGTTGCTCGGCGTGTTATCTCGGTGTAGCTCCTCCAAGGAGTAGTGTTGGGAGAGTAGCAACGGAAGGCGACGTTACTGTTAGAATCGATGATCCTGGCTGCACTGGGGGGGTTCGGCTCAGACTGCACCGCTGGCTGCTGCCCCACTGGCGATGCTGCTGATCTCGCTCATGCTTTTGTCACGCGCGGGATCCCAGGGCAACGAAGGGCTAGCACAGGATCGTGCGCGAGCTCCGGGCAGCACCCGTAGAGCCTCCCTGTTTTGTATTTAAGCGTCATCCATGTCTCCAAGAGAGTGTGGTGATGGTAGGAAGAATGTTGAAGGACGAAGGGATCAATAAGAAAATATAGCAATGCATAATTGGATGAGACAATGAATATGTTGAAGCTCTTAACTATTAAATATTAAGGAGGGGCAATTTGCAGAAAGGGAGAAGAAAACAGTGCTCAATCACTCAGCCAAGACCATTAAAGAACAAGCATTGGCCGCTTTCACAGCGATCGCCCGGGAGTGGTGCGTGCGTGTTCCAAGATAGCCACAGAGTTTAGAGGCAGAGACCATGAGGGAAACAAAAGTAAACAAGCAGGAAGTGGGATAAGGGAGGGGGGTAGGGCACAACGCACGCACTAAGGCGGAGAGAGGCACGCAGGCTGGCAAATGGTGTGTACTTTGGCGGCCGCTTTGATGTACTCAGTGGCCGCGCGGCTCACTGAGAACATCAAAGCGGCCGCGAAAGTGATCACGCAGGCTGACAAATGGTGCGTGCGCCCGGCGCACATGCACTGTAGCTGGAAGCCTGAAAAAAGCCACTAGTTAGCACTTCCAAAACCCGCTTACTAAAACTCTCGCCAGAGCAGCGCTAAAGCGCAGGCTCAGGCGAGACCTGAAAACACTGCCTGGTCTCAAGTAGCTTTGCCTGTTCTGTAGAAGTGGTGGGGGCCCAGAGATGAGGGGCCCCTTGTGACCAGCGCACAGAAGCGGCCACGCGTGCCTTCCACCCTGCACTTAGAGTAGTAAAGTGTCAGCACACCTGCACTGCTGGGCCCTTTAGGGTACACTACTATGTACAGTCTCAAGTTGCCTCAGGCAGAAGTTCTCCTAGTACCTTTACTTAGAAGATTTTGGGAAATGCGTTAAATTGCGTTGATGAAATTGCTAATTTATCGCGTTCAAAATCATCGCAGTGATAGCGGCTCAGGTGGTTTTTTTCTCTACTGCTTTCGCTGAGTCTCGCTACTGGGGCACGTGTCAGCGGGGGCCTTTCGGCGCTTTGTGGCCCTTTTACAAAAACATTCCAATACGTTAAGTTGTTCCTAGAGATACACAAAAAGTGGCTTTCTCGGGCCAGACACAGCGGTCTTCTTCGAACCCTGGATTCATTTTATTCTGCCACTGTTAAAATTGGGCTGAATAAAGTTGGGTAGTGTTTTGGGGGATTGTGAGAAAGTGGCTCTGTATATACTGTTCCTTAATAGGTACAGGGTGTACAGAGTCCACAGTCCCCCAGGGTTTGACAGAGGTTAAAGTTAGGTATAACCTTACTCTCTGAAGTGGTAGCTTGGTCAAGCAGTAAGGCAGTACCAGAGGACAGTGTAAAGCATTTGTTGTACACACTCAGTCAGCAAATGGTTTCACACACTCAATAACTGAACTCTAGGCCAATGGTTTATATATAAAAAAATATATGCTTGTTTTATTTTAGAACCAACACTTGGAGTTAAAATATACTTTCTCAACAGTAGATGTTTCATATAAATACTTTTGCAATATGTAATAGATTTTAGTAAACAGTTACAAGTGGTTGCAGTAGGCAACTCTGTTTTTAAACACAACAATACATTGAGCTCAATGGTAAATTCAAGTTATTTGCAACAGATTACTTTTTAGATAACTTTTGGAATTCCAGGACTGGATCCTAGATTCAGTCCTGGGTCAGTTCTCAGAATCAAGTGATGAAAGTCGACTTAAGTACTGTAATGATTTTTTAACTAATATTTAGCTATTTTAAAGGTTGACACTTAGAAAATATTTCAGAGAAAACAATCAATGATTCCCTATGGAAGAAAATGCAGGTTACAGGTTCTCGTTACTTTTGTAATCCAGTACTGGGTGCCTAGACTCAGTACTGGGACCTTTATCCAAAACAGGTAAGCAATTACGTTTTCAGATATACGATTTTTGAAGAATATTTAAAAATTGCAGAAATCGACACTTAGAAGAAATTTCACAGAAAAACAGTCAATGGTTTCCTATGGAAGAAAATTGAGTTAAGGGTATGTACAGTTGTAGAGATTTTTCAGAGTCAGTGCTGGGCACCAAGATCCAGCACTGGGAGTTCACCTAGGAACAGGTGAGTAAATTCGTTTTTGTCACTCGGCTGATTTTTGGTGAATATTTGAAGATTTGAAAAGTCCACACTTAGAAGAAATTTCAGGAAAAATCAGTCAATGTTACCATATGAGGAAGATAGAGTTTGCGGTTTAAGGGTACTCGACTGGCAGAGTTGAGGTTCTGGGCACAGACTCGGGGGTCTCCCAGGGTCAGGTAGGTACAGTTGGTTCACCCTCAGCGGCTCTAGGGCAGCCGGGTGCAGAGAGAGTTAGGCCAAATGTTATCCTATGAGGGATAGGGGGCCTTGTTTGGTGGCTGCTGACTGGCAAGCCACGCGGCTGTGGGAGCTGGGCTCCTGGTCACTTACTCAGGGCAAGTGGGGAAGTAGGAAGGAGTAGAGTTTTCACTGCCAGGGTCACTCGGGCGGCTGGGTGCAGAGTGCTTTTGAGCCTTCGGGCGCTCAATGGATGTCAATGGGAAATCTCTGGTTAGGAAAAAGACTGCAAGCTCGGGGACGAGGACTCTTCAGGTGCCACCACCACTTCGAGAGGTAAGTTGGGTAGTTGGAGGATAGGTAGTGTTGGAAACCGGGCAACCGGGTTAGCAGTCACCAGGTTCCCAGCACAGTGGTAGCTTGGCTCGAGCGGTTGGGGGTCAGGCACCGTGTTAAGCGTACGTCACACCCTCCCAATAACCATGCGTTCATCGTTCCAAAAACAACACTACACCGTAAAAATTATGCAAGTCAAGTTGAAAATATATATGTCTTTATCTTATTTTCTCTTAGTTGCAGGTTTCATCACATAAATACAATACAATAGGATTTTCTTTTAAAAGAGCAGGTCAAACAAACAATGTTACTTTGGAATTTCAATAAATAGATTCCGGTCCTCAGTAAGCAAAGAATAAATAGATGTGCAATAAATACAGACGGCAAATAAATACAGTCAGACAATAAATACAGTGCAGGAATAAATTAGTGGAAGACAATAAATAAAGCACCCTCAATAAATAAGGAAAAGCAATCAATGACAGTATAGATCAGATCACTTTCATGAGGTAACTTGGTCTTACTTTGCCCATACACAGCTTGTGGTCATTTGGATGGTATGGGGGTGTCCCACCTAGATTGGACAAGGCTGGGGCCTAAGCTGAGGCAGAACCAGGGTAACCTAAAGATCTGGCCCTCCAAACTACACAGCCCCTCACAGATGTCACTGCACCAGTCTTAGTTCACCCCTGGCACTCCCAGGCTGGTTCTAACACCCCTCTAGCCCCTAGAATGGTCTTTTAGGGCTCCACGGGGCCTCAGACCCCCCCTCTACCACTTACTGCCCTTTTCACGATGATCGGCTCCGCTCGGCGCCGTGTCGATGTCGCTGGGCGGCTCCGGCTCGATGTCGCTGGGCGGCCTCGTCTCGATGTCGCTGGGCGGTCTCGACTCGATGTCGCTGGGCGGTCTCGACTCGATGTCGCTGGGCGGTCTCGACTCGATGTCGCTGGGCGGTCTCGACTCGATGACGCTGGGCGGTCTCGACTCGATGACGCTGGGCGGTCTCGACTCGATGACGCTGGGCGGCCTCGACTCGATGACGCTGGGCGGTCTCGACTCGATGTCGCTGGGCTGCCTCGTCTCGATGTCGCCTTCCGGCGTCGCTGGGACACGACCTCCCCGCTTCCGGGTGTCTCCGGAGTGCTATCTCCACTCCCGACCTCCGGCGCCTCTCCACGACCTCGGGTGAATCTCCACACGACCTCCAGCGCCTCTCCACGACCTCCGTCGGCGCCCTCACTCGACCTCGGGTGAATCTCCACTCGACCTCCGGCGCCTCTTCACGACCTCCGTCGGCGCCCTCACTCGACCTCTGGCGGCTCCGGGTACGACGTCTGCTTTCTGTCAGCGCCGCTTCTCTACCTCAGGCCCCAGGTCTCCAGGCTTTGACGTCAGGACTCCAGGAGGACACCACTGAACAGGTCAGGAACTTGCTGTTCTTCCTCTTTAAGGCCTGTTTCAAATGTTCAGTTCCTTAAGATGGTTCTTCTGGTCTTGGTCCCACACAGGGCTTTAGGCTGGGCTTGGTCAGTAGGGACTAGCATCAAGGGTGGGTTTCTGGACCCCACTCCAAGCACTGGTTTACACCCCTGCTGCCTTACTCCGACCTCCTTCTATATCTGTCCTCTCTCTTCTCCAGTCAGATGCCAACTGCCACTCTGAGATGGCCTCCCAACATTCTAAACTGCCTCCCACTGTCACAGGGTTCTAGAATGTTACAGAAGGTTCTAGAAACCTCCAGTGGGTTCTGGTGATGTCACAGGTGACAATGGGTGGCCACCATTTTGTGTCTCAGGCCCTCAGACAGAAGTTCCAGGGGTAGGGAAAATGGCTCCATGACCCTGCATCAACACTAAAAAGTCTGGTGGTTCCCAAAAAGGAAAAATTATAACAGGGTTTGAGGCAGAAGTGGGACAAAATAAATAATAATGAGGAGGGACCACCCAAAGGGCTGACAGGTCTAACACGCGTCCCCCCCCAGCTGAAAGTGGGGAGAGCTACCCAACCCCTTGGGAGTTCTCATCATTAAGGCGGAAATACCGAGAGACCGTCTGCATTGGCGTGGTCCACTCCAGGTCGATGTTCCATCTGAAAGTCCATTCCCTGTAGGGAGATAGACCACCTTAGCAACTTGGGATTCTCCCCCTTCATCTGCATCAGCCACCGAAGGGGTCTGTGGTCGGTCTGAACTAGGAAGTGCGAGCCAAACAGGTATGGCCGCAACTTCTTCAGAGCCCATACCACGGCAAAGGCTTCACGCTCGATTGCACTCCACTTCTGTTCCCTGGGAAGTAGTCTCCGGGATAGGAAGACCACGGGTTGATCCAGACCCTCTTCATTGAGTTGCGATAACACTGCCCCAATGCCATGTTCCGATGCATCCGTCTGGACAATGAACTCCTTGGAAAAGTCTGGGGCCCTTAAGACCGGGGCCTCGCACATGGCTTGCTTCAGTTTCACAAAGGCCTGCTGACAAGCCTCCGTCCAGACTACCCGTCGAGGTTGCTTCTTGGATGTAAGCTCCGTGAGGGGGGCCACAATGGTACCATACCCCTTCACGAAGCGGCGGTAATATCCGGTGAGGCCCAGAAAAGCTCGGACCTCAGTCTGAGTCTTGGGGGTTCCCAGGCCATGATAGCCTCGATTTTCGCCTGGAGGGGTTGCACCGCTCCCCTACCCACCAAGTGTCCAAGATACACTACCGACCCCTGCCCGATCTGGCATTTACTGGCCTTGATCGTTAAACCAGCGTGTTTCAGGGCCTGGAGAACAGCTTGCAGGTGACGCAAGTGATCCTCCCAGCTGTTACTGAAGACGGCAATGTCATCCAGATAAGCAGCAGAGAAACTCTCCGTTCCAGTAAGGATCTGGTTCACCAGACGCTGAAACGTGGCAGGTGCGTTCTTGAGCCCAAAGGGCATCACGCAGAACTGGTAGTGGCCCTTGGGCGTGGAGAAGGCTGACCTTTCCTTAGCTCCATCAGTCAGAGAGATCTGCCAGTACCCGGAAGTAAGGTCAAAGGTACTCAGATATTGGGCAGCTCCCAGCCGGTCAATCAATTCATCCGCTCTTGGAATCGGATGAGCATCAGTCTTGGTTACTGAGTTCAGTCCCCGGTAGTCCACACAGAACCTCAGTTCCGGTTGGGCTCCCGGTGGTGCAGCTTTTGG
This sequence comes from Triturus cristatus, assembly GCF_964204655.1. Classification (NCBI taxonomy): domain Eukaryota; kingdom Metazoa; phylum Chordata; class Amphibia; order Caudata; family Salamandridae; genus Triturus; species Triturus cristatus. The sequence continues at coordinate 172,592,156 of NC_140581.1, read as the reverse complement.
TACTAGTACCACCGGACTGGACCAGGGGCTGCTAGAAGGTTCAATCACTCCTAGCTCCAGCATCTTAGTGACTTCACTGTGAATGCTGGCCTTCACCTTGTCTGTCATCCGGTAGATCTTTGACTTCACAGGTGGGCTGTCTCCTGTGTCCACGTCATGGACGCACAGGTGAGTCCTACCCGGAACAAGGGAGAACAACGAAGAGTACTGCCCCAGGACCTGGCGGCAGTCCTCCTGCTGTTCAGGAGTTAGGGACGGGGAGAGAATCCCTCCCTCCACCAACCCATCCTTCTCTTGAGACGCAAATAAGTCGGGGAGAGGCTCGCTTTCCACGTCCTCTGCTCCGTCAGTCACCATCAGCAATATGACTTCGGGCCTCTCATGGTGGGGTTTGAGGCGGTTGGCATGCAGCACCCGTAGGGGCTGGCGAGGGGTCTTCAGATCCACCAAGTAGGTAGCCTTACCCTTCTTCTCCAACACCTCAAAGGGTCCTGACCAGCGATCCTGGAGGGCGCTAAGCTCTCCTGGTTCGATCACCCACACCTTCTGGCCAGGCTCCAATTCCACCGGGTGAGCATTGTGGTCATACCACGCCTTCATTACTGCTTGGCTGGCTTCCAAGTTGTCAGAAGCTTGCTTCCACAACTTAGCCATTTGGCTCCGGAAGGCCAGCATGTAGCTCACCACATCCTGGGGAAGCTTTCTGGGAGTTCTTTCCCATCCGTCTCTCACCAGGCTGAGAGGTCAACGCACAGGGTGCCCATACAAAAGCTCGAAGGGGCTGAAGCCCACTCCCTTCTGTGGCACTTCCCTGTAAGAAAACAATAGACAGGGTAGGAGGACGTCCCATTTCCTCTGCAGGCTTTCAGGCAGACTTCTGATCATGCCTTTCAAGGTTTTATTGAACCTCTCCACCAGACCATTGGTCTGGGGGTGGTAAGGAGTGGTGAACCGGTAGGTCACTCCACACTCCTTCCACATCGCCCGCATATATGCTGACATGAAGTTGGTCCCCCTGTCGGACACAACTTCCTTGGGAAAACCCACTCGGGTAAAGATTCCCATCAGGGCCCTAGCCACAACAGGTGCAGTAATGGTCCTCAGAGGTATAGCCTCTGGGTACCGTGTGGCATGATCCACCAGAACCAGGATAAACCTGTGACCAGCTGTAGTAGGCGGATCCAATGGACCCACAATGTCGATGCCCACCCTTTCAAAGGGGGTGCTAACGACAGGAAGTGGTTCCAGGGGAGCTTTCAGCTTCACCCCTGTTTTCCCACTGGCTTGACAAGACACACACGTCCGGCAATAGGTGTCGGACGACACTTTCATTTGAGGCCAATAAAAGTGTGGGACAAGCCAGGCAAAGGTCTTGTCCTGCCCCAGGTGTCCTGCCAAGGGGATCTCATGAGCCAATTCCAGGAGGAAGGCTCGATAACGTTGAGGGACTACCAAGGCCCGTGACGATCCGTGCATGGGTGCCTTGGGTTCACTGTAGAGGAGGCCATCCTCCCAGTAAATATTGTAGTTCCCCTCAACGTTCCCTGCTGCCTGGGCTTCGGCCTGTCGCCTCAGTCCCTCAAGGGTAGGACACTCCTTCTGGCCCTTGCAGAATTCCTCCCTGGTCGGCCCTCCCTCCACGTGCCACTCGGCCGGGATGGGTAGGTTCTCCAGTTCGGTAACATCCCCCTCCGTGGACTCCTGGTCCACCACCTCCGGTGGCCTATCCGTCACACGGGGCGCGGATGCCGAGGCAGGCTCCTCCTGTCCTCGGTTCTTCCCTTGGTCGGCGGCCGGCTGTGCCTTTGTTCCAGGCTCCAGCCTAAACGAACTCCCCCTCCGGGTGGGCGCAGACCCTGTGCTGACACAGGCCCAGTCAGGTGTACCCAGCATCTCAGCATGAGTCCGGTATTCCACCTCCTTCCAAGCATTATGCTCCATGTCATTCCCCAGCAGACAATCGACTGGCACGGCAGGGCTTACGGCAACTCGAAGCAAACCTGCAACCCCTTCCCATTCAAATGGAACCTCGGCCACCGGATAGTGGCCCATTCTGCCGTCAGCCATCGCGGCAGGGTGGAGTACATTGGGAATCACCTGCTCTGGAGACACCAGTTGGCTACGTACCATAGTCATACTGGCTCCTGTGTCTCTCAGAGCCTCCCCTCTTTGGCCGTTGATGGTGACCCACTGCCCATACTTTGTGGTATTTGCGGGCACCTGGATCTTAGGAACCATCTCCCGTTCTCCCAGTGACACTAAAGTGACACCCGCCCACTCCCTTCCCTTATCTAAAGGCATCTCCTCCCCGAGCACTACACTAGCTAATCCGGGGGCCTTTCCTCCGATGGGAGGGGGTGGTCTTTTCGGGCACTTCACATCTCCCTTATAGTGTCCGACACCACCGCACTCGAAGCAATGGACAACCCTTGGCTGCTGACTCTGGCCAGGATTAGGGTTTCTAGGTGGGTTAGCCCTAGGGGTGAATCCCGTTCCCTTCCCTTGGGAACTATTTTGGGGGCCTTTAGAGAACTCCGTTTTCTTTTCCCCTCCCTCTTTCTTCTGGGGGGCGCCCTGTCCGGTCTTTTGAGAGTCGCCTCCAGTCCCCCTTGTGGACACCCGGGTACTAGCCCAAATGTCCGCCTCCTCAGCAAGCTTCCGGGGATTGGTCAGCTTGCTATCCACCAGGTGTTGACGCAGATCAGGGAAACATTTTTCAAGCAGGTGTTCCTTCAACATCAAATCAAACAACCCCTTGTAGTCCCTCACCTCGCTGCCTTGTATCCAACCCTCGAATGCCTTCTTTGCATAGTCCAGGAAATCCACCCAATTCTGTGTGCCCAGTTTGTGGCTACCCCGGAACTTCCGTCTATACTTCTCGGGTGTTAGTCCAAACTTCCTCACGAGCGCCACTTTCATAGTGGGGTAGTGGGTCTGCTCATCCTGCTCTAGGGCCAATAATGTATCCCTGCCAGCTGGAGGCATGTATTTATACAATCCCCCTCCCCAATATTTCACTGGAACCCCATGGGCTCTTAAAGAGACCTCATAGGCTGCTAGCCACTTGGCGATATCATCTCCCGCACTATAGCTAGCTACTATGTCTTTTGGCAAATAGGGTTTGGGTTCCCTGGTGATTTCTCTTTCTTCGCTGCCACCATTAGGAAGTGTGTGTGCCCCGACCCGTAGGATCTGGAGATCTATCTCCTTGAGCCTCAACTCGTGAGCCATCCTCTGTTCCTCCTTTTCTTTCTCCAGCTTCGCCAACTCCAATGTGAGCCGTCTTTTCTCCCTCCGGTCAGTTAATACTGCTTCTGATAAGCCGCCACTAGAGACACTGCTGCCCTTCCTTGAAAGTGTTCTGGGCCCCTCTACTAGGTTCCCCACCTCAGGTTGGTACAAACCAGCCCCCTCGTGGTCAGTCTCTCCATCCCTGTCCTCCTGTTCAGCCTTACTTTCTCGTCGTGCCTCCCCCCAAGCCCTCAAGCTGGTTTGGAGCTCACCCTTCTTTGCACCTGGGGGACAATACACCCCCTCTCTCTCACAAAACTCTTTGAGTTGGGCCACAGTGTAAGTTTCCACATCCTCCAACACAAACTCCATTTTGCCCACTCAGGATAGAAGACAGTTGCTTACAGAAGCTATGCAGGGGGGTACCTTTTGTAATACCTCCTCCCACCACCAGAAGTAAATTTGAAAAAAACAAAACTCGAAATCAGGAAGTCCGCTTGGAGAAAACTCCCGGTGTAGGCCTATGGACTACCCACAGTTATTGTCGAGTAGACGCAAGCACAGCTCTATCCCACCGCTGAACACCAATTTTATGTTGGAAACCGGGCAACCGGGTTAGCAGTCACCAGGTTCCCAGCACAGTGGTAGCTTGGCTCGAGCGGTTGGGGGTCAGGCACCGTGTTAAGCGTACGTCACACCCTCCCAATAACCATGCGTTCATCGTTCCAAAAACAACACTACACCGTAAAAATTATGCAAGTCAAGTTGAAAATATATATGTCTTTATCTTATTTTCTCTTAGTTGCAGGTTTCATCACATAAATACAATACAATAGGATTTTCTTTTAAAAGAGCAGGTCAAACAAACAATGTTACTTTGGAATTTCAATAAATAGATTCCGGTCCTCAGTAAGCAAAGAATAAATAGATGTGCAATAAATACAGACGGCAAATAAATACAGTCAGACAATAAATACAGTGCAGGAATAAATTAGTGGAAGACAATAAATAAAGCACCCTCAATAAATAAGGAAAAGCAATCAATGACAGTATAGATCAGATCACTTTCATGAGGTAACTTGGTCTTACTTTGCCCATACACAGCTTGTGGTCATTTGGATGGTATGGGGGTGTCCCACCTAGATTGGACAAGGCTGGGGCCTAAGCTGAGGCAGAACCAGGGTAACCTAAAGATCTGGCCCTCCAAACTACACAGCCCCTCACAGATGTCACTGCACCAGTCTTAGTTCACCCCTGGCACTCCCAGGCTGGTTCTAACACCCCTCTAGCCCCTAGAATGGTCTTTTAGGGCTCCACGGGGCCTCAGACCCCCCCTCTACCACTTACTGCCCTTTTCACGATGATCGGCTCCGCTCGGCGCCGTGTCGATGTCGTGAGGCGGCTCCGGCTCGATGTTGCTGGGCGGCCTCGTCTCGATGTCACTGGGCGGTCTCGACTCGATGTCGCTGGGCGGTCTCGACTCGATGTCGCTAGGCGGTCTCGACTCGATGTCGCTGGGCGGTCTCGACTCGATGTCGCTGGGCGGTCTCGACTCGATGTCGCTGGGCGGTCTCGACTCGATGACGCTGGGCGGTCTCGACTCGATGTCGCTGGGCGGCCTCGTCTCGATGTCGCCTTCCGGCGTCGCAGGGACACGACCTCCCCGCTTCCGGGTGTCTCTGGAGTGCGATCTCCACTCCCGACCTCCGTCGCCTCTCCACGACCTCCGTCGGCGCCCTCACTCGACCTCGGGTGAATCTCCACTCGACCTCCGGCGCCTCTCCACGACCTCCGTCGGCGCCCTCACTCGACCTCTGGCGGCTCCGGGTACGACGTCTGCTTTCTGTCAGCGCCGCTTCTCTACCTCAGGCCCCAGGTCTCCAGGCTTTTCGACGTCAGGACTCCAGGAGGACACCACTGAACAGGTCAGGAACTTGCTGTTCTTCCTCTTTAAGGCCGGTTTCAAATGTTCAGTTCCTTAAGATGGTTCTTCTGGTCTTGGTCCTACACAGTGCTTTAGGCTGGGCTTGGTCAGTAGGGACTAGCATCAAGGGTGGGTTTCTGGACCCCACTCCAAGCACTGGTTTCCACCCCTGCTGCCTTACTCCGACCTCCTTCTATATCTGTCCTTCTCTTCTCCAGTCAGATGCCAACTGCCACTCTGAGATGGCCTCCCAACATTCTAAACTGCCTCCCACTGTCACAGGGTTCTAGAATGTTACAGAAGGTTCTAGACACCTCCAGTGGGTTCTGGTGATGTCACAGGTGACAATGGGTGGCCACCATTTTGTGTCTCAGGCCCTCAGACAGAAGTTCCAGGGGTAGGGAAAATGGCTCCATGACCCTGCATCAACACTAAAAAGTCTGGTGGTTCCCAAAAAGGAAAAATTATAACAGGGTTTGAGGCAGAAGTGGGACAAAATAAATAATAATGAGGAGGGACCACCCAAAGGGCTGACAGGTCTAACAGGTAGGTACCCCGGGGTTGGACACAGGGGGCCGTGGGGCGTCGCGTGCAGTGGTGCCTTTAGGTGTCGGGAAATCTTACCCTCAGTTGATCGCGGTTGGGGGGCACCTGGTTCTGAGGCTGCAGGCTTCTTCAGGAATGTCGAGGGAGGTCCTTGGGTGCCGGACTCGGGGTCACAGTCGCCGTGGGGTCGTCCTCAGGGTCTTTGATCACTCCGGCACTGGCCAGGCTCGGCTGGTGCAGAGTGTGCTGGGTTCGCGGTTCTGGGCTGCTGCCAGGGGTTAGAGATAGGTTTCGAGTAGAGCCTCTACTCATGGGAGTCCCAGGGGCTTAGAGCCAAAAGGTAGCCAGGTCCTCCGGGGTTGGTGAGGTTGCTAGCCACAAGAGATGCCGTGCTGGAGCAGGAGCAGGTTCGAGGGTCGACAGGCAGGTAGGGCTGGGGCCAAAGCAGTTGGTGTCTTCCTCTTTTTAGCAGCTGCAGGGCAGGTCTTTGTTTTTTTTGCTCTTCTTGTAGTTTCGAATCTGGAATCTGGGGAAGGAAGGTTCAGGGTGCCCCTAAATACCAGATTTAGGGGTGTTACAGGTAGGTGAAGGCTAGTGACCAATGGGTCCCTGTCCTGGGGTGGGTACACCCCCTATCCTGCCTCTCTCCTGTGGGAGGGGGGCAGTAGCCTAGTCCTGATAGGGTAGGGCCTCCCATCTTCAAGATGGTGAGAGCCCGGAGAAGTGCTTCACCTCGCCTCCCCACCGGAGGGTGGGCAGGCTGGCACATCCCCTCTCCTTGTTTGGGGTTTCCGGCCAAGCTTCCTGCCAGAGTGGGGGGTTGCAGTGGCCTGGGGAAGCTCACAGAGGCAGCATGCCTTTGAAGCTTCCCTTTGCTCATCCTGGGGGAGGAGATTTATCACCTCGCCCAGGATGTGCATTGTTGCAGGCCCAGGAGAGCAGGGGTTCTCCCACCCAAGGGTCCAGCAACGTGTCTGCTGTGTGGCAGCCTGGGCAGCCTCAGAGCAGACATGGATTTGTAGGTTAGTTGTAACGGGGCATCTCTAAGATGCCCTCTGGGGTGCTTGGTACATTAAATTCCACACTGGCATCAGTGTGGGTTTAATGTGCTGAGAAGGTTGATACCAAACTTCCCAGTCTTCAGTGTTGCCATTATGGTGCTGTGGAGTTCGTGTTTGACGAGCTCTCAGTACCATGTACTCTTAAATGGCAGCACTGCACTTACAGTGCCCAGGAATGGACCTGGGTACTGTAGGGGCACAGTGCTCCTGCTCCTGTGCCCACACCATTGGCATAAGGCACCCAGCCAGAGGGGTGGCTGATATATGCCTTGGCAGTGTAGGTGATGGGCATGGTACACAGAGATGTGTGCCATGTTGACTCTTTGTTTTGTCCTGCACCCAGACACCCAGCCTGCAAAGGCAGTGTGTGTGTGTGTGTGTAAGGGTACAGGGCCTCTAAGGGTGGCACAATGAGTGCTGCAGCCCTTAGAGGCCTTCTCTGGTCACAAGGCCCTGGGTACCTAGGGTACCATTTACCAGGGGCTGACATGTGGCCAGGGTTTGCCAATTGGGAGTTTGTGTGTTTTAGGGAAGGAACATAGGCCCTGGGCACCTGATTGGCAGGAGTCCAGGGTACACTCAGTCAAAGTACATTCAGCAATTCAGGAAAAAGTGGGGGCATACCATGCAAGAAAGATGGCACTTTCTCGTTGTGTTTTTTTGAGGTGAATACGCTGAAATATATCACGGTAGGGGGCAGGTGAAGGCGGGTGATGTATACCCATGTTTATTTCCGCTTGTGAACCCTTTAGGTGGATTCGGAAGGCCAGTCCGGGTAAAGAGGTATTTTTGTGGCACAAATTCCCAGCTGCCGCCTACAGCTCCCACACCTGAAGAGAACGCTTCGTGGCGCAGACCTCAACACATCTCGACTGCCAAACTCACCATAATCGCAAAAGGTTAATCTCGAAGATACTTTTTAACACAATGTAAGGATGTGAACATGTGCAATAAGTGTGTACGGGCAATTCACACACACCCTGCCACCAAATGTCAGGCAAAAACCTGCCTTTATTGTCTGCATGATGGATGGGCTTCTGTACGAGACACCAAATACTTCGTATCACCCTTAAATGGGAACACATTTTTCGTGACCACAATTCATGTTTTTTAAATAGAAAGTTTGAAATGCCTGCCTTATATTTCACCCTGCTGACATATTTATGAAGCGCTCCCTGCATGCACATATAATTATTGAAGGCGCCGGGGTGACATATGGGTTCGAACTGCTCCCGGAGGGATTTTTTTAATTCCTTAATTTGAAGAGGGAGAAATTTCGAGGCTTGTCTGCTCCGATCAATAAAGTCGAGGGTGAAATTTGAGTGGTTCCTTCGCCGTCACATCCGCGATCCACGCGAACTCGCGAGGAAGTTACTTTTGTTTAGCAATTCGAATTTAGCTTGATTAAGTGAACACTCATTACCTCCTACTGTCTTCTTTCTTCATATTCTTTTTAAAAACGCAACTCGCAGGGGACACGGATCCCGGGGCTAGTCTGAAATATTCCACCCATTTTACTTCACAAATGCTTTCCCGGAATTATTTCAAAGTGCAGAATATAAGGTTTGAGGCGTCCTTGCTTTAAAAAAAAAAAAAAAGGAAACTGAACAATGTCACGAGGCATTGCTTGGGAGAAGTGGCAAGTAATATTAATTGATGACAGGACAGACTAGTCGTTTAAACATAGCTTCCCCCCTTGTACTGCACTGCTGCTGTGGTTTGTGTGTTCGTAATTGTTGGTGTTTGCAAGGTAAATATAATAGACACAACAACCTCTGGCATGAGCTCTGTGAGAAGAGAAATACTGATGCATTCATTGGCGGAGCATGATTGCACTCGCTGGATGCACTTGTGAAAATTCTCGCAGCTGGTGCAAAACAGTCACATGGGAGAAAATAAGTGGCATACATACAAAGCACACGTGCCCTGGTTCTGAACGAATAGCCAACTTTGCCCTTTAGCCACAAGAAAATTGTCAAAAATGAAAATGTATGTTTTCCTCAGAAATTAACATGTATCTGCCCATTTTTAGGGCTCGCGCCCTGCGTTGGCACGGCGCAGCAGTGCTTGCGCAGGCGAGAGCCCTTTTGTCTGAGGTTTGAAAACGGACCCTGAAATCGCACACGCTCGTGCATGTGCTTTTCTTTTTGGGTTCCGCTATTGGGCTTTGTGTGCGTGTTTTTTTAAAACAGAGCACGCAATAGGCCAAAGGCGGGCGCATTGCTCCCCCCATGGCCTATTGGTGTCTGTTACGCGCACCAAAGCCCATATGTTTTCAATTATCGTGCCCAGACACGGGTGCGATAATTGAAAACATATGGCTCGCAGTGGCGCGCGTTCACCACTCGCGGGCTTGTGATTTTTTTTTTTTTTTTTTAACATTAGCGGTCTGCTAGGAGACTAGTGGAGCAAGGAAGCTGCTGAATGCAAGTCACCCCAGCCCGTGTAGCAGTACGAGTGACCGGTTTGAGGCAGACTTACCTCCGATCACAGGCAGCCGCTGCACTCGTGAAAGGCAAGAGCAAAAGAAGCCTCTTAGAAAGTACTTCACATGCTTTCAATCAAAAGCACACAAAAAGGTGTGGCTCTATATTTATGGACTAACAAACACTGTTCAGCAGCTCAGCACGGCAGAGTAGTCTCCGGGCTCTCTGCACGTGAGTGGCCCGCAGACATGAGGAGGCAGCGGCCACACCACAGAGGGGTGATCGGCTAGGTGCTAGAGATGCCAGCAGCATGGCAGGGAGCTGCAGGGTGCTTGAAATGTGAAACGAGTGGCCCGCTGAGAGCGAGAGGGGGGCAGCGGCAGCATGGCAGAGAAGGGCAGAAAACAGATCTTCACCTGGTGCCACCACACACAGAGCTCCACCCTTCGCCTCAGCAGGAAAAGAACTGCACATTTTATGAAATGCATTTTTAAAGCCTTCGTATGCAGACTGCTAGCCAATCGCGGATTTTTAATCCTGCTCGCCAATCGCGGATTTTTAATCCTGCTCTTCCTAATTCGTATCCTCTGTTCGTATTCAGAATCCAAAGGCTGCTAAACCAGTATTTGTATTTCAAGGGCAGCAGGGAACTCGTAGAAGAGGCAGATTATTTTTACACAAAGATTTAAATAGACTCATTCTGAACGACAGCCACGGAAAAATCAAAGGTACTACTACAGTGTTACATTTATTTAAACTTTCAAACGCAGATATTTCAGAAATAGAGAGGGAAAGTAAAACTCAAAATCACACCACTGCTCCTACGCACGGGGACCCCCAAAACCGACCATCAAGACTAGATGGTGGAGACAGCTGAAATGGAAGCGCAACAGAGGCTTATCCGTGTGAGAGGCAGAAGCGCGCGGGAGCTTTTCCGAGAGACACGACTGTGTTCTAGATCAGTTCATCTGCGGCTGAGAGTTGCATAAGTAAAGCTGTGAACCGCAAACAGGGAGTCACAGCGTAAAGAAAATTAAAAGCATAATTTAAACAAGGAACATCATACGGTTGGGTATATTGGCTTTGTCAATGGTTTTGTGGACTTTGGTGCCGCATGCACGCACATCAAACTTTTGGCGCATGCGTTTAATCATAATGTAAGGTAGCGTGCGCATGTTAATGCGCATTATTTGAAATACCATGTGACCGGCATAACGGGTCTGCAGTCCTTCCTAGGGGGAGGACACACCGGCAGCAGGCTTGAACCACATCATCAATAAAACTAAGGGTCCCAAAGACTGGAAGCTGGCTAGCACACCACTTACCTTAAAACAGAAGCCTCCTACACTGTGGTACATCAGCACTCCACTCATGTAAAACTAGGGGGCCATGGCAGGGGGGCCAGCACCCCCACTAATTTTAAAACTAAGGACCCCATAAAATGGCAGCCTGCAACACTCCATATCATTAAAACGGAGAGCACCGTGCAACGACAGCAGACCAGCACCCCACTGACATTAAAACTAAGCTGAGAATACAGACACTACCCTTTCAATAGAACAGATGGCAGCACAGTGATAACTGGAATTCCTCGACTCACTCTGAAACATTTGTAATTAATCTGGCTGTATTCCATTGCGTTGCCTTTTGCTCACATATGCCACGCCCCAAAATAAACAACCCAGCCAAAGCTGCTAAGCCGCGCACAATTCGAACACAAGCACCCGAGGGGGGTTTTAGGCGCATTGTGAGTCACTGGAGAGGTACAGCTTAAGTTCTTATGATGAGGGGAGCTCTGGACCCACTTCTGGGCATTTACAGAATCAAGGTCGCAGACACAATCCACAGCTGCCATGTTTTCAGATTGCAATGTGTGACATGTTCATTATGTCAGCGTAATTATGAGTGACATTTTAATGACCATGAGTGACACTTTCTCGTGAACAAACTCAAGCAATGAAAACCAGGCAAACATATCAATATAATAAATTACACCCATTTGAGCATCTGGGCTTTAGTTCAGTTTTTTTCCATTATCCTACATGGTTTAGGTTTGCTAAGCTCTGTTCAAATGCTAGTCTTAACATTACCCTGTTTGATACGTGTATAATTTTTCGGTGTGCCATGATCCCACATACAATACAATGAATGGGACCTTGTGTAATGTAATGCTGCTCGTGTAACGCGGTCCACCATCACGGGACGAGTTCGCGCTATAAAAATCACTGAGAGAATGTGGATTAAATGAACGCGAATGATGAAAAAGCATGAGGCAAAGTAGGCCGTTGTCCAGGGACCTTTCGGAGGGAGAGAAGGTGCTGATAAAATGATTGCAACACTAGTGGTAAAATTGTCGTTTTCTCTCTCCTCCCCCTCTCTTCCCCTCTGTCTTTTTCTCGATCTCCACACTTCTCCGGCTTCCTGTACCTCTCCCTGCATATCCCTATGACTACTTACGGCCTTTCTTCCTACCTTTCTTTACCTCCCCTTGCTACATCGTCTCTCTCTCTACCTTACTCACCCCTCTCTAAGTCTCTCCACTTCTCGGGCTCCCTTTCATTTCCCCTGACACCCTGCTGTTTTCTTTGCCTCTTTCTCTCGTTACCTCCTCCCCTCTTTGTCTCACCTTCCTCTTCTTCATGTCTCTCTGTCTCTCTATATTATTTAATCTGATCTCTCTCTCTCCACAACAACAAAATCTACACTTTCCTCTCCACCTCTGCCTTATCTATCCCTCTCACTAACTACTTGTCTCCTCTCTCTACCACCCCTTTTGTTTGCATGAACTATCCTTCTGTGGCTTGTCTCTCTCGCACTTCACCTCACACCCAGCAAAAACAGTCTGTTTAATACAGTCAGTGATTCATGCATGCTCAGGCACGGTGGTATTCATGGTTCAGGTTGCAGTATACTTTATTTCGGGGTTGTATCTTTTTTCTTCCAAGTCCTATTGGTTTTTCGTACATGAATGGGGAACAGTTAGCTGTAATCCTGTTTAATACAAGTCTATATTTATGACCATACGTATTGTTTCAGTAAACACTGACACACTTCTTTAGGTACAGCTAACTCCATACTTACAGTCCCGAAAACACTCAAGTATGTGCAGCCTCAAATTTGCAGCGACATGGTTGGAACTTTCTCTGCCTTGCATGCAAATCACAGAACAAGCATTGGCATAGCCAATAGGTCTCGCCTTTGGGACAAGCAACAGTTGAAGTTGTTGCACCAAGGATATTGTGCTGCATAACTAAACACTTATAAAGGTCCCAAAGGCGAGACCTATTGGCTATGCCAATGTTTGTTCCTCTTATTCTAGTGACGCTAATTGGTGTTTATTCTCTTGAATGCATGCCTATTGAGCCTGTGTTACTGTTGCGCGGCGGTGCGCAGCATTTAGCATTGCCACAGGAGTGTGTCTCATCGCCCAATTCCTGGCACCGTGGGAAGACACAAGTCAACGTGTTGGCGACCGGGTGCTGCTAGAGGGCATGCGTACGGCACGAACCCCATCTCATTGCTTTGCGGGAGACGTGCGTTTCCTGTCAGTTTCAAATCTGACAGCAACGCGTCCCCGCCAAGCCTCTGCCTCGAGCCGTCTGGAAGCTGATACGGCCTTATTTTGGGTCTAACTAATTTTGGCAGCCTGACTCCAGTCTGAATTGGGTCGGTAAATCTGTGCCTCTCACAATTGATAATTGGAGCAGCTTGACGCTCGCCTCTGCAACGGGCTGGTAACTTTGTGTCTTTCAGGTTAATAATTGCAACAAGGCGCTCCTAGCAGCATAGTACCTGCTTTTCTTTGGCTGCCACTGGGGCCTGGCTCAGGCGTTCAGGATACCCTCATTATCAGGGTGAGTCTGCCCAGGGGGAGTTTGGGCCCAGTATTCGGCTCTTGCTTGACCAAATTAAGGGCTTGTCACAGTCGCCAAATTCAGAAGAACCTGTGGTTTGCCAGATTAAGTGGGGGCAGTGAGGATACTAGCAAAGTTCCCCCCCCCTCTCTTATTGTCATTTGTCTAACTGGTGAGGCCCCTTACAGAGGTCATGGAGGACTACGTCGAGGAGGAGTGCCTTCAGGTCCTCCCCCTAGACTACCAGTTCTGCGAGGCGGTAGATGCCTCCATCCACCAGGCAGTTGCGGCGGCCATGGGCCCCTTTGAACGGCACCTCATGGAAATTGCCTACGCATATGCTGCTAACCCAATTTCTAGGGGAACCCCCACTCCCTTACACGCGTCCCCAAACGCAAATCTGATTCAGCCATTGACCTTGGCGCCTTTGAACACCTTAAAAATGCCTTCTTAGCCGCCCTTCCCTCAAACCCCTTGACACACTTAGTGAGGTTCCCTCCTTGTCCCCGCAGGGCAGGCGTGATGAAGGCGACGAGTCCCCCAGTGACTCTACGGATGAAGCGGGCCACTCCAGGCTCTGGCGCCCCCCCCATGAGTGGCGCAGAAATCTCTTCAGACATGCTGGTCCCTGAGGACCTCCTGCACCCATGTTTCACGGAATGGGTCCCCGGAGACAAGTTCGCCCAGTTCGTAGCGAGTCGTCTTAGGAAGCCCCTGGAGAAGGAATTTAGGGCCTGCCTTAAGGGGGAATGCCCAGGCCCCACCCTTGCGGGTAAGGTGGTGGTCACTCCTTAGATAGATCCCAGAATGGCCACATTCCTGCAAAAATACATCCGTGACCCCCAAGAAAGGGATAGGCAGGTCCTGGAGGGCATGCCAGGATAAGCTCCTTGACGCCTGTAGCCCACTCACCAAGATTCTGGACCTCGCTGAGGAAACAAAGGCTTCCAATTCCTCCCTCTCTCCCGAGTCAGTGTCAGGCTGGGCTCAGCGCACCATAGTGTTTCTGGGAAACGCCAATTGCGTTCTCTCAATTGTGAGACTGCGTTCCCTTCTGTTAAAAGTTGACCCCAAACTTGGGGACCTCGCTTCCTCAGAGGCAGACGCAGTGGCTCCAGGGGGGCTCTTCAGGGAACTGTCTGTAAAGGAACTGAGCAAATTCGTAGACACATTTATCACCTTGGACAAGGCGCAAGCCTCTATAAAGAGAGTTTTCCACCTGAAGGTTTTCGTTGGGGCAGTTTGTGGCAGGGGACGCTTGATCAGCTGCCTCTATACCCAAGCCCCTGCAAGGAATGTCAAGAAATCGCAGGAGCAACCCAAGGAAGGAGAGTTCTTCCAATCCAGAAGAAACTACAGGGGCGAGGCTCCAGAGGCACCGCCAGGGGTGACTTCCAGGCCCAGCCAGGCAAGAGTTTGCCTCTCCCCACAGTCACAAGTAGGGGGCAGGTTGGATATGTTCACGTGCAATTGGGAGGCTATTATCTCAGATTCATGGGTTCTCCAAACCATCAAGGGATTCCGTATAGAATTCTACGGGTGTCCAGTCCAGGAGTTTCGCCCACGTCCTCCCCTCTTTTCAGAAGCCCCAACAGCCAAGGAGGTGACTGATCTACTACGCAAAGGGGCGTTTGCTTAGGAAACCCATGTCCACAAACTTTGTTGGTGGACAAGACCGATGGAGGCCAGCGCCTGGTTATATACCTAAGGGAGTTCAACAGCTGGCTGCTTTACCGCCATTTCAAGATGGAGGGAATCCACCTGCTGCGTGACCTCCTGCGCCCAAACGACTGGATGATGCATCTAGACCTAAAAGATGGGCATTTGGCAGTCCCTATCTCCCGCCAATTTATGTGGAAGGGTCAGGTATACGAGTTCACTACCCTCCCTTTCGGGCGATCCTCCGTGCCTTGGTGTTTCACCAAGGTGCTCAAGCCAGTGGTGGAGTACCTCGGAGCGCGGGGGTTCCGCCTCATCATATACCTGGACGACCTCATACTCTTTGCTCAATACCAGACGTTGCTGATGGAGCAACTACAGATGGTGGTGGCCTTGCTGCAAGGACTGTCCTTAGTTATCAACAAAAAGAAGTCCCTCCTTACACTGAAGAGGCACACTACCTTTCTGGGGTTTGTCACAGACTTAGTAAACAAAACCTGAAGTTTACCAGCCAGGAAGATCTCAAAGATTCGAAGGGAACTCAGGAGAACCCTGGCCAGGCAAACTACTTCTCTCTGGCAGATCGCCAGAATAGTGGGTCTCCTGTCGTCCTCTATACAGGCCATCTTCCCGGGCCCTCTTCAGTACAGGGCCCTCCAGCGTCTCAAGGCCTCCCACCTGAAGAAGGGTCTGCAGTATTTGGAGCAGGTCCCACTGAGAGGAAGTGAGGCTAGAGATGCGGTGGTGGTTAGACCATATGGCGGCCTGGAACGGGTGGGCCATCTCTGGCTCAGCTCCAGACTTGGTTATAGAGCAGGGCTGGAGTGGGAACCAAAACCGACCCTGGCAAAGTGCTCGGCTGGCCCCCAGGGCTGGTTTCGACCGATTTTGTTACTGGGGCCGATATTGCAGGTATGCTGGCCTTCAACCTGGCAGCCCACCGGGGAAATGCCCGGTGCCCGCTTCGGCCAGTCCGGCCCTGTTATAGAGTCGGACGCCAGCATATAGGGCTGGGGAGCTCACTGCGGGGACTCTTTTACAGGAGGAACGTGGTCCGCAGACTAGCAGCTTCTCCACATCAATTGCCTAGAACTATTGGCAGGCTCTTTCGCCAACAAGCGTTAGACCAAGGACAATGTCAGTTGCAGCGTACTTTTCAAAATGGACAAGGTCTCAGCAATCCGATATATAATCCACCTAGGCTGCACCAAGTTCAAGGCACTAGTGGACATGGCCAAGGAGTTTTGGACTATTTGCCTCGACCGCAATGTCTTGGTGTCGGCGGAATACTTTCCCGGAGCATCCAATGTGATCGCGAACTGGTACTCCAGAGCAGATAGGAGCCTCTGGTAACTGGACCCTCGAGTCTTCCAGAGACTGCTATCTCTGTGGGGTCCGTTCTCAGCGCATCTTTTTGCCTCTCGCCTAGACTATCAACTTCCCAAGTTTTTCAGCTGGAAGCTGGACCCCCTGGCAGCAGCCAAGGATGCCTTCCTCCAAGATTGGTCGAAGGAGTTGGGTTACGCATACCCACCGTTTGCCATGATAATGCACCCATCAGCGCAGGTAGCAAGCGAGGGTGGTGCTGATACTAGAGTTCACAAGTATGGTTCACAAGTATGGTTTCCAATTCTTCTGGAACTTTCCTGGGATTCTCCAATCCTTCTACCCCAAGATCAGAATATCCTTCGGGATCCCCAGGGAGGTCCCCACCCTCTGATCCTACAGAACCGGATGCCCCTCATGGCCTGGCAGATTTCTGGCAGCGTTGGAGACTCCGTGGCCTATCACGAGAAGCTCAAAAGATTTTGGCAGCAGCATGGGCAGACGGCACCAACAAGCACTACAGATCAGCCTGGTCCGGGTGGGTGGATTGGTGCCTTAGGAAAGATCAAGTTCCTGTGGAGTGCGAAGTGGTCTTCATCCTGATTTTCCTGGATTCCCTGGCTTCTGAAGGCTTGGCATACGGCACTATCAATTCCTACAGATCCGCGATTTTGGCGGGCCATGCCTTGGTTCAAGGGGAACCAGTGGGTGAGCACCTGTTCGTTTGCAAGCTTATGAGAGGTATCCGTCTGTCGCTTCCACCGCAGCCCAGATACTCTAAGCTATGGGATGTTAACAAGATTTTATCCCACTTTAAGACGTGGCAGGCGAATAAATACCTGTGAAGGAAGGAGTTATCTGCAAAACTAGCCATGCTTCTGTGCCTGTTCCCCGTAGAAGAGTGTCTGATGTGAGGGACCTAGACCTTTCTGGTCAAATTTTCACCCCTCAGGGGGTCACCTTCCATATTTCTAGACGCACAAAATAGGGTCCAGGACAATTTCGTAACCCACATTTGACAGGCACCCCATAATGTATGTCGTATGCTGTTTGAAGGCTTATGAAAGTATGACAGACAACTTCCCACGGGGAGAACCAGCTATAGATTTCTCTCAGGAAACCTTTCAAAACGGTCTCTTCACCCACCATAGCTAGATGGATCAGATGGGTCATTGACATTTCTCACTTTGGTGCCCATTCAGTCAGAGGGGCCATGGCCTCCAAAGCTTTCTCATTCAGAGCCCGCCTCAAAGACATAAATAATGCCGCAGACTGGTCTTCAGATTCCATGTTTAAAAGATTCTATTTCAAACCAGTCGTGGACATGAATTCTCTGGTGGTCAACAAGCTTTGAACGAGCTTAATCCTCGCCTCTGGTCCTGCCATAGAATGAAAAATGTCCTAGTACACATGAAAGAAAGTTTCAATTCTATTAAGGACACGGAGGCGAGGATTATTCCCGCCCAGATTTCCTGAGGTTATCAGTCACTTTTCCCCCCCGGCCTAAGAGTCAGGGGATGGGGTTTCCCGAACCAACGTTTGGTATAAATATAACCTCAAGTTGTGTTTACATTCCTTTATTCACCAGGGTTGGAGTTTTCCTAAGACAGTATTCCGTAAGGATGTCCTATATTGTTGTGCTTTGCTCGCCTTGGTTATAGTTCTCAAAAAGCCCAGGGTATACAAGTTCAGATTCATCTCCGTTTCCTCTGGCTTCTTGTACGCTCAGAACCTGCTAAGATGGACTAGAGGAATTCGGTGACGGGCAGAAAGTCGCAGTAAAAAAAAAAAAAAAAAAAAAAAAGAGGACGCATTCCAGAAGTCCTGTGCCTTTGAGTTCGGGGCGCGCAGATTGATTCTCCTTTTGTTGACCTTTCCCTATGGTTCATGGGAAAGATAGTTTTTATGTTAAAGTTAAACGCTGCTGGAGATAAAATAAAAGAAAGAAGAGCATAATCCTTGCCTCAGTGTCCTTAATAGAATTGAAACTTTCCTTCATGTGTACTAGGAAATATTTCATTCTCACAATAAGAAAATGTCTTGATGTCCAGATCAATAAAACTCTGCCATCCCATATCTTCCTAAAGAATGACAACTCAATAACTGCATACAGGGAACCAAAATCAGCAAGCACATCAATCTCAACATTGTCCACAAGAATGCAGCATACAGGTGGAACATAAGGCTCCACAACAGCATACCGAGTGCCTGGCAAAGTCACAGCGATGCAGTCCTTGAATTTAGTCTCCCAATCAGCACTCTGAAAATCTCGAGAATAACATTCATCTGGTCATCCAGCATCTTTTCATCCTTGTCTTGAATTACATGGACTCTCCTTGCAAAACTTTTACATACAGTAGCAAAATGTCCAACTTTGTGGTACTTATGATGATCTTTAATAATTGCTGGACAAGCTAAACTGTTTGCGGCATCAGTGTGGACCACAACAAAAACATCTATGAAAAGTGTTTGTTTAAAAATATTGTTTCCCTTCCTTTTACCATCGAGCAAGTCATCTGAAAATGTTTCACTTTTAACCACACAAATGTCAGAGCTGGATGGCTGTGACTAAGATAATTTCTTAACGGAATACAAGTATACCTCCACACACCTAACGATGTACACGGTTTCTTTAAGAGAAGGATTCCTGTGATGAAGTAGTTGGTCCTGAATCTTTGCAGAAACAGTGTACAACAATTTTGTCCCTGACCTGACTTAGGATTCTAATGTACCGTCAAACTCACATTGAGAAGCCAAAATCCTTAAGGCTGACACCTTCAGCTCATTGGAAAGCTGACCTCTGGGGTAAAATGTGTGGTTTCAGGTCAATAGGTGATTCATTGATGAAATGTGATTTTAATCTATCAATTGCCTCAGAAGATTCATCGGAACCCCCAGCAACCATTCCATGCTGGGTAGAATTAACCGCTAAATTTTCAAGTACATTTTGTACTTCTCTTCTAAACAATTTTGAATGTAAAACTTTATTCCTTTACTTCTCATCTTTTTTCCCCCTACATGGACTTTAATTATACAATTTTACAATTTGAACCAAGACTCCCACTTCATGATGGGCTTGCCAGGGGAGTCAAGGAAGAGAGCAGGTGGATTGCACTGCAGTCTTTTTGGTACGAAATCGGTATAGAAAAAAAAAAAATAATACATCAAGTATGTGTAGCGTAAATGATAATGAGAATAAATTGTGGTAAGAGCCGAATTGATGGTCACGATTCCATACGAAAGTGACTGCAGACACCTCAAATACCCCCAGTAAAATTAGCTTGAGAAATTACAGGGGAGCAGATGTGTTGTGCTGCAATTCCTTTTGTACATAGATGCGCAGGAGCATAAAAAGTTCAACAGGGAGCATAACAATCCTAAATTTGTTGGTAAATAAGTTTTCTCAGAATCAAGGGAAATGACGTAGTTACTTACAGTGCAGTACAAAAGGGGGTGGTGATGGACGGAGCATCAGAACCAATCAAACACTCACACCCAGTCAACAGATCTGGGTTTGATCCATCACCATTCTTTAGCCCACTCTGTCACCCCAGTTCAGACATGGCCATATGCAAATCAGTCTGACCCTGTGCCTCATGGGAACAGTCCAGCCCGAACTGCCAAGCCATGCCTTCCCTGGACCGGAAACAAGCTTCCCAGGACCGGTTTCTGGCATTTCAGCCGTCTTCAGCCAGGCTTGCTTGAATCCAGTGGCAACACTAGGGGTGCTGCGCCACATATGTTCTGTAATACAGGAGATGTGGCTACAGGTGTGTGCACCACTAAAGCTCAAGCCTGGCTCTGGCTCAGCTCATGGTCCTGTTGATACCTTGAGCCCATCACAAGCTGAGCTTTTATTGGCTTTGGTAAGCCTGTGTCCCACTACCAAAGATGTGGCTTACGGGCAGAATTGCCAAGCAGGTTTGAGTTTCAGCATCGGCTCAACATCCTGTGTTTCTGGGCAAATCACTTAATCGTCTCCTGCTTATAAACAATGAATGTGACCTTCTGTAATGCAATTAACGTTCATGTAAAGCACTCCAACTCTTTGGCTCAAGTTCATACTATATATAAATTGCAGGAAAATGCACAGAGGTAAAAACAAAGCCTTAACAGAAGGAAAGACAAAAAGATAACCAGTTTCTGGTTGATTTGTACAGAGTGAAACCTGAAACTGTGGATCACTCGCGGCTTCCCGATTAAAATTGTGTGATATTTTATTTCACCAAAACTCTTTTTCCTTCATTAACGCATACGAAAGCACTTTCAAATATGTGAGTTCAGAATACAAAGCGTACAAAAACCTATTGTGCTGGATTTAATTGACTATAATATGTTGCTCTATAAGAATCTGGGTCACGTACCTCTGTTTATATGTCATTTGTCTTGCCTTCTTAGTTCACTTATGGTGCATGTTTAAAAACTAACACTTTTAATAAATACTTCTAGGTGCATTGCTACAATGTGATTTATTTATGTCAAAGTGTTACATGTTAAGGAAGGAATATGCTACTTACCAGTATGCATCTGTTCTTGGCATGTAGCGCTGCATATCCACACATTAGGATAGTAGATCGCCATCTGGTGTTGAGTTCGGATGCTTGCACGTTGTTGTTGTCTTGGAAGAAGTCTTTGTGGTCACGAGATAGGTGACTCCTCCCTTGGACGATAGTGGGCATGGGCATCAACTCCATCGTTAGATTGTTTTTCGCCATGATGGAGTTTGTAGAAGAGAGAGAGATGTCCATGTGTGATATCTAAGTAAGATAATGCTGGAACAGATACAGGACCCGGGGAGGTGGGTGGGCGTGTGTGGATCTGCAGCTCTACATGCCAAGAACAGATGCATACTGGTAAGTAGCATATTCCGTTCGAGGCATATGAGATGCAGATCACACACTAGGATAGACTGTATAGCAATATCTCCCCTAGCGGTTGTCACCTGTATCGGTTTCAGCAGTTTGAAATAAAGTGTTAAGGACAGCTTGGCCCACAGAAGCTTGTTGCTTTGCTTGCACGTCAACACAATAGTGTTTAGTGAAGGTGTGTATTGTAGACCATGTGGCTGCCTTACAAATGTCTTCTAAGGGAATGTTCCCCAAGAATGCCATGGAAGCCCCTATTTTGCGTGTGGAATGCGCTCTAGGGGGAACTGTTAGTGTGCGTTTCGCTTTGTGGTAGCATATTTGGATACATTTAACTATCCACCTAGCAATCCCAGATTTGGAAATGGGGCTGCCCTTATGTGGTGGAGAGAAAGCTACAAACAATTGTTTTGTTTTGCGGAATGATTTGGTTCTGTCAATGTAGTAAAGAAGGGCTCTTTTAACATCTAAGGTATGAAGAGCTCTTTCCGCTACAGAGTCTGGGTTTGGAAAGAACACTGGAAACTCTACTGATTGGTTAAGATGAAAAGGAGATATGACTTTTGGATTTGTCCTAAGAACCACTTTGTTACGGTGTAATTGTAAGAATGGTTCTTGTATGGTTAAAGCTTGGATTTCACTTACCCTTCTGAGGGATGTGATAGCGATAAGGAAAGCTACTTTCCATGTGAGGAACTGTAGTTCGGATTTATGCAGAGGTTCAAATGGGGGTCCCATGAGCCTAGTAAGAACAATGTTTAGATTCCAGACTGGAGAGGGTGGTAATCTGGGAGGAATAATTCTTTTAAGTCCTTCCATGAAGGCTTTGATCGCAGCGACTCTAAAGAGTGACAAGTGTTGTCGATTTTGTAAGTAAGCTGCTAATGCTGCTAGGTGGAGACGTATGGCCGAGTATGCTAAAATACATCTTTGCAAGTGTAGTAAGTAACAAATGATGTTCTGGATGGATGCATCCAGTGGGTGTATATTATTGTTAGTGCAGTAAATGGCAAATCTTTTCCATTTTGCAGCATAGCAAGCTCTGGTAGTAGGTCTTCAGGCTTTTTTTATGTTTATGCAGTCTGGTGGCAGGTTAAGGTAACCGAACTCTAGGACTTCAGGAGCCAGATCTCCAGATTCAGTTGACCTGGATCTGGATGTCTGATCTCTCCATGGTTCTGGGTTATTAAGGATGGGGAGAGATGCAGTTTCGGTGTGGAACTAGAGAGAGTTCTAGTAGTGTTGTTAACCACAGCTGGTGTGCCCATGTGGGAGCTACTAGGATCATTTTGAGAGGCTGCTGCCTGAGCTTGCGTACTACTAGTGGAATGAGTGGGAGAGGTGGAAAAGCGTACGCAAATCTGCCTGACCAGTTTTTTGGAAAAGGGGCAGTAGAACTTAGGGATGTAGTTCCCATTCATGGATCTGTTGTGTTTGTCGACTTAACAGATCAGCTATTTGATTGTGAACCCCTGGAAGGTGTTCTGCAAGTAGGAATATGTTCTGAGGAATGGCCCATCTCCAAATGTTCTGTGTGAGCTGGGACAGCTGCATAGAATGTGTGCCTCCTTGTTTTTGTATGTAATACATGGCTGTCATTTTGTCCGTCCGGATAAGGACAGTTTTGTTCTGTACATGTAGTTGGAATGATTTTAGTGCTAGGAATACTGCTAGCAGTTCCAGGTAATTGATATGGAGCACTTTCTGTTGAGTGATCTATTTGCCCTGAGTGGTGTGTCTGAGGAGATGAGCTCCCCATCCTGTGAGTGATGCGTCTGTTGTCAGCACTATCTGTGGAAGGAGCTCCAGGAACGGCCGCCCTTTGGACAAGTTTGTTATATTCCACCATTGTAGAGAGCGATGTGTGTGGCTGTCCACCAACACCAGATCTGTGAGTTGTCCGTGAGCCTGGTTCCACTGACGTGCTAGACATTCTTGTAAGGGACGCATTTGAAGTCTTGCATAAGGCACAATGAAGATGCAAGACGCCATCACGCCTATGAGTTGCATGAACCCTCTGGCTGGAAGAGAGTGTTGGTTTTGAAACTTTGTGATAAGAGCTTGTATACTGGCTATCCTGGCTGGGCTGGGATATGCTAGGGCTGTGGAGGTGTTTATGGTGGCTCCTAGATACTGGTGTATGTGAGAGGGTTGGAGATGAGACTTGGGATAGTTGATTGTGAACCCCAAGTTGTGTAAGATTTGGATGGTTTGGTGAGTGTGTAGAAGGATAAGTTACTTACCTGTAATCCTAGTTCTCTTCCAGGGGTATCCTCATCAAAGTCATAAGCACTGAATATTCCCACCCATGTGCGGGGACCCCGGAAATAATAACAATTATATATGAAAAACACACACATATATATATATATATATATATATATATTCACTGAAAAAACCATAGGTTTCACACATGTTATAGTTAGCGGAAATTTTACTGATAAAAAACCAATGAAATTCCCCCGTTATAGTTAGTGCAGGCAACTATAACTCACGCGACCGCAATCCTCTGCTGATGCTAATACTGTAATTAGACACTTATTTGCCCATTTCTTCTTCCATACATTTTTAGCTATACATATATTACAAATATTTTTTTTTCATAAAGACACATATGTCATCAGTAGAAGATTGCGGTCGCGTGAGTTATAGTTGCCTGCACTAACTATAACGGGGGAATTTCATTGGTTTTTTATCAGTAAAATTTCCGCTAACTATAACATGTGTGAAACCTATGGTTTTTTCAGTGAATTTGCAAGGTTTTTTAAATGCTAATTCCTAACTATAACGTGTGTGAAACCTATGGTTTTTTCAGTGAATTTGTACGGTTTTTTAAATGCTAAGTTACTTTATGCCATTCGTGGCGTGCGCGCCCACTTAACGCAGTTCGTTCCGTGCGCGCACGGTGCGCTTCGCGCACCGTGCGCGCACAGTGAGCACGCGGTGCGCTTCGCGCACCGTGCGACCACTTTACGCAGTTAGTGCCGTGCACGCACGGTGGGCACGCGGTGCGCTACGCGCACCGCGTGCCCACGTTACGCTAGATGGGCCATGTACGCACGATGCGCTTCGCGCACCGTGCGCACATGGAGGACATATGATGCACTTCGTTTTGAAAGGTAATATTTTAATTTTTCGTATATTTTATAAGCCATGCACTAATGGTGCCCTTCGGGCACCATTTGCACACGGGGTGGAGAGAGTGTGGATAATTTTTTTTTTTATTATTTTTTTTTTTAAATATTTTAGTTTATCTCATGTCTAAAGAGCCATGCACAATTGGTGCCCTTCGGGCACAAATTGCACACAGGGTGGAGAGAGTGTGGATAATTTTTTTTTTTTTTTTAATTTTTTACCGTAAGCGTAATCGGCGAAATTACCGAAAAAATAAAAATTCGGTTTTTGGCCTTGGGGAATCTTTGGGGACTCCCTCAACATGGCTATGTGTTTGGGAGCTGTCTAAACAGCCCCTTTACATGTTTTTGGGCTTTATATTGTAAAAATCACTCTCAGTGCGAGAGAGAAAATGGCGGCCGCCGCTTCCTGGTTTCGGCCGATTCGAATGTTTACTAAGATCTAAGAGCCAATCAGAATCGCGCTCGCGCACGCCACCGTACGCGTACGGTAAGCGTACCGTAAGCGCACCGTAAGCTGGCTCAGATATATATATATTGATTAAAAGGCTATTTTCTCAGAATCTACTGAACAGATTTACACCAAACCTACAAAAGGCACTTCCTTGACCTGAGGACTACCTCTCTGCCAAATTTCTAGTAATTCTGTTCAGCCGTTCGGGCTGTAGCCCTGTCTAAAGGTCCTATGGAAAAATGCATGGGAAAAACGCGTTTTGGGTCCCCCCTTTTATCTCAGCCCCCGCTTGACGAATCCCCGCGAGACTTTCAGGGTAGGAGCGGAGCGTAGCGCCCCACCTATTTTAAAAAATTCGCGAGGATTCGTCGACCGGCGCCAAAGTTATTCAAAATAGAATGTTGCAGATTTCCTATGGAAACGTGGTCCTAACTATAACTACCTACTGGCGACCGCCAGTAGGTAATATATATATACACACATATATATATACATATATATATATATATATATATATACACACACAGCTCTGTATATGTATAAACATATATTATTTTTTCCAAACCAATGCAGCCCCCATAGTAGGCTAGACAATGTAGATATAAATATCCAAATGAACACCATAGGTATACAAATACACCTAAATCTTTTTTTTTTTTTTTAAATGAGGTAAAACTCATGAGAAAGAAAAGAAAACACTGTGCCAAACACAGATCAAAAAACATTGTTAGGCTGCATTGCAATACAATACCATAGAGACTGAAAAGCCTTTTACAGGTAAAAACTGGCACCTTGCCTTTAAGGCAGCCCTGATTCCAATATCCCATCATGCCTCAGGGGTGACAGTTGGGTCAGTTGTTCTTTGCGGGACCCGCAGGTCTAAACACAAAGATATACTTCTTCCATATTTATAATATAATCCTCTCATTTGCCTGGGGAGGCGGGTGGGTTGCTTATGACTTTGATGACGATACCCCTGGAAGAGAACTAGGATTACAGGTAAGTAACTTAACCTTCTCTTCCAGGGGATCCTCATCAATAGTCATAAGCACTGAATAGAATAGCAAGCCCACCTGCAGGCAAATGAGAACTGCACTAACAATTGAAGACAACAGCCGAGATAGTCAGTTGTTGAACAGATACCTCAAGGAGGCTTGCTCTACTTGAGTGTCTGCTCTGGTGTCCGAGTCCAGACAATAATGTCTCGTGAATGTATGAACAGATCTCCAAGTAGCTGCTTTACAGATCTCGGAGAGTGGGACATTATTGAGAAACGCAGCAGTAGCCGCTTTCCCTCTTGTGGAATGTGCCTTATGTAGAGGCCACAACGGTTTTTGAGCTAGTTGGTAAGCCAATTTAATGCTGGACACAATCCATCTGGCAATAGAACGTTGAGATGCTGCAAAACCTGTACGGACAGCACCATAGATTACAAACAATTGGTCAGACTTTCTGATAGCCTTAGTTCTATCTAGGTAGAATTTGAGAACTCGCTTAGTATCCAAAGAATGCAACGCCCTCTCAGCTGGCGAGGAAGGGTTGGGAAAGAATGTTGGTAGCGAGATAGTCTGATTTACATGAAAATCGGACACCACTTTAGGTAAAAAGATGGAGGAGTCCTCATAACCACTCTATTAAGGTGAAAAACCGTGTAGGGTTCTTTTGAGCAAAGGGCTTGAATTTCACTCACCCTATGTGTGGAGGTAATAGCTACCAAGAAGGCTGCTTTCCACGTAAGGTGCTGTAATGTAGCCTTATGTATGGGTTCGAAAGAAGGACTCATAAGCTTTGAGAGAACCAGGTTCAACTCCCAAGGAGGCGAGGGAGGCCTTATTGGGGGTAAACCTTTTTGAGCCCCTGCAAAAAATCTTTTACCACTTGCAGTTTAAAGAATGAAAGCTGAGAGGGAGAGCGCCAATAGGCCGTAATGGCCGCCAGGTGCACTTTGATGGAGGAAAATGTCAATCCCACCCTGGCTAAGTGAAGTAGATAAGGTAAAATCACTTCCTCTTGACATTTCGTAGGGTTATAATGATTTTGAATACACCATATGTAAAATCTCTTCCACTTACAGAAATATGAGTGTCTTGTAGAAGGCCTCCTAGCTTCCTTCATTATGGTCATACATTTCTGAGGGAGGTTTAAATGGCCATACTGGAGGACCTCAGGAGCCATGCTGTTAAGCTCAGTGAGGGAAGGTTGGGATGGTAAATCCTCCCCTGCATCTTCGTTAGCAAGTCCGGCCTGCATGGCAGACGCTTGCGCGGCCGGATCGATAGGTGAAGGAGATCTGGGTACCACCACTGCCTCGGCCAATCCGGTGCTATCAAGATCATCTTGGTGGCAGAGGTTTGCGGCTTGGTCACCACTTTCGGGATTAGCGGAAGAGGCAGAAAATCGTACACAAATGTCATTGACCAGTCGATCAAAAGGGCAAACCCCATTGACCCTGGTCGATAGTACCTTGAGGCGAAGTCTCGGCATTTTGTGTTGCTTTCGTCCGCGAAGAGGTCTATTTGCGGACGGCCCCACTCCTCGAAAATGTCCTCTAGCACCTCGTCGTTGAGGACCCAGTCCTCTGGATCTTGAAAGTGCCGACTGAGTGAGTCTGCTTGAACGTTGAGCTCGCCTGGCAGGTGTACCGCCGTTATGGAAATGTTCCTTGCCAGGATCCAGTGCCACAGGGATTGAGCTTCCAGCGAGAGAGTCCTGGAACGAGTACCTCCCTGCTTGTTTAGGTAGTACATCGTGGTGGTGTTGTCCGTTTGTACTAAAATGGAACTCGACCGGATTGAGGGCAGGAAAGCCTTGAGGGCGAGATGGACTGCCCTGAGCTCTAGCATGTTGATGTGGTATAGCTGCTCGCTGCTGGACCAAAGCCCCTGGGTCTGTAGAGTCCCCAGATGCGCGCCCCAACCTTGGAGCGATGCGTCGGTGATCAATGTTTGCGATGGAGGATCCTGATGGAAAGGAATTCCCACCTGTAGATTGATCGGCCTCATCCACCACTTGATCGACTGTCTGGCCGTTGTCAAAAGACACACTTTGTCCTCCCAAAGAGAAGTCTTTTAGTCCCATTTGTCCTCTAGATCCTGTTGGAGAGGACGCATTCGCAACCTGGCGTTGGGCACTAGGAATATGCAAGATGCCATGGCCCCTAGCAGGTATGATATCTGTCGCGCTGTAGACAGATTGTTGACCATAACACACTTGCCTTTTTGAACGAGGGATAACGGTCTCTCCTCCGAAGGAAACACTTTTCCTAGTTCGGAATCTATAATTGCTCCCAGGTAGTGTATCCTTTGCGTTGGTGTGAAGGTGGATTTCTTTTAATTCACCCGGAGCCCCAATCGGTGACACAGATTCAGGCAGCGTGTCAGCTGTGAGCTTACACTCTGGGGCGATGGACCTTTTAGTAACCAATTGTCTAGATAGGGATAGACAAAGACTCCTGCGCGCCTCAGGGCAGCAGCTACCACCGCCATGAACTTTGTGAACACTCGAGGTGCTGATTTCAGGCCAAATGGTAGAACCTTGAACTGGTAGTGGGAGGTTCCAACCACAAATCTCAGGAATTTCCGATGACGCTGGCAGATGGGTATATGAAAATACGCGTCTTGTAGGTCCAGCGAACACATCCAATCGCCTCGACGGAGATGTGGATATATTTGGTGGAGTGCTAACATGCAAAACTTCTCCTTTTTGATATGTTTGTGGAGTGTTCGTTAATCCAAGATGGGTCTGAACTCTGTTTTTGTACTTCTTTCTGTATTAGAAAGTATCTGGAGTAGACTCCTCTCCCTCTCTGTGCTCTCGGAACCCTTTCTATGGCCGATTTGCGAAGAAGGGTCGCCACCTCTTCTCGTAGCATCTTGAGCTGATGATTCGAATGCACTGGGTGGATCGAGGGAGGACGACTCCGGAAACGAAGAGAGTATCCATGTCGCAGTATAGTTAGAACCCACTTGTCTCTGGTGATGTTTTTCCACTCTCGAAGATGTCGCGAAATACTTCCCCCCCACTGGAGCGGTGGACGGTATTGGAGGAAGCGATTGCTCATTGTTTGCCTTGAGCTTTGTTACCGCTGTTGGATTGGCGGTTATTCCCTCGTCCTCTAGATGATCTACGAGACTGGAATTGTTGCTTTTTCTGCCCTTACTGGTCTTGGTTCTTCTGCCAGTGAGGGGTTTGAACCCTCTGCTGGAAGGTACGCCTGTCAGATCCCCTACGACGATGGAACTCCTTCCTTTTCTCCAGACCCACAGCTTTCATGGTCTCGAGCTCTGATTTCATACGAGCCATCTCGTCGTCGGTGTGTGAGCCAAAAAGCGAAGTTCCAGAAAAAGGTAGGTTGAGAATCCTAGCTTGAGCCTCAGGTTTAAGAGCCGTTAACCTCAGCCAAGAGGATCTTCTGGCTGAAATACCATGGGCGTAGGAGTGAGCTGCTAGAGTAGCTCCGTCTGCTGCCGCACTTATCACCTGATTAGAAACCAAACTGCCCTCATGTAGGATTGCCTCAAAATCCTTTCTATCCTCCTGAGGAAGTCTTTCTACGAATCTTTGGAGAGAATCCCAAAGCGCTCTATCGTAGCGCCCCAAGAGCGCTGAGGCACTGGCAACCTTTAAACTGGAAGCGGCCGATCCGCATACTCTTCTACCCCAAGAGTCTTGCGTCTTGCTCTCCTTGTCCGGAGGGACTGTGGACGGCAATGCCACTGAGTGGGTTTTCCTAGCGGCCGGCGTGATCACAGAGTCAGGTGGAGGATCCGCCTTGAGAAACAGAGGATCCTCCGGAGCGGGACGATATTTCTTAAGGATTCGCGCTGGAGCAGACTTGATGGTAGTCGGCGTGAGGAAGACGTCCATCACTGGTTTAAGAAACCCAGGGACCATAGGCAACAGTGGACGAGTCGCCGTTCTTTCATGAAGGGTCTCAAAGATGACTGAGGAAGTGGTTTCCTTAACAGGCACTGAAATGTTCAACTTTGCCGCTCCCCTGCACAAAACGTCTTGAAATGTGCTGATGTCATCCACTGGAGAAACTCGAGATGGAGGCGTATCTGTCAGTGTGGGAGAGTAACTACTCTTGGAAGAACGACTTGTTGAAGAGGATGTAGGAGACCTACGCCTTCGTCTCTCAGATCGCACAGACTCTTCTGCGAGAGGTGGATCTCGATCTTCTCCTGGGCGAACGTGAACGCCGTTCATACTCTCTTTCCCGAGAATGGGAACTTGCTGGTCTCCTAGGTTGGGCAAGGTTCCTCAATCTGGCCAAGGAAATGCTTACTGCATGTGCCATGGCAGGCATACGAGGTGGTATGGACTGAGGTAGCACTCTGGTGGGGCTTTGTCCCGGAAGATGTCCCTCTTCCTGCCTTTGGAGTGTCGGTGACGCTCTCAATTGAGGACTTGTTGGACGAGTATGCTCTACTGGGGAAAGAGGAGCTGGAGAAGAATTCATCACTTCTGGGGATCTGGATCTTGAAGGAGACAGGAGGAGATCCTGATCCTGCTGAGGCCGATGGTGAAATGGAAATAGGCGGAGACCTAGAGGCTGAACCATGCTCCGATGTCACATCCGGTGTATATCTCTCTCTATGCGGAGACTTCCGTCTCGACGCTGACCTGGACGTCGATTTAAGTTCTGACGTCTCCTGAAGCCCCACAGCGGAGGACTGTCTCGACGGCGATAAGCCTATCGCCGGAGATCTGGACTTCGACGGCGAGTGGACAATCGGCGATGAGTCATGCCTCGACGTCGAGAACCTTGTCGTCGACGGAGGGCTTATCCTGGACGGAGGCCTAGAACCAGACTGGGAACTTCGCCTCGACGTCTGTATCCTCGCCGACGTCATGGAAACCTTTGACGAGGGAGGCGCCTGCCTCGACGTCGATCCCAACGGAGGCGTCCGCCTCGACGTCGATCCATGCTCCGATGACGATCTCCGCCTCGACGTCATTAACGTCTTTGACGACGATCGACTGCGCCTTTCTCTCGACGGCGATCTAAGTCTCGACGTCAATGCTGCCTCCAACGGCGATCGCCTGTGTTCTTTTGACGACGATCTTCGCCTCGACGTCGCTGTTGGTTTCGACGGCGACCGTCTGTACCTTTCCCATGACGTTGACTTTCACCTAGATGTTGCCTTCGACGCCGAACGGTGATGCTTCTCCTTCGACGCCGATTGATGCTTCTTCGACGGCGATGTCTTCGACGACGAACGTCTGCGTTTCACTGCCGGATCTTGCATCGACGTTGATTTTCTCTTGGAAGTGTGACTCTCCCTGGTCTCCTCACCTCTCAATGACGATTCCGCCGCTGGAGTCTTCGACGCCGAGAACGACGCCGATGGAGAACACATAGGGATCAACTGCTTCGACGTCGACCGCATCTCAGAAAGGCCATAAAGCCTAATCCTCTCCCTTTCCTTCAAAGTCCTCTTTGAAAGGTTCTTACAATGACGACAGGAAGCAGGAGAATGTGTGTCAGGTAGACAAATGATACACACATCATGAACATCCGAAAAAGCCTTTTTGCACAGGATGGACAGGGCATGAACAAGGAAGGCATTTTCTGACAGAAAAAAAGTTTACAAATCTGTCAGGAAAATCAGTAAATGCTTCACCAAACAGGAGAATAATTAAGATGAAGCAAAAAAATCACTAACAACTGGCAAATTTTTGACTAGAAAGTCAAAAATGAAGAGAGCTGAATTCCAGGGTCCTGACAGAAGGAGCTAGAAAGAACAACTGACCCAACTGTCACCCCTGAGGCATGATGGGATATTGGAATCAGGGCTGCCTTAAAGGCACAGTGCCAGTTTTTACCTGTACAAGGCTTTTCAGTCTCTATGGTATTGTATTGCAATGCAGCCTGCAGGCTAACAATGTTTTTTGATCTGTGTTTGGCACAGTGTTTTCTTTTCTTTCTCATGAGTTTTACCTCATTAAAAAAAAAAAAAAAAAGATTTAGGTGTATTTGTATACCTATGGTGTTCATTTGGATATTTATATCTACATTGTCTAGCCTACTATGGGGGCTGCATTGGTTTGGAAAAAATAATATATGTTTATACATATACAGAGCTGTATATATGTGTTTTTCATATATAATTTTTATTATTTCCGGGGTCCCCGCATATGGGCGGGAATATTCAGTGCTTATGACTATTGATGAGGATCCCCTGGAAGAGAACACATTGGTTTTATTAGCCAGTCGTCTAGATAAGGGACAACATGAATTTGTTGTCTTCTGAGATGTGCTGCTACTACTGCAAGACATTTTGTGAATAATCTGGGCGCGGTTGTTAACCCAAATGGAAGGACTGAACTGGTAGTGTTGTCCGCCCACCACAAACCTTAGATACTTCCTGTGAGCAGGATGTATGGGAATGTGGAAGTAGGCGTCCTTGAGATCTAGTGTGGCAAGGAAATCGCCTTGTTGCAGCAGTGGGAGCATATGGAAATGATCTGAGTGTATATACAGATTTAAGGGTCTGAGGTCGAGTATTGGTCTTAGAGTCGCGTCCTTTTTGGGGATTAGGAAGTCGAGTGAGTATACCCCTGTCCCTTGATGCTCTAAGGGAACTGGCTCTATTGCGTGCTTTTGGAGCAGTGACAGAACCTCTTGTTTGAGGAGCGTAAGATGGTCTGGGGACATTGGACACTGTTTGGGTGGTACATGTGGGGGGGTGGGGTGGTAGTTGTAAGTTCCAGGCAGTAGCCATACTGGATATTTTGTCTTACCCACTTGTCTGTTGTGATGGAGTTCCAGACAGGTAGGAACTGTGTTAGTCTGCCCCCGACTGGAGTGGAATGGTCTGGGGGGAGCGGAGGAAAGTCATTGTTTTGTGGCAGGGGAGGTGCGAGTGTTATTACCTCGACCTCGTCCCTTCATGTTGTTTCCTCTGTATCCGCCTCTAAAATATCCTCTACTGGGGGATGTTTGTGTAGTGGCTTTGAATGTAGATGAGGTGTCTGCGCCCATATTTTTGGAGGCTCCTCGGTAGAAGGAGCGCCGAAAGGAGCCACGTGCTTGTGGAGACTGTTATGCTCCCATGGACTTAGCAGTCTCTGTGTCCTTTTTCATTTTTTTCAAGGGCAGTGTCTACGGCTGGACCAAATAGCTGTTCTTGGTTGAATGGCTGACTAAGTATGGTAGTTTGTGCCTCTGGCTTAAAGCCTGAAATGCGTAACCAGGCATGTCGTCTAAGGAGCACACTGGTGTTAATTGCTCTAGAGGCAGTGTCTGCGGCGTCAAGTGCACATTTAATTGACGCATTTGAAATGAGCTTGCCCTCTTGGATAAGGTCATTTGCCTGGGTTTTATACTGTTCAGGCAGATGTTGTAAGAGATTCTCTAACTGGTCGTAGTGTGCCCTGTCATATCGTGCTAGTAGTGCTTGGGTGTTGGCAATATGCCAATGATTAGCGGCTTGTGCTGCTACTCTTTTGCCAGAAGCTTCTAGCAGTTTAGATTCTTTGTCCGGGGGTGGTGTATCTCCGGAGGTCTGGGAGTTTGCGCGTTTCCTAGCATTGGAAACGGCCAAAGAATCCAAAGGCAACTGTCCTTTGATGCAAGTAGGATCTTCAGGGGCAGGCCTATATTTCTTTTCGATTTCTAGGGTTAAGAACCCCGGCACGGACGGGGTCTTTAAATACTTCGGGGGCATGCTTAATGACTCCTTTGATCATAGGTAGTATATGTACTCACTTTTGAGATTGTTCAAAAGTATCTAAGAGGAAATATTCCTCTGGTGCGTCGAAATGCATTTTAACGCCATGATAAAGTACCGCTCTATTTAATAATTGGCCAAACCCCAGGTGATCATCTGGGGGAGATGGTTTGGAGGGATATGGCTGCAGTTCTGGCACTCATCAAGTGGTGAGGTATCTGGATCCGTGAACGGGTCATTAGGATCACCCCCACCTCCTAGGTCATCATCATCTGGAGGTGGTGTAGGTGGTGTAGGCAGAGGAGGTGGGTTAGAAGGCAGTATAGGAGAGGAAGGGGGCATAGGCGATGTTGCAGAGTCCTTCCTGTGTACAGGAACTGGAGCAGATGTGTCCAGTTTACGTTTCTTACATGGCACAGCCGTGACATGTCCAGTTTTTGGGTTGATATAAATCTTTTTCTGCCTTGGATCGATGGGATCTGGGTGAAAAAGTTCTTGTTCCTCAGTAACAGTTTTCGGTGCCGATTTTTTCGGTTCTGAGCGAGGTTTTGGTTGACCCGTATAGGTTTTGGCTTCAGGAGGTGTATCAGAGTCCTTAGCCGTTTGTTTCGGTGCCGACAATGGTTTTAGAGCCGAAGCTGGATCTTTAGGCTTAGGAACCTTCAACGCCGGCTTATCTATGGGCCTTGGCGTTTTCGGGGCCGAAGGCGTCGGAGCTGAGTGTTCTTTTGGCTTTGGTGCCGATGGGACAATGACATGCGGTTTGCTCGGTCCCGAGCTACCGGAAAGCTTGTGTTGTTTCTTCGGAGCAGAGCCCGGAGGCGGGGCTTCTGAAGGATGTTTTCGGTCTCGACTGGGGCCAACAGGCGAAGTCTTGACCCCTGCCTTTGGTTTTGGAGGGGTTGGGGCAGGGGCAGTAGTACTCACACGTTGCCCAGGAGTGATGAGGTTGTCTGAGTCCTCTGCCTCGGAGATGATTTCAAGATCCTCGGAATATTCTTCTGGGACATTGGGGCCTTCAAAGATGTCCTCTGGTTCCAGAGCTGGTCTCTGTGCCATGATGGGTCTTCGAGCCCATCTATCTCAAATGGTCTTTTTGGATCGAAAGGATGCACAGGCTGGACAGCTGGACTAGTCGTGTTCAGGTGATAGGCACAGGTTGCAGACCTTGTGATGGTCACTGTGTGGAAATTTTGCTCCACACTGGGGGCATTTTTTGAAAGGCGTCCTTTCCATGAGCCGTAGGCCTACCGGCGTGGATAGCCCTACGGCGTGGATAGGCCCAGCGCCCCGTGTCGACGTCCGGATTCGAGCCGATGAAATCTATGACTAAGATGAAGGTGATTCGATGTGGAAATTTTGCGCTTCGAGAAGCTTGGAATTGAGATTTCCAAACGGAGCGGAAAAGTTGCATCCGAACCCAATGGCGGAAAAAGAAACAATCTAACGATGGAGTTGATGCTCATGCGCACTATCGTCCAAGGGAGGAGTCACCTATCTCGTGACCACAAAGACTTCTTCCAAGACAACAACGTGCAAGCATCCAAGCCCAACACCAGATGGCGATCTACTATCCTAGTGTGTGATCTGCAGCTTATATGCCTCGAACATACACTTTCTTAAATATTTAAGCAGCTTTATCATATTTTACGTTATGTTTGTTGTGTGGTATACATAGCAGACATTATCTGAAAGAGACAATTAGTTCTAGATTTCTTACCTTGTGAATTACCCCCAGGCGTCAGACTGGATCCGGAGAATTTGTCGTCAGCAGTACCCCTGCGCATCGAAAGGTGGCGTCAGTCGGCTCCGTGTTCGTCACCCTCACGCGCCGACGTCAGTTCTTTCTTTTCCGCGCCAGCCAGCGCAGATCTGGAGAGAGCAGTACCGCCGGTCACTTTTTGACTGACTTTTTTGCGACTTTTGTCAGCACCGTTTTTGAGTCTTCTGTTCCTGGTGCACATTAGTAATGCCCAGTTTCAAGGCTTGCGGTTCCTGCCGAAATCTGATGTCGGTGACTGATCCGCACCGCATGTGCCTCGAACGCGACCACGAACCCAAGTCGTGTTCCAACTGCCGGACAATGAATCCGAAATCTTTGCGGGAGCAGTCCCGAAAGCGTCGAGGCCCGCAGTCCGCTCCACTCCGATCAAGGTCCTGGTCGCGCGGGAGGTCGAAGGACCGGTCGCAGAGCCACTACCACCATTTGTCCTCAAAGCCTTCGCACTACTCAGGTAAGTCGAAGCACACGAAGAAGTCGAAGAAGCATCCTCGTTCTTAGACTTCTCCCAGTCTGTCCCAGTCTGTCTGTATGCCCCTCCCACGGCTCCGTGTGCGGAGGCCGAAGGGTCGACTCAGAGTTTCCCTCTTTTTCCGGGACCCGGAGCGACCCCTGCCCAGCTTCAAAGCTTTAAGGAAGTGATGCATGCAATCTTTGGGCAGCTCGACTCACACCTTTGGTCCCCGTGGACACACCTTTGGTCCCCGTGGACTCGGCTGGTGGCCTTGGGCCTTCAACGCCGGTGGATCTAGCCCTGGTGCCACAGGGTCCCCTTGGATCCAGGCCTGGCTCCCAATTGGAGCCGTCGACCTCATAGCACCTCCCCGGCGCCGATTCCACCGGCACCACATCCGCAACCGAAGCCGGTTGTGTCCCCAGCTGGCATCGACCCCGGCCTCCACCCCGATGTGGGCACAGAGACGGACCGACGTCAACAGACACCGGATCCGTCGCCAACAGGTACTTTTGTACCCCTGTTCTACCCTGGTTCTTTCAGGCCAGATTGGCAACCAGAGGAGGGTGGGGAGGACTGGGAGGGGTCTGGAGACCCTTTAACTGACCAGTTGGAGTATGATCCGGACTGGAGAGAGGAGTTGGGGGAAGCCAGTGGTCTGGATACCTCCCCAGACCTTGGCCTGTTGTCTCCTCCTACCATGGCTACGGAGGAAGGAGCTTCTTACGCAGTGGTTTTGGGTAGGGTGGCAGAGGCTCTCAACCTCGAGCTGCCTACAATGGCAGTCAGGACTAACTTTCTGACAGAGGTGCTTAAACCGGCAGCGAGCTCTTCAGAGCCCCTGTTGCCATTTAATGAAGCCCTAACTGACATGCTTTTGAGTACCTAGTCCAGGCCCAACACAGGGGCTCCTGTGGATAGGATGATTGCCCGACGCCACAGACCAGCTCTGGGCGACCCCACTTTCCTCTCCCAAAACCCCACCCCAGAGAGCTTGGTGGTCCAAGCCTCAACGCCCAAACGTGCATTCCCTACCGCACCACCTGATAGAGAATCCCAAAAGCTGGACCATCTTGGGAAGAAAATGTTTTCTTCCTCCAGCTTGGAGCTGCAGTCTGTAAACACTGCATGTCTGTTGGGCCATTACACCCACTGTGTGGGATACGGTAGCGGAGGTGCTGCCACAGTGCCCGGAGAAGACCCAGGCCGTGCTCTTCCGTGCAGTCACCGAGGGGAGAGATGCAGCCAAGTTTACCATATGATGTGGACTGGACACAGCCGACTCGCTAGGCAGAACAATTTCAACGTCAGTAGCTCTTCGACGATATGCCTGGCTGAGGTTGACTGTTTTTTTCTGGGGATGTCCAAGCTACTCTTATGGACATTCCCTTTGATGGCTGTCGCCTGTTCGGCGCCAAAGCAGAGTGCTCTAGAGCGCTTCCAAGACTCTTGGGCTACAGCCAACTCCTTGGGCCTCTCCACCCGTCCTGCACAGTCTGCTTTTCGCCCCTTTCGTGGCTACAGAGCCAGAGTCCGGCGCAAGCTGTTCAGCCCCTGCGCGGCAGGGAACGTGGGACCCACCGCCGTGGGTCTGGGAGCCAGCGAGCGGGCCAGTACACCAACGCCCCCTCTGCAGCAGCCTCCAAACCCTCCTAGTCAGACCTTTCAGGGCCCCCAATCGCCAGTGGGTGACAGGATTCGCCATCACCTCCCCCACTGGCGCACCATCATGTCGGCTTCCCCTTCGAGACTACCCCCCCAGCCATGCAACCGCAGTATCATCGAATGTCGTAGGATCATCTGGCCCTTCTCCAACAGGAAGTCCTGGCTCTCTTGGCCAAGGGAGCCATCAAGCGAGTTCCTGCCCCAGAAGTAGGTCGTGGTTGCTATTCCCACTACTTTCTGGTGCCCAAGAAGGGCAAAGGCCTGCATCATATCTTGGATCTCAGGAACATCAACAGCTTCCTCCGGAGGAAGTTCAAAATGTTGACGCTAGCTCATGTTCGGTCTGCCCACGACCCTGGAGACTGGATGGTAGCATTGGACTTGCAGGACGCTTACTTTCACATCGCGTCCCGACGGCCCACCGGCGTTACCTGCAGTTCACTGTGAGCCATGAGCACTTTCAGGTTACCGTGCTCCCGTTTGGCCTTACCAGCGCCCCTCGGGTGTTCACAAAGGTGATGAAGGTGGTCGCAGCTCATCTGCGCAGATCAAGGTTTCTAGTCTTCCCCAATCTCAACGACTGGCTGTTGAAGGCGGACTCACCCCAGGCAGTCATCTTCCACCTCCAGACTACGGCAGACCTCCTGCATTCGCTGGGGTTCACTATGAACGTGCCAAAGTCGCACCTGACTCCCTCTCAGAAGCTCCTCTTCATCGACGCAGTTTCAGGTTTATCCTCCCGAGCAGCGAGTCCAGGATATTTGGGCTATGATACCGATCTTTCAGCCTCTATCCCATGTTTCGGTCAGGATGACCCTGATGCTGCATCGTGCCAGGTGGCATATGCGGGCTCTGCAGTGTGACCTGTAGTTCCAGTGGGCATCAGGCAAATCTGTCTGATTGCGTTCAGATCTCGGAGGGCACTGCACGATTGCAGTGGTGGCTAACGAACCAGGACTGGGTCAACGGCAGATTCCTCTTGCTTCCCCAGAGTACACAGTGGTGATGGATGCATCACTTCTGGGGTGGGGCAGCCACATGGGAGAGGCGGAGATCAGAGGCCTCTGGTCTCCGGCGGAGTCTGGGCTCCACATCAACCATCTAGAGCTCTGGGTGATCCATCTTGCACTGAAGGCATTCCTTCCCTCTTTCTGGGGAAGAGTGGTGCAGGTGTTCACGGACATGTGATACTGCAACAAACAAGGCGGGGTGGCGTCGTGGACCCTATGTCAAGAGGCTCTCTGTCTCAGGACATGACTGGAACGTCAGGGCATATCCCTGGTGGTTCAACACCTGGCGAGTTCTTTGAACGCCAGGGCGGACAAACTCAGCCACAGGTGCATGATGGATCATGAATGGCGTCCTCACTTGGAGGTGGTCTCTTTCAGCAGTGGGGAGAGCTTTGATTATATCTATTCGCCACCACAGAGAACGCGCAATGTCAGCAATTCTGTGCATTGGAATTTCCAAGGAGGTCCTTTTCGTCGCAAGTGGAGGTGCGGGCTTCTATACGCCTTTCCGTCTATACCATTTCTGCCCCAAGTGCTGAAGATTAAGCGCGACCGGGCCCAAGTCATTCTTGTGACTCCGGATTGGGCACGAAGAGTGTGGTATCCTGAGCTGTTACACATGGCCATCGATCCTCTGATCCGTCTGCCTCTTTAGGAGGATCTTATGTCGCAGCAGCGGGGGACGGTCCTCCACCTGAATCTGTCCAGTCTCCACCTCTGTGCGTGGAGATTGAGCGGCAACAGTTGACAGCCTTCGACCTTCCTCCCAAAGATTGTAATGTTATCTTGGCAGTTAGGCATCCCTCCACTAAGACGGTAAACGCCTGCAGATGGAACAAATTTGTGGCATGGTGCACAGCAAAGGCTGTGGATCCCCTTTCTGAGGCTCTCGTGTTCCTCCTGTTCTTGGCCCAGCAGGGCTTCGGGCACTCTAAAGGGCTACATCTCAGCTATTTCAGCCTTTCTTAGGCTTCCTGATCAGCCTTCTCTTTTCAAGTCCCCTG
This sequence comes from Triturus cristatus, assembly GCF_964204655.1. NCBI lineage: Eukaryota > Metazoa > Chordata > Amphibia > Caudata > Salamandridae > Triturus > Triturus cristatus. The sequence goes on along the minus strand of NC_140581.1, from coordinate 172,553,088 downwards.
TTATAAATAGCTTCCTTAAGGGCATTACTCATCTTTTTCCACCTGTTCCCTGCGTAATGCCTCAGTGGGACTTGAACTTGGTTCCTACTTATCTTATGTGTGCTTCCTTTGAGCCGCTTCATAACTGTCCTCTCAGACTTCTTACTTTAAAGACTACCTTTCTGGTTGCCATCACCTCTGCTCACAGGGTGAGTGAGCTTCAAGCTCTTTCTTCCAAGCCTCCTTTTCTGGCTGGTCATTCGGACAAGGTCGTCCTAAGAACCAGACCTTCCTTTCTTCCCAAAGTGGTTACTTCCTTCCACATTGGTCAAACCATCACTTTGCCCACCTTTTTTACGCCTCTGCAGCCTTCTAAGGAGGAAGAGAGGCTCCACCGTCTGGATCCAAAACGTGCGCTTTCGTTTTATTTGGATTGCACCAAGCAATTCCGGGTGGATGACCAGCTCTTTGCCAAAAAAGGTCGGGCCGCAAACAAATGTTCCATCTCCAGATGGGTTTTTTTGTGCATAAAACCTTGCTGTTCTTTGGCAAAGAAGGAGCCTCCAGTGGGACTGCGCACCCATTCCACCAGAGGGACGGCAGCTACCACTGCTTTGGGATGGTGAGTCTCCCTCAATGACATCTGCCAGGCTCCTACGTGGGCATCTCTGAACATGTTCACAAAACACTACTGCCTGTACAGCCAAGTCCGGAGAGACTGCTTTTTATTTATTTATTTACTTGAGTTTTATATAGCGCTGGCTAGACCCGGAGGTATCGGAGCGCTTTACATAAGGACACAGCGAGTTACAAGTTACAAAAGTTTCACAGTAGTTACATGATGGATAAATAAACAATACAGTAAATTAGTGAAAACGAAAGTCAGGATAGAAAAGACCAGGGACAGCTTGTAATCCACAGGACGGCGACAGCAGCGGGGAAGAAAACTAGACAAATGTTCTTTCATCCGGCTGGACAGGTGACGGCCATAGCGTTGTGCCAGGGCCAATCTCCCCTATAGCGGTCGCTTCTTTGGCCGTTCTGTTCTCCAGGATTTTCTGGTGTGAACTTGGTTCGCAGACCCACCTCCAGGGTTGGTATTGCTGGGGCATCTATTCACAAGGTAAGGAATCTATAACTAATTGTCTCTTTCAGATGAATAAGTTACTTACCTTCGGCAACAATATAACTATAAGAGACATAGATTCCTTACCACCCCACCAATCCGCCCCGTTCTGCAAACTGACTTCTAGGGTTAAGGACTTCCTTCCGGGGCCCTAGATTTGTGCACCAGTGGTCAGTGTCTTGCATGGCTCTGCGCTTCTGGCATGAAATGTCGTGTAAAAGAACTGACGTCTGCGCGCGAGGGCGGCGTCTAAGGAGCTGCTGCAACGTCATCCTGGCGCCGCCGCCGCCCTTCGACACGCAGGGATACTGCTGACGTAAAATTCTCCAGCTCCAGTCTGACACCTGGTAATTCACAAGGTAAGGAATCTATTACTAATCTATGTCTCTTACAGATATATCGTTACCTTAGGTAAGTAAATTGTTCTTTAGGCTTGGCTCATGCACGGGCTCTAAGATCCGACCTAGGACCAGACCCTTGGCTTGGCTCGATCTGTAAACCTGCTGGATTGCCCACCTCTAAGCAGGGCTGTACTGGTTCTTCATTTCAAGGTAAATTAGCAGTTGATAAGGACGACAGGGGCAGAAGGCCTGAAGATGGTGCAGTAGAACGGGGGGTTGGGGGTCGAATCTTTGAAAAAAAACAAGCATTGGCAAAGCCAGTAGGTCTCGGCGATGCGCTTTGTTAATGTCAATGTAGCCCAAGAGCATACAATTTGAGCAGGTAAGCCGCAGCTTATTCTCGCTTTCTGAGTTTCAGTGGCAGAACTGTAAACGTATCAATCCAAATCCTTATCCTTTCTGTCCACCCTCGGGAGTGATCTTACTGAGAGCAGCAAACACCATTGTATTAAATAATTGCAAAATGCTGCAGTCACATGAGAACACTTAACAGTTCATGTGAAAAGCAAAAGTAAAAAAAAAAAAAAACATTTTTAAAAAGGAACACACAAACACACACACACACATCCACCCAACTCGTTATGACAGAGTTTGCTACTGGCCATTGGACCAATATTAGGACAGAGAGGGTGGTAAATATCAAGCATAAACCGCAAATGCCAATCCTCAAAGACGGCAAACATGCAGGTGGCTGGAATCCATAGCACAAGCTCAATTGCAGTTACCAGCTATTGACTTACTGAACCTGGTAGCACTTTAGAGTGCTGTGAGCAACTAAGGGAGCACATTGGTCCATCCAGTCTTATGCAGTTGCTCACTTGGCAAGTATATCTCCTCTTTCTTTTAACCTGAATATCTACCAACTAAGAGTTAAAGGACCCTTTAAAAGAAAAGAAAATAACCATTTAATAATACTTTCATGAGCTGCTACTTTGACAGGCACAGCTGCCATAATTTAAGGAGAATGGATGCACTTCACTTTATTAGAGCGATTAAACTTCTATCACAGGGTAAATGATAGCAAGTTAGAAGGTAACAAGATTTTCACTACACAAACAGCAGAACAGCAACCACAGGGGATGGATTCACTGTAATAAGATGCTTTCAGTCAGCACACACTCAGATCCTACCAGGAACTGCCGACTAGGGACCTGGAAAACTGGTTCAGAGTCTTCGTGTCGGCTCAACATCCTGCGATTCTGGGCAAATTATTTATTCTCCCTGTGCCTGCAAAAATGAATGTGTCCTTGTGTAAAGTAACTGAAAGTGCTCCAATAATAGCTTTGGGTGCTGTTCGCGCTATATGAAACTTAATTTAAAAAAAAAAAAAAAAAAACAACAACAAAAAAAACAGGAGACAGAGGATGGAGCAAGTGAAAACACCAGCACTCGTATCTAGTATGCCAATACAAAGAAAAGACACAAGTACTTGGTCAATGCTCTGGGGGAGGGAAGAGGTAGGAGCCAATCATGTCATGGACAAAGGATTTGAGAGAAAAGATTGAGCGAGCAAATGGGAAGCCGATGGGCGGGCTGAAGCGCACAGATTGAACACAACATATCTCGAGACAGAGCTTGCGCAGTCTAGCCGAGGCCTAAACATGACACAGATAGCTGCAACAGGCAGGAGCACCAGAAGGCTGAAAGCCTGCGGTCTGCGAGGATCATCATCAAATTGTTGAAACGAAAAGTCCCAGGACATGGAACTTAAGAAGGACCTTTATTGCTGCCTCTGGCTGATGACAGGTAGACAAAAACAAGAGGCAACATTTGTTAGGTTAAAGAACCTACAAAGTGTAATCATGATGGAAGGAACACCATGGAAGCATGAGGCTGGAGCAGCGCAGGAATAAAGGAAAGGGAAACGTACATGACACTGTATTGATGAACACTTTAACAAGAGGTAAATAAACTATAATAAGGAATAATTAAAAAGCAGGGTAAAACAACGTGCAAGATAAAAGAATGGCATCATTACTCGTTAACCAAGAGTTAAATTAATTCTAGCCTTGCACAATAATTTAAAAACCTTACATTAATTGTCTGCAAGAAATTAAACCTGCTTAATGTTTCAACTCATCTTAAAAATACAAATTGCCATAATTACTGGTCTAAATGTATGTTACTTAAACATCGTGCTCTGAAATAGAGAAAGGAAACTAAAAAGCAGAGGTGGCTAAGGGAAAATCCCAGAGGACTTGTCGTGTATTTCCTACATGGCCCGTTGTTGTTTTCCCTAGGTTAGCCTAGTTGTACACATTGTAGGCCGTATTTCTGTTGCACACGTTACCACATAAGCATGCTTGCTTTTGTGCCACATTGTATTTTCACACAGAACCAGCATATGTTTTCGTGTTCTGTTCTTTTCCTGGGATTTAGTCTGACCACTATAGACAAGGTCAAACAACAATGTCCTTTGTTATTCGCTCTGGTCGGACACTAGCACCTAGACATAACATGAGAATTCATCTGCTGTTTGTGAGCACGTTTTGTCGTAAAACTAAGGATGAGAATTCTAACAACACACTGAGCGAAGGTCTTGGGGCAAGATTACCACATCAGCGGAGATGTAGAACGTCCACATATGTATGCTAAAGTAAGAGGGCCGCCACTCATCCCATATATCTTTTATATATAATCATTAGCTTCAGTAGGACGAGGTGGGGGTTTAGACTAATCTGTCCTATGACATGACAGGGCTTTTTATGGTATATGGATTATTAACTATTCCAGCGATATTTTTGCTATCCATGGTTTTCTAATTGTGACGTAAATACTACATCTTAGAGCAGTATACCCGAAACCGGTGCCAGGATGCTTATTTCTGGTCCAGGGAGGACCTGGCCTGGCAGTTCGGACTGGACTTTTCCAATGGGGAGCAGGATCAAGATTGATTTGCATATTGCTGGGTCCAAACTGGAATGGCGTAGCAATAAAAAAAAAATGATGGATTCAACTTCGATCTGTGACTGGGGAAGAATGTTTGAATTGTTCAGCATTCCGTCCATCTGTTCTTTTTACTTTTAGAAAGCTGGCATTTTCTTGACAGTTTCTAGTCACATCACTGGTTAATGTTGCCGGCTGGACTGTGTATTACTCCTGGACAGCCACACACAGTGGGAGCTTAGGTGTGTCTCAATGGGCAATCTCTGGCAGGACGGGTGGGAGGAGCTGGGCATAGATTCACTTACGCCTGAATAGGCTGTGTCCTTTCCACATGCAAAGGGCTGCATACCCCCTGTAGTGAATTTGGAGCCGGGCAGGAAAGGAGGACATCCGTGTACTTCAAAGGCACCACTGGGTATACGTACTGGACCTTAGACACCACCACTTCAGTACCCCTTTGGACCTGTGGTTTTCTGCCAGGACAAAGAACTGCTGTGCTGCTAAAGGACTGCCACTCTGCTGGACTGTACTCTGCACGACTCCTGCTTTGCTGTGCTGACCTGCTGCACTCTTGCCTGGGTGAGGAGGACTGGAACCCAGAGTGACTCAAAGGGCTAGTTGGCTGGCCTCCTGATCTAAAGCCTCAGGGACGTAACAGGCTTCCAACCTACTTGCATCTGCACCTGGACTCTGCCATCTGTGAGTCTACTCTACCAAGTGTTGCCACCCCACCTAAAGAAGTGGGCCTACGGTGCTAACCAATGAACCATCGCAACTTCTCTGTTGAGTGACGCATCCCATAGCAGAACCAATATATCTCCCTGGGTGAGCGGAACCCTAACAGAACCGATGCATCGCCGTCTCTATGTGGACTTAATCCATTGCAAAAGACTTGCATCGCCGTCGCTTCCCGGACCTGGAGACCCACGCACTGCCTTCGGAACCGCCACTTTGCAACGCTGTCCCCGGTGCGGCTTCTCGCCTCTCTTGTAGACTGCAGTCTCGCCGCCGCTGACAAAACTCTGCATCGCAGCTTCACCGTTCATCGGAACAGATTGTGCATTGCATCCCCAACACCAGATTTCGCATCACAAGCCTTGTTGATGGGATCCTTGACGTCGATGCAAAAGGACTGCGCACCGCACACCTCCCCACATCTCGGGAACCAGCGCATCGCTTCGGCTCGACAACATATCTTCGACGCGGATCCACACAATGCTCCACAGCCAGAATTTAAAGTACTCTGTTCAGCAGGCCTAACTGGGTCCCTGTAGCCAGCCCACGCTCCATTGCGGTTGGCCTGAACTTGTGACTTTGTCCCGGATTTTGCGCAACCAGATAGCCCCAATAACTGTTCAGGCACAAAGCCGTTTGCTAAATGCAGAGGGATAAAATAGAAAATTGCATCAAAGTATTTTTTCTTCTTCTCAAGTTCACTGGATCACTTACCAACTCCCTCTTTGCTTCGTCAACCTTTGCCTGAGCAATGAAGAGATTCTTAAAAAAAGAGAAATATGTTACAATGCATGCTTGCCACAAAAGGTTTTATTATGAACTATCACTTACATGTAAGCATTGAAATACTGAAAATCAAAATGAAGTCAAACAATCAGTCTATTCTTTACTTTACCCTTCGCTGCCAACTGGGTTTATAGCAAGTATATGTAACCCAAATCAGAGTTACTTTCTGTATGAAGGAGTTTGCTAAAATATTATGTAAACAAAACCCTATTCAAATAAAAATATATTTGTTTAAAACTTTTATTAAAAAATGAAATCAGATCAATGTGTTATACCTATACTTAAGATAACCATTATCTTTAATCATCATTATGCCCATGCCAGTCTTAGGTGATCACTCTTTGAGGTAGCCCCCCCCCCCAAAGACCAACACCACTCTCAACAATAATAATGTTAAATAAAAGAAAATCTTTTGATAATTCTTCTCTTTCCACTCTTAACTTATGTCACTTCCTCTATATTATTATAGAACCCTCCCCAAGACATTAGCTATAACTCAATACAAAAGGTAAGTCTTACAACTGTAATGGCAGTCAGCTATTATGTCCGCTAATGGAGCACTGGACACCCTTCCTAATCAGGTTCCATAGCTGGGTAGGTAGGGAAAAGTGGTGTTCAGGGTTGAGACTAATGAAGAGCCAACGTTTAAGGCTTTTCCAATCTCCTGTTGCGTCAGATTTTGTGTTTATGAGACGGCAAGCACAGGGAACATCAATAATCTCGCAAGATAAAACAAGCATTTGCAATGCAATAGGTCTCGCATTTTCGTAACTTTGACCTATTGGTGTTTTAAATGACAATGCCTTTTATTATTGCAGGTTTTTTTAAACACATAAATAAAAAGCATGGTCATTTACAATGTAAAAAGCTAAAATCTCGCAAATGCAAGACCTATTGCTTGCAAATGCTTGTATGCTTGGGGGAGGCGTACATAATATAGCCACACATGTACAAGCTATGCTTACATAACCTTAGCAATGGCATCACCTTTGCCCTGAGCCCCCCTGCCCTTGGCCCCACTGTCTACCATCTGCTGCAGCATACATTCAGCCCGTATCCTCCTGGCTGCCTGAAACAGACAAATTACTTAACGAGCGCACACCTTTCACTTCTCCTTTACAGATTGACTTCACCTTGTACCAAAACCGGGACATACGCTCAAAATTAAGAAAAGCGTCGGGACACCAGGACAGTACTCGGAAAACCATGACCGTCCGGGGTCTGCACCACTGTTATTATTTCTGTGATAAAGAATTTAGCAAACATTCTATGCAGCAGTGCAAAACATGGAGCAGTCATTTCACATAAATGTTGCTGTGTTTGTCTATAAACCAACGTGTGATTTTCCTTGAATCAATTACACTTCTACTTGAAAAGCATTTTTTTAATGAAAATCATGAAGTGGCAAAAGCACAGCTGATCTCTCGCTGATAATGTTTTCTTTCAGACACAGCTGTAACATAATTGCATGTGGTACACACTCGATACAAACTAGCTGTCTGCAATCTGTTGCTGTAAATATTCCGGAATATGTTTATATGGATATATTTAAGCGTCTCGTGCACTCCTTATTTGAAGAGAGAGCGCACAGTTTGCTGGCGTCAAACTGTGAAACGTTCGCTCCACTTTATGAATGCATTCGGCAGTGGGTGGTGAGGTATTCCTGCCATTTCAGAGCGATGCAAGCCATCCCAAATATGCGCCACCGTGAAGAGGCTTTAGTTATAACCAGCAACGAATGGAAGAAAAACTCTAGCAAAATCCAGAGACATACGCGGTGTGTTTGCACTTCCAATCTCACACAGCCTGTCTGTAAAACCGCATCTTCCAGATCATTCGAATGAAAGTCATCTCACCCTGCTTGAAGGCCTGACAGCGACAGCCTCTAACTGGAGCCCTAGACTGGACATTCAAGGCAACGACATAGAACACAAGCAGTGAGTTTCATTTTCAAACTTTTTAACAGTCTGGCGACTTGAAACGTCTCGAGGCAAACAACCGACATCTCCAAGTGTGCCAACTGGAGCCAGCGTTTTCAATTGATTTGGGAAGCGCCCAAAATGAAGGCCCGTTTCTATGTGCCATGAATACCACATGGTCTCATTTCAAAGGGGTGCGTCGCAAAGCTTTTCAGGAAAATGTGCCATTATCAACAACAGATCTCAGCGCTCGTACACAGACTATCTGTTGGACAGAAGGCTGTTAATATGCAGGTCATGGTGAGTGACAAGCAGCTCACAGCAAGAACACACAACAAGCTGTCTCCGCGTGCACATCTCCTGTCCGCGCAGGCACAGCGAACAGGAGACAGGGAGGGACAGGAGATATGCACACGTGCGTGCGGCATTGAATTAAGCCAGCGAGGAGACGCCATGTGCGAGCACATCGACTGTCCGTGCGCGCACATGATTTGTCTCCCTTCCGAACGAAACCGACAACAATAGAGTCTCGACAAGGCGAAAGCTGCGCATGCGCTGCATTAGCCAGGCGAGACCTAGCGCGGTTTGCATCACGCACAATGGAAGCAAGGAAATGGAGCATCAAGAGGAGGATAATAGAACAAGCATTTGCAATGCAATAGGTCCCGCATTCACGCGAGTTTGAGCTATTGGCATTGTAAACGACAATGCCTATTACTTAAGTTTTGGGTTTCAAAACCTAAATAAAAGGTATTGTCATTTACAATACTAATAGCTTAAACTCTTGCAAATGCGAGACCTGCAATAAAGGGCCTTCTCGACCACTTGTTAAATTGTAAATCGGAGGAAGAGACCGGCCTGCGACGTCTTCAAAGTAGTGATACTAGTGCAGTGAATAAGATGTGTAAGTGTTGTAAATTACACAGACACAAAGTGTAAAGTGAGAGTTACATATGATCCAAGCTATAAATACTAACAAAGCGCTCCAGCACCTTTTGCACTGTGTTTACACGGTCGCGGCTCAGGAGGAATAGCGGAAGGGGGCTATTTCCTGCCCTCTCCGTGATTTGAGTGTGCAGTGTGGCATTGTGTAATGTCATTGCTATCATTGGCCTAATAACCACTGCAGCTGTAGCAGGGCCCTGCTTTATGGCACACATGGAGGGAGGGAGGGAGGGATGGTTTCGGCTGCAGCTCCAGCCTCGTACAGTGCCCCTGCTATTACTAGTGAGCGAGAGGCACCGAGGTGGTGGTATTGGTGGTGGTGGTATTGGTGGTGGAGGCATTAGTGGTGGTGGTTCTGGTAGTGGTGGTACTGGTGGTAGTGGTATTGGTAGGAATATTGGTGGTGTTACTGGTGGTATTGGTGATGATACTGGTGGTGGTACTGGGGGTATTGGTGGGGGGGGTACTGGTACTACTGGTGGTGGTACTGGTGGTAGTAGTGGTACTGGTGTTGGTGGTGGTACTAGTGATGGTAGTGCTGGTGGTGGTGATACTGGTAGTGGTGATGGTGGTACTGGTGGTGCTGGTTGTGGTGGCATTGGTGGCGGTAGTGGTAGTACTGGTGGTGATGGAACTGGTAGTGGTACTGGTAGTAGTGGTACTGGTTGTATTGGTGATACTGGTGGTGGTGGTGGTACTGGTGGTGGGAGTGGTACTGGTGGTGGGAGTGGGACTGGTGGTGGTGGAGCTATAAATGCAAACAAAGCACTAGGATTACACTGTCACGGCTCAGGAGGAAGAGCGGGGGGGGGGGCTATTTCCTGCCCTCTCCGTGATTTCAGTGTGCAGTGTGGCATTGCGTAATGTCATTGCTATCACTGGCCTAATAAACACTGCGCAGCTGTAGCAGGGCCCTGCTTTATGGCACGCATGGAGAGAGGGATGGTCTCGGCTGCAGCTCCGGCCTAATACAGTGCCCCTGCTATTACTAGTGAGTGAGAGGCGCTGAGGTAGTGGTATTGGTGGTGGCGGCATTAGTGGTGGTGATACTGGTAGTGGTACTGGTAGTGGTGGTACTGGTTGCATTGGTACTGATGGTGGTGGTGGTATTGGTGTTGCTAGTGGTGTTATTGGTAGTGGTACTGGTGGTGTTACTGGTGGTGGTACTGGTGGCATTGGTGGTGTTATTGGTGGTACTGGTGCTGGTAGTACTGTGGTGGCAGTACTGGTGGTGGTGGTGATGCTGGTAGTGGTGGTACTTGTTGTAGTGGCGGTGGTATTGGTGACGGTACTGGTGGTGGTGGTACTGGTTGTAGTGGTGGTGGTAGTATTGGTGGAATTGGTAGTGGTACTGGTGGGTATGGTGGTGATGGTGGTACTGGTTGTGGCGGTGGTGGCAGTGGTGGTGGTGGTGGTGGTGCTGGTAGAGGTGGTGGTACTGGTAGTGGTGGTACTGGTAGTGATGGAGGTATTGGTAGTGATGGAGGTATTGGTGGTGGTGGTAGTGGTGGAGGTAGGTATTGGTGGTGGTGTTAATAAAACAGGCTTTTGAAAACAACCCGTCAGGTGGCTTTAGTGCAGATGACATGTAACACAGATATGCTGTTTTCAACTTCAGACCATTAGCACATGATTATGTGCTACCTGGAATTCACATGACTTAATTGGCTAATCATTTCTAAATCCTTTTTTCTTGGGGGGAGGGGGTTTGAAAAAGACACGAGATAATGCCGGGTTAAAGTGATTGAAAGCAGGCGCCCGTGTTATGGGGCGGCCGTGCTGCTTAAAAAAACACAAGCATTTGCAACGCTATAGGTCTCGCATGTGCGCAAATTTAATCTATTGGCATTGTAAATGACAATGCTTTTTAATTATATTTTGAAAACAAAAATAAAAAGGCATTATTATTTGCAATGTCGATAGCTCAAACTCGCGTAAATAGGAGACCTATTGCATTGCAAATGCTTGTTAGATTAAACAAGCGCCGCCGCTAAGGTGAAAGCAGACCGCGCTGCAAATAAATAATAAAAAAATGCTTACAGACTTATGAGGGAGACCGTGTAACGTCACCAGTAAAAGGTCCAGTCCTCATGGGAGTTAACAAATGGCGACAGGGCGGTAACAAGGAGGGACTAACAAGCCTCATTATCAATTGGAAGCGAGCTTTACCAAGGACAATGACACAAGCTAATGAAAAATATGGGCGGAGGGAAGGCGAGGCTTCCACAGCATACTCGGCTACTGCATGCCTCGCAGAGCGTGCAGCGCATGAGCGTTGCCGCTAGGCTCGACCTAAAAAGGAGCATTTTCTATCAGACAAATATTTAAATGTGCTTCTAGTCTTAAAAGATATTGGTGAATCAAAAAAGATTTCCAATATGAAACGAAGACAAAAAGGCAGAGCTTAGTGTCCAACGATCCGGTTACCTGTAGAAGGAAATATTAACTGCCCTGATACCTGTGGCTGTGGAGCATGGTGGTATAGAGGAGGAATAGCCAGTGAGGCCCTTAAAGGCACTGTGCCACTTTTTGTTTGCATTGAAGATTGCAGCCTATCTGCTATCATTGCTCTTCATTGACTTTCCTTTAAATACAAAAAAAGGATTGTGAAAGATTTGATTTAGTTACTTAACGTAACTAGTGACTATTTTATTAGACTTACTTTTTTTTTATATGAAAATCAAATGAAATTTGGTCTTTTGCTAGCCTTCGATAGGATACAAACATACTCATTTTCATTATTGTGGCACTCTTTTCTACAGAACAGTATTGTGCAGTTGTACATATGTACAAACGCATTTATATATATTGTAATGTGATCCTGGATCCTGAGAGGGGGTGGGACTGTTCAGTGCTTATGACTATTTATGAGGCTCGCTAGAAAGAGAACGACCCATGGTGTAGTAGTTCCATGACCGGCTCATTCGTAGCACTGACTAGAAGCCCCAGGAGAGTTGTCAAGGTGGGTTGAGGGAGAGAGGTAGGAGGTGAGAGGATGGAAGACTCCCTGAAAAAGTCCTGGTGCTAAAAACAAATAGGACGCACATCAATTTCTACCTTGAGATATACAACACAGGGTATTAGTATGGTGATAGTTTGCGATGCCCTTAAGAAAGACAGAAACCTAAGCATCCAAACTGAAGATAATGTGGACAGCACTATAAACATCAAGGTGAGCTGTCTGAGGCATGAGTTGACCCAATCTTAGAAAGTCTGTAGTCTAGTAGCAGATAAAATGTTCATACTAGACAAAAAGAAATATACCTTATCCAAATAGAAGTAGCGGCATTTTATAGGCAGAGGTGTAAGGACAGAAGATAGCTGGTAAGTCGATTGAAGGTGAAACAAGCAAAGAGGTTTTACTCGCGAGATTAGGGATGAATAAGCCATCCATCTTTGCAAGGACCAGGAGATGCTACGGCAATTTCACCTAAATTACTAGCATTTATATGAGAGGAAGTGTTGCCTGGGAAATGCAGAGATTCTCTGAGGAGTGACATTTCCAAGCTGGATCAGGGAAGGAAAGAGATCCTGGCTGATCCTGATCACAAAAGAGGAAGTGCTTATTGCAATACAAGGTTCAAACACCTCTTTCTCCCAGAACAGCACTTCACGGAGAAGATCAATCATAGTGAGCTCTCACAGCAGTTAAGAAGGACTTTGAGGCACAGGGAGTAATTATTATGCAGACAATGACAGAAAAGACTATCCCTGTAATTCCCAAATCAAAGAAGGACCAAAGGGACTGGCACCTATAAGCCTAATTCAGAACTGAACTTGGAAGCAAAGCTGTTTAGGAAGGTGCTGGCTAATAGGCTAAGTAAGGTCCCACTGGGATTGGTCAGGCAGGCTTAAATAGGCAGCATTAGATACGAGACAACATGAAGTAGGTGCAGCAATTGTTTTAGATAGCAAACCATAAGTAAAGGGGAGGCCATGTACTTATCCCTGGATGCCGAAAAGACTCTTGATTGAGTGAATTGGATATATTATCCAAAGTTTTCCAGGGAGGCAACAGACCTGTGCACTTGCTTTTTGCACCTCGTGACACTTTGGTTTTGCAAAACGAGCTGCAGACGCATGCTAAATGTGCGCCAGCGTGATCTCAAAGGGCCCCATGCTGATGAGGAAACACTATACTTCTGTGCCTGTTTCATATAATTAGGCTTTCCTGTTTTCAGTTCCCATTTTTAGTAAATTCTGGTGGGGTTTTTTCAGTGTTTTGAAGTGATTTCAATAACTTAAAAAACAGTTATCAGTGGTTACACATTTTCGCGCCACTAAAAACAAAAGGAAAAGTGTTTTTCCGGTGTTTATGGTACGTTTTGCTTTTATTATTCCTGCTGATAGAAAATGGTATATAGACAGTGTATGTATAGTGTATGAAGTCCAAATAAATTTTTGCAAATTAAACTTATTGTAGTACACCATACAATACTTCTTCAGTGAGTCTTTGGTCATGGGCGCTCGCTCTTTCCTTCCCATGTAAACTCCTGTGAAAAAGCCCTCTCAACATTGGCACTTGAGACGGGCAATGCCAAAACAGCCAGTACACAATTTGTTAACTCTGGCCACTGACATAGCTTTCCATGCCAATACTGGTGCACTTGACGATTGCGATTCTCAGGGCAGGTTCTGCAACATTTGCATTGAGCTGGGCGCTTATGCCCTCAGAGTTATTGAAGCGGTCAAAAATGACCAAAGATCCTCACATTTCTTGCCTTTGGCATCATCACTCTTAAATTCTGTAAAGGGTTGCCACATGGATAAGATAGCATTCATAGCCCCTTGGACCGAGAACCATCAGCTAAGAGACACAGTTGGGATGACTATTTTTTTGCGGCCACACAAAGCACACAATTATAAATATTTGCGTTTTAGTTCCTGTGCATAAGAAAACAGTGCACCAGCATGGACTAAAAAGTCAATAGCATCCCTCAATCACTCTGAAGATTGTAAAGATCCTTTCAGCATACCATCTAACAAGTGGCAAGGACCTCCTACCGGGAATCACTTCAGCTCGGGTATCAATTTTGACAGGTCATCACATAACTTTTTCATATACGTAGCTGAATAACTGCAAATACAAACAATATCACTCCAATCTTTGTTGAACTTGGAAAGAACCTTTTTTTGCAGAGCATTCCAAGTCACACTGCATTTTATGTTTTCTAAAAGTCTGGTGCCATGTTTTCACCACTATCCCAGATGCTTGGTGATAGCACTCTTTATACATATACTTGTCACTATACCATGCATTAAATGTTTAAAGCCTGAGGTGTTGCCAATTCACCTACTATCAATACTGACCCGCTAGAAACTGGTGTGGCTGATGTATTAAGGGTTTTTACCCATTCTCTGTGGGTAAATGTGATGACACATATTAGAAAAGATTTTTATGAAACCAGCCCTTTTACCCATCAGTGAAAGAATCAAACGCAGCCAAAATATCAAAAATGATTTTGATGTTTCCTGATTCTCTACAGTTTATAAAATAATTAAACGAGACCTAAAACATGCTTCTAAACCCTGCATCTTTAGACCAAAGACCACAAAACTGAAAAAAGCAAGAGGAAAAAGAAACAATATTTTAGTGTAATCCGTAAACAACAAAATTCAAGCAGAATAATGTTAGCCCAGTCTTTCTTACTGCTAGCTTGTCTAACAAAGTTATATTGTATTGGCCGCTTCAGGAAGAAAAAAAATGACTTTCACACTCCTTTTCCTTTCTTTGAATGGCAGTTTGTGGTTGAGCAGGTGATTTTTCAGCGTTTATATGTTTTCACTGGTGAGGGCTATTACTCTTTCAGTGGGGTTTTATCAGTTATTATAGGTTTAAACCTAAAACCCCACAGCCTACGTATAATACACATGCAGGCTTACAGGCAAAGGAAATGTCAGAAGGTGCATGGGTAATGTGTCACATTCAGGTGGGACACAGTGTGTAATCTGAGGTCACCCCTTAAAAGAAAGGAAATGGGGTTCCCCTGGGTACCCTAGGCCTCCCCTACAGGTAGGTCAATGCACTGAACTACGGGGGAATCACTGCCCGCTTTTCAAATAAAGGTAGAATTGCCTCCATCATGCTGAAAGACGGACTGGCAATTTCAAACAGTCGTTCGGCTTTTCACTAATGTGCCCCCAGGGCAGGCACAAGTCTGGGGCAGCGCTTAGGACAGCACATTAAGAAAGTATGTACTGACCAGGGCAACCTATCAGTGATATGGGCCCAGGCGTCTGAAAAGGTGTTACTCTCTGTCTTTCTGGAACTCCTGGCTCAACAGATATACAAAACAAATTGGGTATGAGGGGTCCATCAGCGCAGAAATAATTCAAAATGACTGTTGTAGAAGATATCATGGTGCCACTGTCCCAGCCAATGGTGTCAGTGCCAGTGTTTCAGTAATAATATTAAAACAGACAAGACCCAAGGATAACTGGGGACCTGGGATAATAACTATAACAAAGAACACACTGGTCCCTAGTAACAATACTTTAGATGCACAGAACCAAATGGTGAATAAAATTTAGTCAGAGGAGTTTATGAAGAACAATTTGAAGACACATAGCGGCACAGGGAATATTGGTGCAAAATAAACAGGCTCGGTGCTCTCTGTAGAGTTGAAACACTTAAGCGATAAACCATGATCAACAAGTGTATCACCAAACACAAAAACAGCATGTCACTTTACAACAAATTCTCAACAATTATATATGGTCTGTGTTTTTAAAGTCAACAGCGTTTCGATCCCAATAAAAATGGTGGGATCATAATCATAAGGACTCTGGGATACAAGCCTGAGAGAAATTATGAAATCTAATGCAATTGCTTAAGGAGGGGTCCCTGGTGACAAGCCTCAGGAATAAGGTGGCCGGGAATGGCCTGAGCTGGAAATACGCTGGATACCCATAGGTGGCTTCAATCAGCCCACAGCAGGAAGCACACAAGTGGTCTGGGTCTCAGGGTTGATTAACAGATTCCTTCAATGAACTCAAATCAGCACCACAATGGAGATTCGGGACAATGATCGCGCCAGGCAACAAAGTTATTTACAGAGACCAACTTAGGCTTCCCCATTGAGTTAAGGGCAACCAAGTGGTTTGGACTAGTGATCAATTGGTGGAAGCAGTGTGCTTTCATGCTGGAGATAAGGCTTGTCAAACCAGATGTTGAGGTCCCCGAGAATACACTGCTTTTTGTAATCCTAAGTAATAGCTGTCCTAAGTCTAGACAGACATTTGCGAAAGCAGTGCTGAATGTGAGAGGTTGATAAATGATTCAGAATAATAATAGGAGAGCGTTGCAGACGAGAAGCACTGAAAATGCAGTGATTCGCATTTGAGAAGTTAAAATCCTTGATGTCAAATGTAGGCAGGGCCTTTATGTGGAACATTGCTGGTCTTCAGCCTCTCTTCACAGGAGGCCAGTTTTTTAAATGGGTTTCACATCCATCAGGTATTAGTGTTGGGGATGCACATCCATCAGGTATTGTGTTGTGGTTGCATATCCATAAGGAATGGTTTCCTTTCATACAGCACTTGCCTCTATGTCAGGAAAGGTTTCAGTAATTAAGAGAATGTTCACATTTGAAATCTTCCAGTAGTTCTCAGATAAGATTACTCTGTTATTATAGTTTTCAATAAGAATGTGACAATTATTATGCATGGTAGGTGGTTGAAATCATATTTAGGAAAGGTTGAGGATAGGGGTAGGTGGAGTCCTGTTGAAGTTTGGACTTCCTACAAAACACCAGCTTCAATAATGGAGTTCTGTATGGGGCACTGTTGGAAACCGGGCAACCGGGTTAGCAGTCACCAGGTTCCCAGCACAGTGGTAGCTTGGCTCGAGCGGTTGGGGGTCAGGCACCGTGTTAAGCGTATGTCACACCCTCACAATAACCATGCGTTCATCCGTTCCAAAAACAACACTACACCGTAAAAATTATGGAAGACAAGATGAAAATATATATGTCTTTATCTTATTTTCTCTTAGTTGCAGGTTTCATAACATAAATACAGTACAATAGGATTTTCCTTTAAAGGAGCAGGTCAAATAAACAATGCTACTTTGGAATTTCAATAAAATAGGTTCAGATCCTCATTAAGCAGAGAATAAATAGTTGTGCAATAAATACAGACTGCAAATAAATACAGTCAGACAAATACAGTGCAGGAATAAATTAGTGGAAGACAATAAATAAAGCACCTTCAATAAATAAGGAAAAGCAATCAATGACAGTATAGATCAGATCACTTTCATGAGGTAACTTGGTCTTACTTTGCCCATACACAGCTTGTGGCCCTAGAATGGTCTTTTAGGGCTCCACGGGGCCTCAGATGCCCCCTCTACCACTTACTGCCCTTTTCACGATGATTGGCTCCGCTCGGCGCCGGGTCGATGTCATGAGGCGGCTCCGGCTCGATGTCGCTGGGCGGCCTCGTCTCGATGTCGCTGGGCGGCCTCGACTCGATGTCGCTGGGCGGCCTCGACTCGATGTCGCTGGGCGGCCTCGACTCGATGTCGCTGGGCGGCCTCGACTCGATGTCGCTGGGCGGCCTCGACTCGATGTCGCTGGGCGGCCTCGACTCGATGTCGCTGGGCGGCCTCGACTCGATGTCGCTGGGCGGTCTCGACTCGATGTCGCTGGGCGGTCTCGACTCGATGTCGCTGGACGATCCCGACTCGATGTCGCTGGACGATCCCGACTCGATGTCGCCTTCCGGCGTCGCAGGGACACGGCCTCCCCGCTTCCGGGTGTCTCCGGAGTGCGATCTCCACTCCCGACCTCCGGCGCGCTTCACGACCTCCGTCGGCGCCCTCACCTCGACCTCGGGTGAACCTCCACTCGACCTCCGGCGCCTCTCCTCGACCTCTGTCGGCGCCCTCACCTTGACCTCGGGTGAATCTCCACTCGACCTCCGGCGCCTCTCCTCGACCTCAGTCGGCGCCCTCACCTCGACCTCGGGTGAATCTCCACTCGACCTACGGTGCCTCTCCTCGACCTCCGTCGGCGCCCTCACCTCGACCTCGGGTGAATCTCCACTCGACCTCGGGTGAATCTCCACTCTACCTCCGGCGCCTCTCCTCGACCTCCGTCGGCGTCCTCACCTCGACCTCTGGCGGCTCCGGGTACGACGTCTGCTTTCCATCAGCGCCGCTTCTCTACCTCAGGCCCCAGGTCTCCAGGCTTCTCGACGTCAGGACTCCAAGAGGACACCACTGAACAGGTCAGGAACTTGCTGTTCTTCCTCTTTAAGGCCTGTTTCAAATGTTCAGTTCCTTAAGATGGTTCTTCTGGTCTTGGTCCCACACAGGGCTTTAGGCTGGGCTTGGTCAGTAGGGACTAGCATCAAGGGTGGGTTTCTGGACCCCACTCCAAGCACTGGTTTCCACCCCGCTGCCTTACTCCGACCTCCTTCTATATCTGTCCTCTCTCTTCTCCAGTCAGTTGCCAACTGCCACCCTGAGATGGCCTCCCAACATTCTAAACTGCCTCCCACTGTCACAGGGTTCTAGAATGTTCCAGGAGGTTCTGGTGATGTCACAGGTGACAATGGGTGGCCACCATTTTGTGTCTCAGGCCCTCAGACAGAAGTTCCAGGGGTAGGGAAAATGGCTCCCTGACCCTGCATCAACACTAAAAAGTCTGGTGGTTCCCAAAAAGAAAAAATTATAACAGGGTTTGAGGCAGAAGTGGGACAAAATAAATAATAATGAGGAGGGACCACCCAAAGGGCTGACAGGTCTAACAGGCACTTTTTAGCCATGTTCTTAAATATGGCAAATTAAACTACTCCAATTGAAAGTATTGGATTTCTGTGGCAAGAGACAGCACAATTATGTGATGGGGAGAAGATGATTTAGCTTTCAGTGCCTTTTGTTGCTCATCTTGTAAATCCTTAAGTTCCAGTTGCACTTCATGTTGCACCCCAGGCTGGTGTGGCACCAGAGACAAGGAGCATGAACTGTCACAGGTTCATATGGTTGTTCCAGCAGGTCAATAACTAACTTCTCCGGGTTTGGTGGTAAGGGAGAAGGGAGGCCCTGTGTCCTACCTCCTGCCATCAACCAACCTTGCTGTGAACAGCCACTGACTATACGCAGCAGGAGTTCTTTGCTGCCAGGGAGTTGGACACCGGGCTGGTCGCAGCCCAGGCACTGCACTCAAGCACCACAGTGCACAGCCGAAGGTAGAGCAATGCAGGGGTTAGCTAATGAAAGGGTGCAGGGCGGGCCTGGCCTGCAGCCAAGCCCTAAACAAAACCCACACTGCACACGAAAGGCTGTGCACAGCAGTGGCTGGCTAATGGTAGGAGGCTCGCTGCTGGCACGGGGCTGGGTGCAATGCCTGTGCTTAACCCCCGCTATGCACGTGTTAAAAAATAAGCACATTGTTAAACTAAATAAATTCACTAAAAAACAAAAACTAGTAAAAAAGTGAGTTATGGCTCTGGTTCAAACACATAAAAGTGCTGAAATTCACCAGTTATGATTCAAGGTGCACATAACACACTATAATGTTGCTCGCCATGCTCAAACCTACTGATTTGACTACAGCACATCAAAAGAGCACTTGTTAGTAAACTAAAACATGGTGGCTGATGTTAGTTATGGTGTGTGTTGTGTGCACAATAAACCATGACTGGGGCTTTCAGTGGTTTTAATCACTTGAACTAGCACCATAGCTTACTTGTTTAACTATTTGTTTCATGAATATATTCAATTCAGTTGGTTTCTTTTCCTCCTTATTAATGTGTCTTTTTCACTTTCTTCACTATGGATGAACCTATAGTATCGCGTTAAACCAGCTGCATGTGGCTGCTGCATGCAAGCTCATTGTGCTTTAGCAAGACTGTTGAGCGACTAATAAGCTGCAGATTTTGCTAAATATTTGGAATTCTATTGTGTCATAACCAGTGATGATGTACTATTGGTCTTGGTGGTCCCACTTCCAATGCTCCTCACAAATCAACAGCAGCCTGATAACTAATTGGAGGGAGGACATGGAGGCAGTTTCTGAAAGAGTGTTTAAGTTTAGCCCAACAGGATATGCAGCACATTTGCAACATAAGTACAAAATAAATATTTACCGGAGACAGGTCCAGGTAGGATTCCAGTTTCTTCCTCATAGGCACAGATTGAGCTTGCAATTTACTCAGTTTCTATGAATGAAAATTAGAAAGTTTACACACCGTGCACCTGGTAAGAAAGGAATGTCGAAGAAATACTTATTGCTAAAGGTAGATTGCAAGACCGGTGCACACCTGAAACTGCTAGCAGAAAACTAAGATCAGGATAAATGTTGGCTTCAGCTACATTTAATGATTATCCTTACTCAACATGAATTATGTTTTCCAGCTTAGGATTGCAATCAAAAAGCCACATTGTCATATAAAGCTACAGGAGGTCAAAGGTCTAAACAAAATGGTACACAGGTAAACAGTGGCTCTAAATTGACTATTGTCATTCATAATGTGAATATGTGTTCCAATGTATACTTAACACCTAAAACAAATATTTATATATCTAAAAAGGGATGCACTGATTTTGATTGGCACTGGCCTGCTAGTTAGGTGGACTGGAAACACAGGCAGAAGGTTACCTCCAGCTCAATGAAGCCGTGACATTAAGCACAGACACATGAAAACATTCAGTGACCATGATGCCACACGTAGTCCTCAAGTCACATTTGGGGGTGCCATGACCCTGCCTAGCTGTGTGGAGGTTCAACAAAGGGAATACCAGGCAGAATGCTTGCTTGCTAGACATATCAGGAGTCTTAAGAAGGTACTTGTGTGTGCCATGTCTGCTTGTGCCTCATACCCTAAAGTCACTGAGGGTTAGAACCCCGTGAGATCCCATTGTGTGTTCACTTCGGAATACAGAAATTCACCCAGTATGGCTAGCAGAGTTTAGTTATCAGCAGGTTTTGGTGGATAGAGCACACAGAAAGAAGGGCAAAAACGTGTAGGTTTGTGGCTATTCAAATAAGTGTTTGCAAGCAGTGTCCCACTCTGGAAATATATGTAAAGTCAAAGGTATGAGTTAGTGCTTTACTAGAGTGGGACTTAGGAAAGAATATCCTCATTTTTGTTTCTGGTGCAATATAATGAATGTCCCAGCGTGGAAGAATATTTTTCCTAGGCAAAAAAAAAGGGAAAGGTTACAAACAATAATGCGCATTTGTGCTTTATTTACTAATGCAGAATTCCCACCAAGCTGAAGTGAATTTCACGTATTGCAAAAACCCAGGAAATATAGGACTGTCAGATTTTCTGAAAATCCATGGCTGCCAGATTTCCCACTGAATTGCTGTTATCACTGGTAAGTATGAAATCTGCTAAAACCCTGGAAGTAACTCTTTTAGGAGCATATTTCAGGTGTTCTTACTTGGCCATTTTCTGAATTAGGCCCTTCCTTTTCATTTCAAGTTTGTTCGCAATATAATGCACACTTATACAATCCTTCATAAGAAAAAAAATTAAAATATCAATAAGGTAGGCTTTGATTTTGGATAGCAATCCGATTCCAAGCAATTCTGTTTCTCTCCTATTAGAGCCAAGTAATCTATGAAATCTGCAACACATTTGTTGCACTGTTCTTTCCACTAGATGCTTTCATTACCTCACACCTGGGGAAGCCATCCGCTACACCTCCACATCTGCGACTTACATCCAGGCTATCCAAGCGACATTCTGCACTTTGAAAGACTTTGGCACAAATAATGTTCCTACTTTTCTGGTGTACCTATAAAAGTCACCTATAAAAAGAAGTCTGATAAAGCAGCTCCATATCATCCTCCTAGATGGTTTTGAAAACAGACTGACATGCAACAATATTTGAATCGGAATCAGAGGGCATAAGCCAAATCCCCAAGTTGCAGAAGTTAATGGTGATCTGTTAGTGCAAAGACCTCCTCATGTGGGATATCTTCAGCATTGTGCTTGATTAGCTGGGGGCAGACCCAATCACGCTCAACCGAGAGCACAGAATACCAATGGGCCACGGACATCTGACACCCTTATCCAAAGTGAAATAATAAATAGTGGCAAGGATACAAACAGATGATAATCTGTGAAAGCAACGTATATAGCTCTTCAAATACTTCTCAATGACAACACTACCAAAGTGTGAATCATTTAACTGGTAATGCAACACTTAACGGAGCCCAAGATAAATTGGTAGGTCTAGTCTTTTTAATAACATTCACTTGACAAGACCAAGGGTACACTGTCAAATCAATGAATGCGTGAAAGGGCTATAGTGCACAAAATGCTAATACATTGTGGGTTATGTCTACTTTCAGGGTTCAGATAGGAAAAGCATGAGAAGATGGAGTGCGAAGATTACCTGGGGCAAAACAGGGTGGTCCACTATCCTGCTGCTTTTGGTCTTAACTATGGGATCATTGACACATGGTGTGTGTCTTGACAGTACCATGGTTGGTTACTGCATCGGCAAGTGTTGGACCTACGTCCTAGGGGTAGCTTGGCTCAGGTCAACAGGCTTTCATCTCCACTTGGCCTCTCATGCTTGCATCCTACCCAGCTCGCAATCAAGCGCAGCACCATTCAAAAAGGACACTACACAGATTAAATGGAAGGTTTACTATAAGACTTTATCTCATTTCTTTCTTATCAAAACTGGGTTTTCAATTTGACATTACAACCTGAACAATTTCATTTCATTTTCATTTGAACGTTCCTCTATATCTTGAGGTAAAACCGGACCTTACAGTACAAGATAAACTTTTCATCCAATGTTTTTAAAACTTAACACACTGTTACATTTCAGAATAGCATTTCCAAGTATTACTTGACAACATTCGACATGAAATATTACTTCAAACTTAGCTCATCACTAACACTCTCCATGTGGGCTATGCATAGCACCTGGACTCTGGAAGGACGCCTAACCCCCTTGTAACCCTGCTCGGTAACCACTCCCCTTTTTACACTCAGGGTAATCCGTAAACTAAAAGGGAGGGTTAACTGGCTGCCCTGGATATATACCACTTATCGGGACATGGGTAGTACCGTTGACAATCCAGGGATTACTTCCCTCCAGGTAGCTATTAGGGAGTTTGTACACTGAATCTACACCACCCCCGTGACACTCGAAACCTCAGCGCTTTCTGTGACTGGAGCTTGCCCTACCTTTCCCCTCACTCTAGTCACGCAGATGGGGCGCTATACTGCCAATAATTATAACAGGCGTTGATGGTCTTCCCCTTCTTAAAGCCTTGGCAAAGTTCCCCAGCGCGCAGGTACTCTCCCCTCTCCCACGCTGTATTCCCCTGCTTACTGTCCATCCGATGTCCTTCGCTGGCAGCTCGCAAGGTTGCGCGATGTTCTCCCTCGTTGGTGTCGTAAGGGGGGGGGGGGGGGGGGGGGGGGAAATCAGAGGGGAAATCCTCTTACAGCAATTGGAATGCAAAATTCACCTCCACGGGGCCACCTCCCACCAGGGTTTCCTCTCCCCAGGCTCTTTCCTAATTTGACGGGAACCTTCGTCCTTCGTCGTCGGAGGGCACTCCCCCTCCTCTGAGGCAGAACCTCCTCCTCGCCTCCGGTCACCTGACTGGGAGGCTACGTAGTCGGCCAGCCCACCACTCCTGCGGCTCCAGACCCGGAACAGCGCGTCTGGTGGAGGCGCGGCCTCCGCTCTTGCACAATCAGCGGGCGGCGCTCCGGCCCCTATACATGTGACTCGGGCAGCGGCTTCATGGCTGCCCCGCCTGCACTTCCTGCCAGAGGGTTTCCACCGCACCACTGTCGCGATGCTCTACTGCCGCCACATGCCCGGGGCCGATCCCTCTCCTTAGGCCACTCGCTGTCGGCAGCTACGACCGAAGTCCAGCAGGTAATCTCTTGTCCGGGCAATAGGGGGGACAGCCAGGGGTTGAAGGCAGCACTTGGGGAGGGAGGGGAGATGGTAGTAACACGGTGCCGATCCTCTCACGCACCAGGGCGGAAACTGACAGGACACTCAGGGCATGGGCACACACATCTTTCCCAGTAACGGTAACGGTGACAATCCCAGGCGACAACGGAGCTGTCAGTCGCTAGCCCCCAGCAATGGCCCTCTCTCAGAACCCCGAGGTCAGGGGTACACTCCTCCTCAAGGCCTCACCAAATACGAGGGTCTCAAGTCACTGGCGGCACTCAGGGACTGGTCATCAGGTTGGGGGTGATGTCACTGGCGAGGGGAATCCGTGCAGACCCCAAGACCTGTCAATCCCTGACCAGTGCAGCCACCTCCCCACTCAGGTGCCTTACTCCTGGCTAACCGGCCGCTCAGCTCTACTCTAAAATGGCCGCCCTCGTGTCACCTCTATTTATCACCTTGGGCCTGACTTGCCAGAGGGGCCCAGAAGGTTCCGGAAGCTCTCATGGCAGTCATGGTCCAGGTGCTGAGGTGACAGTTGGAGCCACCATTTTGTGAATCTCACCTTCCTTATCTAGTTTCCTCAGTGGAGCACCTTGCGCCTCTCCCTCAGGTAGTGAAGGTGAAGCGCCCAGAACCTCTACATCAGCACCCAAAAAGTTGGTAGTAGACAGAAAAAATGAGAAGGGGGAAAGGACAAAAATAATAAAATGAGGAGGGAACTTCCAAAGGGCTGAAAGGTCTAACACGCGTCCCCCCCCAGCTGAAAGTGGGGAGAGCTACCCAACCCCTTGGGAGTCCTCTTCACTAAGGCGGAAATACCTGGATAGACCGTCAGCATTGGCGTGGTCCACTCCTGGGCGATGTTCCACCCTAAAGTCCATCCCCTGTAGGGAAATGGACCACCTCAATAGCTTGGGATTCTCGCCCCTCATTTGCATCAGCCACCTGAGGGGCCGGTGGTCGGTCTGAACCAGGAAGTGCGAGCCAAACAGGTATGGCCGCAGCTTCTTCAGAGCCCACACCACCGCAAAAGCCTCCCTTTCAATTGCACTCCACCTCTGTTCCCGGGGGAGTAGTCTCCTAGACAGGAAAACCACCGGTTGGTCTAGACCCTCGTCATTAAGTTGCGACAGCACTGCCCCGATACCATGCTCCGACGCATCTGTTTGGACGATGAACTCCTTGGCGAAGTCAGGGGCCCTGAGAACAGGTGCCGCACACATTGCCTTTTTCAAGGTGTCAAAAGCCTGTTGACATCCCTCGGTCCAGATTACTCGTCGAGGGTGTTTTTTAGAAGTGAGCTCAGTCAAGGGGGCCACGATAGTACCGTATCCCTTGACGAAGCGTCGGTAGTAGCCAGTGAGGCCCAAGAAGGCTCGGACCTCTGTCTGAGTCTTGGGGGGTTCCCAGGCCATGATTGTTTCAATCTTGGCCTGGAGGGGTTGCACCTTGCCCCGACCCACCAAGTGACCGAGGTACACTACCGACCCCTGCCCGATCTGGCACTTACTGGCCTTGATCGTCAGACCCGCCTGCTGCATAGCCTGAAGGACAGCCTGAAGGTGACACAAATGATCCTCCCAGCTGCGGCTGAAGACAGCGATGTCATCCAGGTACACAACCGAAAAGGCCTCCATCCCAGAGAGGACCTGGTTCACCAACCGCTGGAACGTGGCAGGGGCGTTCTTGAGCCCAAAGGGCATCACACAGAACTGGTAGTGACCCTCAGGTGTGGAGAAGGCTGACCTTTCCTAGGCTCCATCTGTCAGGGAAATCTGCCAGTACCCAGATGTAAGGTCAAAGGAACGGAGGTATTGGGCAGCTCCCAACCGGTCATTAAGCTCATCCGCCCTCGGGATGGGATGAGCATCTGTCTTTGTCACAGAATTCAGTCCCCTGTAATCCACACATAACCGGAGTTCTGGGGTAGTGCCCGGCGGGGCAGCTTTGGGTACCAGTACCACCGGACTGGACCAGGGACTACTTGAAGGCTCAATCACTCCCAGCTCTAGCATCTTGGTAACTTCTCCATGGATGCTAGCCTTCACCTTATCAGACAGTCGGTAGGACTTGGACTTCACAGGTGGGCTGTCCCCTGTGTCCACATCATGGGTACACAGATGAGTCCGTCCCGGGATAAGCGAGAACAAGGAAGCAAACTGCTCCAGAACTTGGCGGCAGTCCTTCCGTTGTTCAGGAGTTAGGGATGGTGAGAGGATTACTCCCTCCACCGACCCATCCTTCTCTTGGGACGCAAAAAGATCAGGAAGAGGTTCACTTTCCTCTTCCTCTGACCCATCAGTCACCATCATTAAAGTGACCTCGGGTCTCTCTTGGTGAGGCTTGAGGCGGTTGACATGGAGCACCCGATGGGGCTGCCTGGGGGTCTTAAGATCCACCACGTAGGTGACTTTGCCCTTCTTCTCAACCACCTCAAAGGGGCCTGACCAGCGATCCTGGAGGGCGCTAAGCTCTCCAGGTTCCATCACCCACACCTTCTGGCCAGGCTCCAGCTCCACCGGGTGAGCATTTCGGTCATACCATTCCTTCATGACCGTCTGGCAGGCTTCTAGGTTTTCAGAAGCTTGCTTCCACAACCTAGCCATTTGGCTACGAAAGGCCAGCATGTAGCTCACCACATCTGGGGGAAGTTTTCTGGGAGTCTTTTCCCATCCATCCTTCACCAGGCTGAGAGGTCCGCGCACAGGGTGTCCGTACAACAGCTCGAAGGGGCTGAAGCCCACTCCCTTCTGTGGTACCTCCCTGTAAGAAAACAGCAAACAAGGTAGGAGGACGTCCCATTTCCTCCGCAGGCTCTCGGGCAGACTCCTGATCATGCCCTTTAAGGTTTTGTTAAACCTTTCTACCAGACCATTGGTCTGGGGGTGATAAGGGGTGGAGAACCGGTAAGTGACTCCACACTCTTTCCACATAGCCCGCATATAGGCCGACATGAAGTTGGTACCTCTGTCCGACACCACTTCCTTGGGGAATCCCATCCGGGTGAAAATTCCCATAAGGGCCCGTGCCACTGCAGGTGCAGTAATGGTCCTCAGAGGGATAGCCTCGGGGTACCGAGTGGCATGATCCACCAGAACCAGGATAAACCTGTGACCGGCAGACGTTGGTGGATCCAATGGCCCAACAATGTCGATGCCCACCCTTTTAAAGGGGGTGCCAACGACCGGCAGTGGTTCCAGGGGAGCCTTCAGCTTCACCCCTGTTTTCCCACTAGCTTGGCAGGTTACACACGTCCTACAAAAAGTATCGGACGTAATCCTCATCTGAGGCCAGTAGAAATGAGGGACAAGTCGAGCAAAGGTCTTGTCTTGTCCCAAGTGTCCTGCCAAGGGTATTTCATGAGCCAATCCCAATAGAAAGGCTTGGTAACGCTGGGGAACCACCAAGGCCCGGGATGAACCATGCACCGGGGCCTTGGGTTTGCTATAAAGGAGTCCATCTTCCCAGTATATGTGGAAGTTCCCCGAATCATTACCCGCTGCCTGGGCTTCGGCCTGCCGCCGTAAACCCTCAAGAGTAGGGCACTCCTTCTGGGCCCGACAAAACTCTTCCCTAGTAGGTCCTCCCTCCACCTGCAAGTCGGCAGGGGTAGGTAAGCCCTCCAGGGAAGCTACATCCCCCTCCGTAGACTCCGGGACCACACCAGTCGCCCCATCCGCCTTCGGAGGTTCCGATGCCGGGGCAGGCTTCCCCCGTCCCCGTTTACCCTTTCCGGCAGCTGGTTGGGCCTTTATCCCAGGCTCCAACCTCTGTGAACTCCCTCTTCGGGCAGTCACGGACCGGGTGTTGGCACACGTCCACTCAGGGGTCCCCAACATTCCCATGTGGGCCCTGAACTCGACCTCCTTCCACGCCGAGTGTTCAAGGTCATTTCCCAACAGGCAGTCGACCGGCATGGCAGGGCTTATCGCAACTCGTAGAGGACCCGCAACCCCTCCCCACTCAAAGGGAATCTGGGCCACCGGATAGTGACCCTCTCGGTTGTCAGCCATCACAACCGGGTGGACTATATTGGGAACCACCTGCTCTGGGGACACCAGCTGATTCCTTACCATAGTCATGCTGGCTCCTGTGTCCCTCAGAGCCTCCACCCTCTGGGCATTGATGGTGACCCATTGCCTGTACTTAGTAGTATTCGAGGGCACCTGGGTCTTAGGAACCATCTCACAATCCCCTAAGGACACTAAGGTTAACCCTGCCCACTCACCTCCCTTATCTAGGGGGCAACTCCTCCCCAAGCACTACACTCACCACCCCAGGGGTCTTTCCTCCTATGGGAGGGTGTGGTCTCTTGGGACACTTGACATCCCCCTTATAGTGCCCAACTTCGCCACACTCATAACAGCGGACAACCCTAGGCTGCTGACCACGGTCAGGATAAGGGGGTTTGTGGGGGCCAACCTTAGGAGGGAATCCTACTCCCTTCCCTTGTGAACTCTTTTGGGGGCCTTTAGAGAACTCCTTTTTGTCTCCCCCCTCTTTCTTCTGGGGGGCGCCCTGTCCAGCCCCTTGGAAATTCCCTCCAGTCCCTTTTGAGGATACCCGGGTACTCGCCCAGATATCCGCCTCCTCTGCAAGCTTCCTAGGATTAGTTAGCTTGCTGTCCACCAGGTGCTGACGCAGCTCCGGAAAACCTTTCTCGAGGAGGTGCTCCTTTAAAATCAGATTATACAGTCCCTCATAGTCCTTTACCTCACTGCCCTGCACCCAGCCCTCTAAGGCCTTCTTGGCATAGTCTAAGAAGTCTACCCAATACTGGGTGGCCAACTTTTGACTGCCCCGAAACCTTTGCCTGAATTTTTCAGGGGTCAACCCAAATTTCTTAACTAGGGCGACCTTCATGATGGGGTAATTGGTCTGATCGTTCTGTTCCAACGCTAACAGGGCATCCCTCCCCACCGGAGGCATATACCTATATAGGCCACCCCCCCACTGAGCTTCGGGGACCCCATGGGCCATTTAACGAGGTCATCCCCGACACCATAGCTGGCGACTACATCTTTTGGCAGGTAAGGTCTGGACTCCCTGGGGATTTCTCTAGGTACGCTGCCACCAATGGGACTGCTGGAGGTTCCCAACTGTAGGGCTTTGAGTTCCAATTCCTTTAAATGGAGGAACCTCCTCTCCTCCCTCTCTTTCTCCAAACGGGCCAGTTCCATTTTAAACTGCCTCTCCTCCCTCCTGTCAACTAAGTCAGCTGATGACAGGCTTCCCCCCGAGGCGCTACTACCTGCCCTTGAAGGAGCACTAGGTCCTGCATCCATGTGTCCACTCTCAGGGGGGAAAATTAATTCTGGTTCCTCTGTGGTGTCCAGTTCTGGTCCCTCCGCCCGTTTCCCGCTAGGGTGGGCCATGACCCAGGCTCTCAAGCTCGTTTGGAGTTCTATTTTCTTTGCCCCTTGCTTGAAGAACACCTCCCTCTCCTGGCAGAATTCTTTTAGTTGAGTTACTGTATATTCCTCCAGCCTACCCAACTCAAACTCCATCCTACCAGGTAGGACCCAATCCCGCAGAACAGGAGCTTACAAAAGGAAATCTTTCCTTCAAGAGGAAACACAACACCAGACAGAATAATTTTTAAAACAAAATTCCAATTAGGGAGGCAATCTGGAGAAAACTTCAGTAAAAACAATCAAATGTAGGTTGTGGCGCGCGCAAAACTGCTACTAAGCGGATGCAAGCACTGATTAAGGATCCCACCGCTGAGCACCAACTTGTTGGACCTACGTCCTAGGGGTAGCTTGGCTCAGGTCAACAGGCTTTCATCTCCACTTGGCCTCTCATGCTTGCATCCTACCCAGCTCGCAATCTAGCGCAGCACCATTCAAAAAGGACACTACACAGATTAAATGGAAGGTTTACTATAAGACTTTATCTCATTTCTTTCTTATCAAAACTGGGTTTTCAATTTGACATTACAACCTGAACCATTTCATTTCATTTTCATTTGAACGTTCCTCTATATTTTGAGGTAAAACCGGACCTTACAGTACAAGATAAACTTTTCATCCAATGTTTTTAAAACTTAACACACTGTTACATTTCAGAATAGCATTTCCAAGTATTACTTGACAACATTCGACATGAAATATTACTTCAAACTTGGCTCATCACGAACACTCTCCATGTGGGCTATGCATAGCACCTGGACTCTGGAAGGACGCCTAACCCCCTTGTAACCCTGCTCGGTAACCACTCCCCTTTTTACACTCAGGGTAATCCGTAAACTAAAAGGGAGGGTTAACTGGCTGCCCTGGATATATACCACTTATCGGGACATGGGTAGTACCGTTGACAATCCAGGGATTACTTCCCTCCAGGTAGCTATTAGGGAGTTTGCACACTGAATCTACACCACCCCCGTGACACTCGAAACCTCAGCGCTTTCTGTGACTGGAGCTTGCCCTACCTTTCCCCTCACTCTAGTCACGCACATGGGGCGCTATACTGCCAATAATTATAACAGGCGTTGATGGTCTTCCCCTTCTTAAAGCCTTGGCAAAGTTCCCCAGCACGCAGGTACTCTCCCCTCTCCCGCGCTGTATTCCCCTGCTTACTGTCCATCCGATGTCCTTCGCTGGCAGCTCGCGAGGTTGCGCGATGTTCTCCCTCGTTGGTGTCGTAAGCGGGGGGGGGGGGGGGGGAAAATCACAGGGGAAATCCTCTTACAGCAATTGGAATGCAAAATTCACCTCCACGGGGCCACCTCCCACCAGGGTTTCCTCTCCCCAGGCTCTTTCCTAATTTGACGGGAACCTTCGTCCTTCGTCGTCGGAGGGCACTCCCCCTCCTCTGAGGCATAACCTCCTCCTCGCCTCCGGTCACCTGACTGGGAGGCTACGTAGTCGGCCAGCCCACCACTCCTGCGGCTCCAGACCCGGAACAGCGCGTCTGGTGGAGGCGCGGCCTCCGCTCTTGCACAATCAGCGGGCGGCGCTCCGGCCCCTACACATGTGACTCGGGCAGCGGCTTCACGGCTGCCCCACCTGCACTTCCTGCCAGAGGGTTTCCACCGCACCACTGTCGCGATGCTCTACTGCCGCCACACGCCCGGGGCCGATCCCTCTCCTCAGGCCACTCGCTGTCGGCAGCTACGGCCGAAGTCCAGCAGGTAATCCCTTGTCCGGGCAATAGGGGGGACAGCCAGGGGTTGAAGGCAGCACTTGGGGAGGGAGGGGAGATGGTAGTAACACGGTGCCGATCCTCTCACGCACCAGGGCGGAAACTGACAGGACACTCAGGGCATGGGCACACACATCTTTCCCAGTAACGGTAACGGTGACAATCCCAGGCGACAACGGAGCTGTCAGTCGCTAGCCCCCAGCAATGGCCCTCTCTCAGAACCCCGAGGTCAGGGGTACACTCCTCCTCAAGGCCTCACCAAATACGAGGGTCTCAAGTCACTGGCGGCACTCAGGGACTGGTCATCAGGTTGGGGGTGATGTCACTGGCGAGGGGAATCCATGCAGACCCTAAGACCTGTCAATCCCTGACCAGTGCAGCCACCTCCCCACTCAGGTGCCTTACTCCTGGCTAACCGGCCGCTCAGCTCTACTCTAAAATGGCCGCCCTCCTGTCACCTCTATTTATCACCTTGGGCCTGACTTGCCAGAGGGGCCCAGAAGGTTCCGGAACCTCTCATGGCAGTCATGGTCCAGGTGCTGAGGTGACAGTTGGAGCCACCATTTTGTGAATCTCACCTTCCTTATCTAGTTTCCTCAGTGGAGCACCTTGCGCCTCTCCCTCAGGTAGTGAGGGTGACGCGCCCAGAACCTCTACATCAGCACCCAAAAAGTTGGTAGTAGACAGAAAAAATGAGAAGGGGGAAAGGACAAAAATAATAAAATGAGGAGGGAACTGCCAAAGGGCTGAAAGGTCTAACATGCGTCCCCCCCAGCTGAAAGTGGGGAGAGCTACCCAACCCCTTGGGAGTCCTCTTCACTAAGGCGGAAATACCTGGATAGACCGTCAGCATTGGCGTGGTCCACTCCTAGGTTGGCTATGCCAAAACGAGTTTGATTTTTTAAACAGTAACAAAACTAAAGTACCGAATATATATGTTTTGCCAAAGATACACAAATCCCTTACAAATCCACCAGGAAGGCCCATTGTGTCGGCTTGTGGTTCGATTTTAGAACCCCTAGCAAAATATATAGATACCTTTTTAATTCCTTTTGTAAAAGAGACACCATCTTTTGTTAGAGACACAATGGACCTTATATCTAAAGTAGAAGGCTTACCGTACAACAAAGAAAAACAATTTTTGGTATCATTCGATATAGAGTCTTTGTATACCAACATACCCCAGGATGAGGCTCTAGCAGTAATGAGATACACTTTAGACCAACGAGATCGCCCCAATCAGGTCCCAACTGACTTTATAATATCATTAGCTTACCTATGCTTAAAAAATAATTTTTTTAGCTTTAAAGAAAACATGTATTTACAAGTTTCCGGAGTGGCAATGGGGTGTAGCTTCTCCCCAGAAATAGCGAATTTAGTTATGGCGGAATTTGAGAAAAAGTGGATATATAGCGACAACAACCCTTTTAAAAACTCCATAGGTTTTTGGTGTCGCTATATAGATGATATATTCATGATCTGGAATGGAGAAGAAATACAACTGACAGATTTCCATAACTGGCTAAATTCGAGGACTGTGGAGTTTAATTTTACCATATCAAAAGATCGGGCAAAAATTAGTTTCTTAGATGTGTTTGTACAACAAGATAAAGACCAGTTGGGTGTGAGTCTATATACTAAAACTACAGATCGAAACACCCTTCTTCATTTTACCAGCAGTCATCCGCGCACGTTGAAAGAAAATTTGCCATATGGGCAATTTCTTCGTGTAAGGAGGAACTGTACTAACAAAGAAGATTACTTCACCAATGCTGAGAAACTCAAAGACAAATTAATTGCACGGGGGTATCCTAAGAAATTGGTAAAAGGTGCTCTTAAAAGAGCCTGGTATACACCAAGGGACACTTTGTTGATCCCTAAACAAAAAGATGAGAAGATTCCATTAACATGTGTTCTCACATATGACCCTAAAGCCAATAAAGTTAAAAAAAAAATCATTCAAAAAAATTGGAAGTTGATAGAACATTTAGGAATTGAAAAACCGCTTTTTGCATTTAAAAAAGGAAAAAACATCAGACAACAGCTGGTGAGAGCAGCTAGACACACTGAGACAGCAAAAAAAGATTTGAGAAATCTGCTCAGTTTACCACCAATAGTAGGCCATTTTCGTTGTCAAAACTGTTTGGCATGCAATTTAACAGAAAATTCGAAACAGTTAAATATCAATGGACAAATACACCACCAAAGAGTCTTTTCGAACTGCAATACTAAGAATGCAATATATTGCATTAAGTGCCCATGCAACAAATATTACATAGGCCAAACGACACAAATTTTGAAAAAGCGAATCTTACAACACAAATCAAGGATCAAATGTAAAGTCCAAGGAGCGCCATTGGTGCACCATTACCTAACTCTAAATCACGCTGAAAATGATTTAAAGTGGTCAGTGCTATGTGCGATTGGAAATGTAGGGAGGGACGAGCTACAAATCAAATTGAATAGATTAGAGGCTAGACTAATCGAGAAGTACCATACTGCTACAATGGGTCTTAATGACAAAGTTGAGATTTGGGCATTATTACTATGATCTGTTTACCATTCTATTCTTTTGGAAGGCAAGAGATAAGCACATGGCCACTAGCAGAGATGACACTGTACATAATTCTTTATTGTAAATAATACTATGGATAATAAGACTGTAAGGAGTGACGTATTTCCACGACCTTTTTTGGGGGGTTATAAGGTATGACCATTTGATAGTCACTTTTGTAATAATTTTTGCATTTCTGTGTGCGAATTTTTCATTTTTTGTCGGTGGAACAGAAAGAAAATGTATATATAGATTAGAATATGAGATTAGAAATAAATACACTCATCATGTAGATCCTTTTCACCCTCACATGGGAGCCAAATAGTAGCCCTTTATGGACTGCCCAGATACATATGTCTCTCCGTGGAGCCGCTATATCTTGTACACACTTTTATATTATATACTTCATTAATTGCACCCGTTTACATAAAGAACAAAATTATGCAAGTATATGGATTACAATTAATTGGATCTTATTTTTAAAGTTTCTTTATTCCATATTGGAGATTTCACCTTTGGCATGAGTCTCTCCTTTGTGTCGTTTGGATTACTACGAGTCCATCTTCTAAGCGATGTACCTTTAGTGACGTATATACACGCCCCTACGTACTGTGGGCGTTTGAATAAACAGAGAACGCGAGAGCGCAGAAACGCGAGCAGTGCGAATCAGTCGAACTACACGGATCCTAAAGAGAAGAATACGAGGACCGTATACATCTGCAATATTAGGTATTATAAGAAATATTAGAGACTCACACTATAATTAGGATAAGAATTGGATAATCTATCCCAGGCATCCGAGTTCACTTTTTATTTGTTTATTTTTTAGCTCGTCTTGACGGTGTGATACAAAATTGGCCGGTTCCTAGAGACGATCATTATTAAAAGTGTTGTTTATAGCGGTGCAAAGATTACGCAGGTACATTCTAGACTAGTTGGTAATATAATTTTCATGAATGCATCACTCAGCTTGAATGTATATATTTAGGTGCATTTTTCCGCGTTTTTTTAAGAAAAAGTTGTTTGAAGAAAAAGATTCAAAGAGATGTGACTGCAGTTATATTCCCTTGACCAAGTGCTGTTACTTGTTTGCCGTCCCGCACTGAGTAAGTGTTATAAGTGATTTCGGGATTGAAATTAGTTAATTTTGATGAATATATGAACGACATTGCCGTTGTCAGACCGGGCCAGAATTTGAGGCCAATATACATATATAGTTTGTGATTATTGCGAATGATCAAGGTTAGGTATAGAAAGTATTGGTATACTCTTTCCCTCTCGGCAGCCTAATACACACAATCTAGTGCTGTTGTTTATTATTTATTCTTAAAAGATTCACGTTTAGGTGGTGTATATCTACTAATCATTCTTAATACGTCACTTTAGAGAGAAGAAAATACTAAGGCAATGTACCTATGTAAAGGCATTGTATCTTGTTCCTAGGTATGTGCATGTGTATATATATGTAAATATTATTAGTTGTGGATATATATACTAAAAAGTATATTTGGTTTATAGGTTGAATTGAAAAAATGCATAATTGACTGCCCTAGTCCTGAAGAGACCTGAAATTACGAAGGCTGAAACGCGTCGACATTTAATTTGGAGACACTCAGATGAAGTTTAACTGTGATGAAACAGATAAAGAATACTCAATAAGTATATGTTGAAAAAATAATCCACCGGGTTTCTTTAAAAGAGTGATTTTCATTCAAGGAATGCTAGTATAACAAAATCATTGTAGACATCCTTATTGATTAGTAGGGCAAAGAGACAATTGCATATTGTGATGTAGAGATAAAAATGTATATATGTACAAAAAGAACGTGAAGAGAAACGTACTATAAATATATATATATACACATTAGTCTGTATTTTTTGTTGTTGGGGTACATTTGATTCTGGATTGATTTAAAATATATAGATTTTTCTACTAAAAGGAAGTACTTTTGGAAGAGATAACTAAACTATTTCTTCATTTAATTATACTTATATTCATCCCAAGGCATTATATATTTTTTTACAAATGTTGTATATTTACCCAGGTGCCAGAGGGTTAAACGGGTAAACCCCCTTTCTCGTAAACAGAACCTCTACATCAGCACCCAAAAAGTTGGTAGTAGACAGAAAAAATGAGAAGGGGGAAAGGACAAAAATAATAAAATGAGGAGGGAACTGCCAAAGGGCTGAAAGGTCTAACAGCAAGCAAATTTAAATTGCCCATGAAGCAGACAATACTAGTCCCTATGGAAAATCTGCAGCTCTCCTACCCCACCCTCCTAGAAGAATGAGAGACTTGTCAAAGTCTTGGGTTTAAAGTGAACTTAACAAAACCAGAAGTTTCCCAAACATGATGGACAGAAAACTTGCAACAAGGCACCCTCTGCTGTCAGATGTAGTATACTACTTGCCCTGGCATAGGGAAAACCTACACAAATATTGGACCTTGGTTAGACATTGCTACCATAGTAAGCCGGTGTGTACAAAGGTATACAATAGGTATACAATAATCACAAATATTTACCATTTGAGAAAAATAAGGGCAAGAGTACTAACCTCTGAAAGAGCCACTAACGACTGATGATGTAACGAAGGGTCATCCCCACTAGCAGCCAGACAGTTCTAAAACAGAGAAACCGTTTAATCGTGGATACTTTGCAGCACTGCTACTACATTAGATTAGCTTGAACAACCCATCTGAATATAAACAGCAAATTGCGCTCAGTGGACCTGTATCTATGTGATTTATGACATTTTGTTTTTTCAAACTATAAACAAGTTATAATCATATCATCAAGCTATAACCAAAAGGTATTAACTAAAATTGGAGCACAAGAGACAAATGCTTGCCCATGTCTACTTGAAGAGTCATGACATTTATCTGAACCCACTTTAGTTTGTGGACTTTGCTCCTTGAGTGATGATTACAATTGACTGAGTTTTCACCCACTTATAGTACAAAGTAGCCACCATATTCCAAAATTGGTGAGCGATGGGACAGTTACAAAGTCTAAGTAAGATCAATAGCGCTTCAACAGATGGGATATGGTCTAACAAAGGGGCAAATTAAGAACCTGATCTCCTATGGACTGCTCCTAATGTTTTCTATCAAGTTTTTGGGTTTGAATATCTCTCATCTCATACCCAGAGGTCCCAGTTACGCTCAGTTCTTGTGCTCTTGTGACTGTCATTTGATATTGCGGTTTCTACAGTGGTCCACATTCTAGTCATAACAAATGACAACAAAACAATTATGCAAAAGACTCAAAATGTTTTTGGGAGTGTTTTAAAAATGCAGATAGTACTTAACAAACAGGAGCACTTAATTTATGAAAAGCTATAGCCATGGGAAAACTTTCTTTGATAAATAGCCAGGCCAGGAATTTCGTTTGCAAGATCCAACAGAGAAAATTCTCCTGACCTTACAGACCGGAGTAAAATTCCAAATCTAGCTTTTGAACAGAATGTTAGTCCTGGGAAAAAGCACTTTATCTCTGTGGGGCTGAGATTTATGAACAATAAGGTAAATCTGTGCTATGCAAAAAATGTACCCGTACAGTATGTGTTTTAACACTGACACAATTATGTGCACTTCTCAACCATCATCTCCTGTATTTCTGAAACCCGCTGTTTTGGATCTCACACCTGAAAATTTGCTATGTAAAGCATATGAGGTTTGGGAAACGTACTATGTAAAGCACTGCATTGGATTTTTTCAGGTATGACTGCTCTATACCAAAGAGTTGAAAAAGAGGGAAAAATACTAAGGAACACATTTAGGTTAATTGTGTTAAAACATAATTTTTATTTACATTACACTGGCAGATTGAACACCTTGCTCAGACTAACATATGCAATAAGCAGCAAAAAGAGTGGGACCAGGTAGTATCGCATAGAGGTCTCTCTGAAAAACATTTTTGGGGACACTCAACAGCTACTTTCGGTCAATGGCATGTTATCCCCACTGACGTCCTAATAATAGGTAGTGTCATCATTGGATCTTCCCTTCCTGCGGAGGGGGGTCTCTCAAAGTGTGGGATCCGTAACAACTAGTTAGTGATCTAAAATTACCTCCTGTGCCAAGGCAACAGGAATTTATTAAAACATGGGCAGGGGTGATGTTAAAAAAAGAGACATGGGGTGAGGTTAAAAAAAGAGAGATGTGTCTAGGGAAATATAAGGTGTCCCTCACATCAACATACATATCAGGTCAACATGTATAGCCTACGTACGCCCATACGGGTCGATGGCTTTTGTCCGGACCACGTTAATGGATGGATCCCTTTTGTGAGCCAGTGGGGACGCTATCCCCTGTCTTGGAATGTATTAGGTATGTTTACTCTGAGAGTGTTGAAGAAGAACATAAGTTACTTACGTGTAAACTGTGGTTCTCCAGTATTGGTATCTTTCATAGATTCACATACTTGAATCATTCCCCGTCGTCGAAGTGGGAGTCTCACGGTACATAAAATAACACTATAGCAATAGCATAACAATAGCATAGCTAAAAGAGCTATAGGAAGTATTGTAACATAGAAGTTAATAGGAAAAAACATGTCCCTTGAATAACTTGTCCAAGTCATTAGATATAGTCCAAACTCCAGCCAATCAGGCGACAGCACCCTCTAGAACCTTCTACCCAGAGGCTCAGGCACTGAGATTTTAGAGCAAAAGAGTGATATAAGAGTCAAGTAGAGGAGGGGAGCTTCTAAGGGGAGGTGGGTTTTTCACATGTGAAGCTATGAAATATACCAATACTGGAGAACCACAGTTTACAGGTAAGTAACTTATGTTCTTCTCCAGTATTGGGGTATCTTTCATAGATTCACATGCTTGAATCAGAGTAGATTCCAGTAATTCCAGAATTGTGCATGGTAAACCATAAGTCAGTCGTAATCAGGGTACAAAAGAAACGGATACATATATTACAGTATAACAGTAAATCTGAGCATAACTGTAAGAGAACAAATATATACACATATACACACACATTCTGTGCAGGAGTAGGGAAGAAACAGAGGCTCACCTTACTTAAAAAGATTGCGTAGCACCACTTGCCCTGCAGCTGTGTCAGCATTGTTGGCAGCTTCCAGACAGTAGTGCTTGGTAAAGGTGTGTCTGCTGGACCATGTTGCGGCTCTGCAAATCTGGTGAAGAGGCACCCCAGCAAAGAGAGCAGTAGAAGGAGACTGATCTAGTAGAATGCACTTTAACCGTTGTTTGAAGTGTCTTGCCCACTTACTGATGGCAAAAGAAAATTGTACTAGATATCCAACGTGCAATAGTTTGTTGTGCCAATACAATGTTCAGATGCCAAGGCCGAGGCGGGTGTTGAATTGGCGGAAACATTCTAAATAAGCCCTTGAAAAATTGATGACTAATTCTTGAAGAATAAAGAGAATTGGAACCATCCTGCCAGAATCTGGAAATTGCAGCCAGAAAAGCCTTAAGGGTAGAGTGAGAGAGGCCGGATTTCGCTAACTGTAAGAAAAAAGGCAGAAGTTGCTCTGGCGTAAAATTAACAGGGTGAACATTTGAAGCAGCACACCAAAGACAGAACCGTTTCCATGTGAGTTTTTAAGTTTTTATAGTGGAAGGTTGTTAGACCTGTCAGCCCTTTGGCTGTTCCCTCCTCATTTTTTTTTTTTTCCCCTTTACCCTCTCATTTTTTTATTCCTGTCCATTAACTTTTTTTGGTGTTGATGTAGAGGCTCTGGGCGCCCCTTTCTCACTAGCTGAGGGAGAGGCGCAAGGTGCTTCACTGAAGAAACAGGAAGAGGGAGGTTAGTCTCACAAAATGGTAGTTCCATCTGTCGCCTCAGAACCTGGGCCATAGACTGCCATGAGAGGTTCCGGAACCTTCTGGGCCACTCTGGCCAGTCAGGCCCCAGGTGATAAATAGAGGTGAGGGCGGGGCAGCCATTTTAGGACTTAGTTGAGCTGTGAGGTAGTCAGGAGTAAGGC
Source organism: Triturus cristatus (assembly GCF_964204655.1). Classification (NCBI taxonomy): domain Eukaryota; kingdom Metazoa; phylum Chordata; class Amphibia; order Caudata; family Salamandridae; genus Triturus; species Triturus cristatus. Next base: position 172,513,760 of record NC_140581.1, on the reverse strand, counting down.
ACCTGAGTGGGGAGGTGACTGCGCTAGATAGGGAATGGACAGGTCTTAGGGTCTGCACGACTTCCCTCTTCAGCTGACACCACCCTCAACCTTCTGACCGGTCCCTGAACACAGCCAATGACTTTGGAGGTCATCGTCCCGCTGGGGGCTCCCATGTAGTCAGTATCCCCGAGGGAGGACCAGGGGAAGAATCGCCGTCTGGGACTACCTTTCCCTCATCCCTGTTGTGCCTGGGATGTTGAATCAGACTGGCCCTAGCGATTGTCCTTCATTCCAGACTAAAAGGGGAGATGTCCGTGCCCAGGAATTAAGAGAGCTTTGTTAGCCCATTCATCCGCTCCAGTGAAATCTTGGCACCCTTAAGTTCAGCCCCCCCCCCCCCTTTTCTTTCACGAGTCCCTACCTGGAACGATCACCGCCGCCACCCAGAGGTCGGGAGGTTGCCTGTTGTCCTCCGGAGGTGGCCCGCTGTTGCCGAGAGTTCTGTGGAAGGGCTTCATGTGAGCGACCAGTGAGCAAGCGACGCCGCTGTCAGGGTGAGGAGAATCATACTCCGGAAGAAAGGGACGGGCTTCGGCCTTGAAGCCGCCGTCCTGCTGTCACGTGAGCGGGGCACACGCCGAAGCGCCGACCCACTGTTGCCAGATCAGGGTGAAAGCCGCGCCCCCGCAAGCCGCGCTGCTACGGGTGGCTGCGGGCGCGCCTCCCCTGAGGAAGCGGAGTAGGATTAAGCCTGCGCCTAGCCTAGGAGTCCACTGAAGAGGGGGACAACAGCAGTGAGTGAGCGCTAGAGCGAGACCCCCCACCAACTAAGGAGACCATACTATGGAGAAGCCTGTGGGATAGGTAGTCGGTGGTTGTGCTCGGTCCTCACCCCCCCCCTCACCCCCCCCCCGGGAAGGACTTCCGTTTATCAACCAGTGAACTCCGCTTCACGAAGAGAGGGAGCGCACCTCCCGGCATCGCCAAACTTCCTATGAGAGGGACCCAAGGTGTACACAGTAAGCTGGGCAATATCACACGGGGGAAGGTACAAGAGAGTACGTGTTGAAGGCCAGATGAGGGCCCGTTAGAACCGATTGTTTGTTCCTTGGGGAAGCCAGGGGCCAGTGGTAAATATCGGCACTTTGGCACAACCACATGTGTGACTGAAGTCAATGTAATAGCAGTTTCAAGCATAGCGCTGAAGGCAGCAGATCGAGTTCTAGTGACAGCGAGAGTTCGTGTGTACTGCCTATCTGGAATGGATTAGTCTTGGAAATGAAGTAACCTACAAATAAACTGCCTAGAGATAACTAATTGACTGCCAGCAGCATTGTCGTTTTCCAGCTAGTATCTCAATGTAATGAGTTGATTATTGAGGACAGTATAAGAGTCAGAAAGGATAGCCGTTAGGGGAACCATCTGTCAGAAGAACACCATGCAGACTAAATGATTTTCTGAAATTGTGGAATATGTAAATGTTGTGTGGAGCGCTCTCTGTGAGGATTTAACTTAGCGCTCCGAGTCAAGGCAGGATGGGAATCTCAGAGGGGGCTTAAGTAGCTGCTGTACAAAAGTAGAGATGAGAATGGTACTGTCAATTTAAATGCAATGAAATGTTTTACCCTGAAATGTGAACCTGAATAACCACGTTTGAAAAGGAAAGATAAAGACTTCTGTTAAACTTTATAATTATCCGGTGTAGTGTCATTTTTAAGTGGTGTTACGCTAAGGTGTGAGTTGAGTGTGATGCAAACACGATAGGCCATAGTGGGATAAAAGCCTTTTGACCTGAGCCAAGCTACCTCAAGGGCGTTAGGTCCAACAAAGGTGCTCTGACGTTAGCAAAGACCTCTCTGCAGTCCGAAGGAATAACTAAGTTGGCAAACTCATTGTGTTCAGGCGCCAGGCTGCCAATCGCAGATATGTCAGATCTGGATGGCAGATCTGGCCCATTGTTCGTAATAAGAAGATTCGGTATTGGGTGGAGCAAAATTAGATCACACTCCGACAGAAGGAGGAGTTCCGTAAACCAGAACTGGCGAGGTCATCTGGGGGCTATGAGAAGAATGCGGCTGGGTTCTTTCCGCATTTTCCAAAGCACCCTTGGGACTAGAGGAATCGGTGGAAAGGCATAAGCATACATTTTTGACCAGTTCATCAAAAACTGGTTGGGGAAGCCAACTTGCGTAGAATGGGTATTTGCGGTTCAGGTTGGTCGCAAACAAATCCAGATTGGGACGTCCGTATATCTGAAAGATGCGGTCCAGCGTTGGTTGATGAAGTTCCCACTCGTGGTTGGACGAGATCGACCTGCTCAAGGAGTCCGCTAGAATGTTGGACACTCCCGGAACATGGACTGCCGTTAAAGTTATCTGATGCTGAATCGCCCAATCCTAAATTTTCTGAGCTTGTAGGGATAGCAAAGTGGACCTCGTACCCCCTTGTTTGTTTACATAATGCATGCTTGTTGTGTTGTCTGTCCGGATCAACACCGAAGCTCCGAGAATGAGGGTGGGAAAGGATTTTAGCGCCAGGAATATCACCAGTAACTCCAAGAGGTTATGTGCCAAGTTTGTTGCTGTGTGTCCCATTTTCCCATGATTGAGAGGCCCTGAAGATGCGCTCCCCACCCTTCAAGGGAGGCGTCTGTCGTGAGGATGAAATTTGGAGCGTCCACTACAAACGAGCGGCCTGCTGAGACGTTTGGTATGCGAGTCCACCATAACAATACTTCTTGCATCCGAGATGTGATGTGGACGGCATTGTCGAAGGACCCTGAGACCTGTTGCCATTGTTTGTCGAGTTCCTCCTGTAAGGGTCTCATTTTGAGGCAACAGTTGGGAATTAGCGGAATGCAGGAAAACAGCAGCTCCAGAAGCGATTAGAACTGTCGAACAGAAACAGACTTTTTTGTACGGAGGCGAGTTGCCAGTTTACAAATTCGTTGTTGTCTTTCGTTTGATACAAATGCCCTTGCTTGCTGAGTGTTTATGATGGCTCCCAAGAAGGTCTGCACTTGAGAGGGGGTGAAGTGAGACTTCTCCAGATTAATGATAAGGCCCAGCGACTGAAACAGAGACCGGCATATTAGAGTATGTCTGGTTGCGACTGTGAACGACTGCGCCTTATGAGGCAATCGTTGCGATAGGGAAATATTTGGACACCAGCTTGATGAAGGTGTGCAGCCACGGGAGCCAAGACCTTGGTGAACACTCTGGCACAGAGCGGAGGCCAAAGGGAAGGACCTTGAATTGGAAGTCTCTGACAGCCACTCTGAAGCGCAGGAATTTCCTGTGTCTGGGTAGGATAGGGACATGAAAATAGGCATCTTGAAGGTCCAGTGTGGTCATTGAGACAGTAATTGAAGCACTTCTTGGAGAGACAATATCCGGAAAGTTTGTTTCTTGAGGAATTTGTTGAGGGAACAAAGGTCCAGAATGGGGCACTACTCCCCCAATTTGTTCTTGATGAGGAAGAATCTTGAATAGAAGCCTGCACCCCCCTTTGTAGATTTGGTACCGCTTCAATCGCTCCTTTCTTTAACATGACCTTGATTTGGCATAAAAGTTCCTTCAGATGGGCAGGAGGAGGACCTCGGGGAAGAAAATTTGGGGGAAAATTTACAAATTCTAGAGTGTGTCCACTGGACACTATGTTCCAAAACCCATCGATCTGTAGTTATGGCAGATCAGTTTAGAAGAAATGGGAGATTCGCCCTCCAACCTTGGTCGGGTTGATGGTTAGAGTGGTTGGCAGTTGGCAGCGGTCACTGCTTTTTTGAGGAATCTCTGCCTCTGTAGGAGGATTTCCCTCTGTACTGCTTATAAGAGGCAGCCAGAAGTTGACGAAAAGACTGCTGTTGCAGGGAGGAGGTGGAATGCTGTTGACCCAGATAGGGTTGGTACTGCCGGTATTGATTGTAGCCTCCTCGAAAAGAATAGAAGGAACCACGACCCCTTGCACCACGAATGGGCTGCTTCTTAAATTGTTGAGTGCCAAGAGCACGTGCGTTTGTCGGTATCCTTTTTAATCGCTTGGAGGGAAGTCATCAATGTGCTGCCCAAAAAGTGATTCACCGTCATAAGGCATGTCGATGATCTTTGTTTGTACTTCCTGCTGAAAAGAAGTAGCCTTTAACCAACCTTGATGTCAGAGGACTGCCACCCCTGCCAGTTGGCGAAAACCCGTGGAAGAGACGTCCACTGCACAATCAATGATCTCAGCATAGATCTGTTCTACCTCTTGGAGTATCTTTAAAGCTTCCACTTTAGAGGCCTCGGGCAACATGTCGATAAAGGGGGAAATGTCCAACCACATTTGCCTGTCATAGCGGCCTAGGATAGCAAGAGAATTAGTCGCCCGGACAGTAGTTGCCGCCATGGTGGAAAACTTCTTCCCAATGGAATCAAGGCGTCTGCCCTCTCTATCAGGAGGAGCCCACAATGGAGAAGAGGGGTTGCTAGCACGACGTTGTGCCGCCTGAGAATTAACAGAGTCCGATTTCGGTTGACTAATAAGACAGGCTGTTGAGTTGTCAGGGGCCTTGTATTTCTTTTCCAGGAGTGGCAGGACTGCAGGAATGGAGGCAGGGGTCTTCATGACCTTCAAACCCTCCTGCCAGATGAAGTTGATTATCGGTATAGCCCATGCCGGTTTCTGTGGCTGATCTTTGAAATCATATAGGAAACAGTCTTCCTCCTTGGTGACATAGGAGGATGAAATCTCTTGGCCGCTCTGTCCATAAGAACATGAAATCCACCTGGATCTAATAATTATCCCACTCGGTAAGTAGGGATCTATCATCTAACTCCCCTTCTTCTCTGTCTTCGTCAGTGGTATGTGTGTCCTCTAGGTTTTGAGATCTCAATGCCACCGGGGCGGCCCAATGATTGATGAAGGCGGAGGAATAGGAGTCTAAGGAACTGATAAAGCCGGCTCCGAGGGAGGAAAACAGCGGTAGTAGTCATCAAGCATATGTTGCAAATTGGAAATGAGTGACATGGGCATTTGTTCTGTCGGCTTTTCAAGCGGTGGTTGGATATTAGGCTCTGAGTAATAATCATACCTGGTCATCCTCTATATCCTGGCATTTGATGAGAAGCTCCGTAGGACTAAGAGCAGCCCGGAACCGGTCATCCTCTTCTGAATCCTCATCAGCCCCATAATCAAACAGTTCTGCTGGAAGATTAGGAGATGCTTGAACTGATAATAAAAGGTCCAGGGGAACATCCTTCAGTTCTGATGGTGGCAAAAAAGCAGCTGAAGGCTTCAAAGGGACTAGAGGCATCAAACCTGGAGGTGGAACCAAAGATTCCGCCGACAAAGCTGCAGCCGTCGACGTGATACGTAGTTGAAGCTCTGTATGCAAAGGTTTTAGTGCTGTCGATGATGCAAACCGTCGATGAGGCAGCCGTCGACGAGGTAGGCTAATCCTTAGAGGTCGTCGACCGTTTCATCGACGAACGATCAGAGACTGTGTGTATGCAAAGGTTTTAGTGCTGTCGATGATGCAAACCGTCGATGAGGCAGCCGTCGACGAGGTAGGCTAATCCTTAGAGGTCGTTGACCGTTTCGTCGACGAACGATCAGAGACTGTGTACTTCTTCTTTTTCGTCGATGACGAAGAGAGGGAGGCGGTAGACTAATTAAGCCTCACCGTCACCGATGGAGAAGACGCTGCACCACATCATCATAGTAAGTTGCGGAGAAGAGAAGGTGGAAGTCGTCATCGTAGTTGTGACGACAGAAGACTTCAACGACGGAGGAATCGACGACGAGCTAGTCGACGAGATACCACTTTTCTGAGGCAAAAGTATCTCAGGCAGAGATTTAGATGCTTGAGACTTGGATCTCGGAGGCGTAGAGGGTAGAGACTGACCCTTAGGAAGAGCAGGAGCCCCATTTGAGGAGGAAGGTTGGTCTTCAAGTTTAGAAGTGTGGTGCTTCTGCAGCACCTTAGCCTTAGGAGATGCCATCTCCGCCTCACTAGCCCTCTTCTTAGAGGCAACAGTCTTGAGAGAGGAATCACTTTCAACATCTGACAGGGGGTTATCCTTTGTCTTGAGCTTCTGCAGCCACAGAAGGAGACGTCCCTCTCTGTCTCTTAAGGTCTTTTGAGGAAAAGTCCTGCAGATTTTACAATCTCTCACCTGATGGTCAGGGTGGAGACAGTAGATACACTTGTTGTGTGGGTCCTCAGAATGAAGTCGAAGTTTCCCACAAGACTAAGTGTCTAAAGAGTGATCTCTTTGTAGTAGACATCGTAGTGAAGATAATCTGAAGAATTCCTGAAGAAAAAGTTGAAGTACTGAGCAGAGCTCAGGGAGACTCCCTTCACACAACGTGAGGTAGAAAACCTGAGAGCCTAAGCCTCTGGGGAGAAGGTTCTAGAGGGTGCTGTCGCCTGATTGGCTGGAGTTTGGACTATATCTAATGACTTGGACAAGTTATTCAAGGGACAGTTTTTTTTCTTTTAACTTCTATGTTACAATACTTCCTATAGCTATTTTAGCTATGCTATTGCTATATTGCTTTTTTATGTACTGTGGGACTCTCACTTAGACGGCGGGGAATGATTCAAGAATGTGAATCTATGAAAGATACCCTAATACTTGAGAAAACATTGTTCTCGTCTAGAAAGAGAAAAAGGGGACAATAAAACATTCAAATATAAACTGCTCTAATTGAGATGAGCTGAGTAAGGAATATGCTACTTACCAGTATGCATCTGTTCTTGGCATGTAGAGCTGCAGAGTTGTACACTTAGCATAGATCGCCATCTGGTGTTGGGCCCGGATGTTTGCAGTTTGTTTTTCTTCTTGGACAGTCTTTGGAAGTCACGAGTTTGGTGACTCCTCCTTCGGTCCGTACTGCGCATGGGCTTCGGCTCCATCCTCAGATTGTTTTTCGCCAACAGGGAAATGATGGAGCGTAGTAATAACAGTGAGAAACCCATGTGTTGTATCTAAATAAGATGTACTGGAACGGATACAGGTAGCCGGGGAGGCGGGTGGGCGTGTACAACTCTGCAGCTCTACATGCCAAGAACAGATGCATACTGGTAAGTAGCATATTCCGTTCGAGGCATATGAGCTGCAGATTGTACACTTAGCATAGATTACATAGCAGTACCCAACCTTAGCGGCGACCACCGGTATCCGTTGCAGCTGTTTGAAAAAGTGTCTTTAGTACAGCCTGGCCCACCCTAGCTTGCTGCTTGGAATGCACATCTACACAGTAGTGTTTTGTGAAGGTGTGCGGTGTAGACCATGTGGCTGCTTTGCAGATGTCATCTAAGGGTATATTCCCTAGAAAAGCCATAGAAGCCCCTAACTTTCTAGTAGAGTGGGCTTTAGGTGGAACAGATAATGTTCTTTTTGCCTTTTGATAGCAAATTTGTATGCATTTTACAATCCACCTAGCTATCCCTGATTTAGAAATGGGGTTGCCTTTATGTGGTGGAGAGAAGGAAACGAACAATTGTTTAGTCTTCCTGAAGGGTTGCGTTCTTTGTATGTAGTATAGCAACGCCCTTTTCACATCAAGTGTGTGTAAGGCCCTTTCTGCAACAGATTGGGGTTGCGAAAAGAAGACAGGTAATTCCACTGATTGATTGAGGTGGAAGGGGGAAATGACTTTGGGCAGAAACTTCGGATTTGTGCGAAGTATGACCTTGCTGTGATGCATTTGTATGTAGGGTTCCTGTATGGTGAACGCTTGTATTTCACCAACCCTTCTAAGGGAAGTGATCGCTACAAGGAAAGCTGTTTTCCAGGTGAGAAACTGTAGCTCACATTTGTGCATTGGTTCGAAGGGCGGACCCATTAGTCGTGTAAGAACTAAATTTAGATTCCATACAGGGGAAGGTGGTGCCCTGGGAGGAATTACGCGTTTAAGGCCTTCCATGAAGGCTTTAATAGCGGGCACTCCGAAGAGTGATAAATGCTGTCTGTTTTGTAGATAAGCAGCGATCGCTGCTAGGTGTAGGCGTATGGATGAATATGCCAGGTTGCACCTGTGAAGATGGAGCAGATAGCATATGATGTGCTGTATGGATGCATCTAGAGGGTTGATTGTATTGTTACGGCAGTAAATTACAAATCTTTTCCACTTTGCGGCATAGCATGCTCTAGTGGTAGGACGTCTGGCTTCCATGATGATGTTCATGCAATCAGGGGGAAGGTTAAGGTATCCGAATTCTAGGATTTCAGGAGCCAGATCGCCAGGTTGAGCTGAGCTGGGTCCGGGTGCCTGATTTCTCCATGGTTCTGGGTTAGAAGGCATGGGGATAGATGTAGTTTTTGATGTGGTACCACTGACAGTTGTAGTAGCGTGGTGTACCACGGCTGCCTGGCCCACGTCGGAGCTACCAGAATGAGTGTGAGGGAGTGCTGTTGTAGCTTCCTGACCACTAATGGAATTAGTGGGAGAGGTGGAAAGGCGTATGCAAATCTGCCTGACCAGTTCATCCATATCGCATTGCCCTTGGACAATGGGTGTGGGTATCTGGCGGCGAAGCTTGGGCATTTTTTGTTTTCGTGGGTGGCGAAGAGGTCTATCTGAGGATGCCCCCATTGTTGGAAGAATGGGTGAAGAACTTGTGGATGCAGTTCCCATTCGTGTAGTTGTTGCGTTTGTCTGCTGAGCAGATCTGCCATGGTGTTTTGTACGCCTGGAACGTGCTGTGCCAGGAGAAAGATGTTTTGAGGAATTGCCCATCTCCATATGCTCTGGGCTAAGCGGGAGAGCTGGGGAGAGTGTGTCCCCCCCTGTTTTTGGATATAATACATTGCAGTCATGTTGTCTGTGCGAATGAGGACTGCTTTGCCCGAAATCTGTTTTTGGAAAGATTTTAGGGCTAGAAAGATCGCCAAGAGCTCCAGATGGTTGATGTGGAGCGATTTTTGCTGTGGCGTCCATAGACCTTGCATGGTGAGGTGTAGAAGGTGCGCTCCCCAGCCGGAGAGCGATGCGTCCGCTGTTAGAGTCACCTGAGGAACCGGGTCCAGGAACGGCCGCCCTTTGGAAAGGTTTGTGGTGTTCCACCACTGCAGAGAGTGATGTGTGCGGCCGTCCACCAACACCAGATCCGTCAGCTGACCCTGGGCCTGGTTCCACTGTTGTGCTAGGCACTCTTGAAGTGGACGCATGTGGAGTCTTGCATGGGGCACTATGAAGATGCAAGACGCCATCATTCCTATGAGCTTCATAAACACTCTTGCTGGAAGAGAGTGTTGAGGAAGGAATGTTTTGCGTAAGGCTTGAATGCTTGTGATTCTGGCTGAGTTTGGATAGGCAATACCCTTGGAGGTGTCTATAGTGGCCCCGAGATATTGCTTTGTGTGAGATGGTATGAGGTGGGACTTTTGGTAGTTCACCGTGAAGCCTAGCTGGTGGAGCAGTTGGATGGTGCTGTTTGTATGTTGCACACATTGGTCGTAGGACGCGGCTTTTATCAGCCAGTCGTCCAGGTAAGGGAAGACGTGAATGTGTTGACGTCTGAGGTGTGCTGCTACTACTGCTAGGCATTTGGTAAACACCCGTGGTGCGGTGGTGACCCCGAAGGGGAGAACCGTGAATTGGTAATGTTGCCCGTCCACCACGAACCTGAGGTATTTCCTGTGAGAGGGGTGTATTGGAATGTGAAAGTATGCGTCTTTCAGATCCAAGGTTGTGAGAAAGTCTCCCTGGCAGAGGAGTGGGAGGACTTGCTGTAGGGTGACCATGTGAAAATGGTCTGAATGTATGTAGGCATTTAGAGGCCGGAGGTCGAGAATGGGTCTGAGGGTCCCGTCTTTCTTTGGTATTAAGAAATATAGGGAGTAGACCCCTAGATTTTGTTGATTGACGGGGACCTGCTCTATAGCGTGCTTTTGGAGGAGTGAGAGTACCTCTTGTTTGAGCAGTGTGGAATGTTCTTGAGACATTGGACGGTGCCTTGGTGGGATATTGGGTGGGGTAGATGTTAGTTCGAGACAGTACCCTGACCGAATGATTTGGGTCACCCATTTGTCCGATGTTATGGACTCCCATACGTGGATAAAGTTTTGTAGTCTGCCCCCGACCGGAGTGGAATGGTCTGGGGGGAGCGGAGGGGAGTCATTGTGCGGGGGGGGGGGGGGTGGCAGAACGGGTGTTGTTGGTTTTGCCCCTGCCCTTATTGTTGTTACCCCTGTAACCACCTCTCTGATTGCCCTTTGAAAAGGTATTTTGAGGAGGGGACTTGTAGGAGGTAGAGGCGTTATCTGTGGAGGAGCCTCTGCCTGTGCCACGAAAGGACGAGCGTCGAAAGGAACGTTTGGAGGCTTGTGTTTGGAGTGCCCCCATAGACTTTGCTGTGTCTGTGTCTTTCTTCATCTTTTCGAGCGCTTCGTCTACCTTTGGCCCAAAGAGTGTTTCCTGGTCAAAGGGGTGATTGAGTATGGATGCCTGGACTTCAGGCTTGAACCCTGAGATCCTGAGCCAGGCGTGGCGGCGAAGCAGGACACTGGTATTTATGGCCCTAGAAGCAGTGTCGGCTGCATCGAGGGCACACTTAATGGAGGTGTTTGTAATTAGTTTACCCTCCTGTATCAGGTCATGAGCCTTGTGCTTGTATTTTTCTGGAAGGTGCTGCATAAGAGCCTCTAGTTCGTCATAGTGTGCTCTATCATATCGCGCAAGCAGTGCTTGTGTGTTTGCAATGCGCCACATGTTTGCAGCTTGGGAGGCGGTGCGTTTACCAGACGCGTCCAGAAGTTTAGATTCTTTGTCTGGCGGTGGGGCATCTCCTGAGGATTGGGAGTTAGCCCGCTTTCTAGCTGTGGAGACAACTAGGGAATCTAGGGGAGCAGGGCCCTTGATGTAAGCAGGGTCTGTGGGTGCCGCCTTATACTTCTTCTCTATTCTAGGGTTCAGTACTCTGGCTCTGACAGGGTCTTTGAACACCTCTGTAGCGTGCTTGGTGACACCCTTAAGCATGGGTAAAATGGAAGTGGATTTGTCTTGTATATCAAATGTATCCAGTAGGAAGTCTTCTTCTACTGGTTCACTGTGCATGTCCACCCCGTGGTAGTGTGCTGCTCTCTGCACTAAATGGTGAAACCCTAAGGAGTCCTCTGGAGGAGACGGTCTTGATGGGTATAGGTCGTCCTGAGGTACATTGGGTATATCAGGGTTATTGTAATCCTCCCATGGATCTGGGGTCCCTGGTGGAGTGGGATCCATTGGGGCGTCCGCCGGGTAATTGTCCGGATCCCCATCATCCGGATCTGGGGATGGGGTCGGATCGTAGTGAGGTACAGGTGGCGGAGACCTGCGAGGTGGAGGCGGTGGAGGAGGTGGAGGGGGTAGGGGAGGCGGTGGTGGGGAGGGCACTCTGAGGGGAGAAGTAGCAGAGTCCTTCCTTTTGGGTGGAGGAGGAGGAGCCGGAGCATCAAGGCGTCTTTTCTTGGTAGTTAAAGTCAAAAGCCCAGTCTTTGGATCTTTGGACAAAGTCTTTTGTAAAGGGTCTGGTGTAAACAGAGCCAATGGTGTCGAGTCGTCTGTCGGCACCGGTGATTTCGGAACCGGGGGTTTCGATGGTCTGTGTGCGCCATGCTTTTTTGAGGTCTCCGGGTGTTTCGGCGTCGAATGATGTTTCGGCGCCGGAGCATCGGTGCCGACGGATTTGTGTTTGTGTTTGGTCGGCACCGAGTGTCCAGGCTTCGGCACCGGTGGTTTCGGAGTCGAGCTGGATTTTGCAGTCTTCGGTGCCGGATGCTGTTTTTCGGCACCAGGTGTTGGCTGGCTCGATCCCGAGCTGCCATGAGACTTTGGGAGCTTCGACACCGGGCCCGAAGGTGGGGTGATCGAAGTTTTGGTTTTGCCCAGGCCGGCAGGCGAGGGAGTAACCTGAGTCTCTTTGGTTTTCGGCGTGGGGGTGGGAGGGGGCATAGTACTCACGGCCCGCTGCGCTGGTGTAATGTCCTCCACGTCGGAGTCGTCGGCCTCGGAAGCGCGGACGACGTCTTCCTCCTGCTCGGTGTGTGTTTGCCCCGAAGCTTCGGCGTCGTCTCCGAAGATGTCCGGTGGAGCTGCAGAGGATGAGTGCGCCATGGTGCGTCGAGCTCTTCGATCTCGGATGGTCTTCTTCGATCGAAAAGACTTGCAGGCGGGGCAGTCTCTGGCCTCGTGTTCCGGAGAGAGGCAAAGGTTACACACCTGATGGAGGTCGGTGTGGGGAAATTTAGACCCACATTTTGGGCACTTTTTGAACGGAGTCCTTTCCATCGGCCGGGACCGGAGTCGCGGAGGGCCCGAAGGCCGGTGTCGATGTACGGGATGGAGAAAGTGCCGCTTCGAGAGATGAAGATGATGAAGGAACTCGAAGAATCGAGGATTTTCCGTCGAGGCTGGAACCGTAGAAGTTCGAAGCCGGAGCACGAAGTATCACATCCGAGCCCGATGGCGGAAAAAAACAATCTGAGGATGGAGCCGAAGCCCATGCGCAGTACGGACCGAAGGAGGAGTCACCAAACTCGTGACTTCCAAAGACTGTCCAAGAAGAAAAACAAACTGCAAACATCCGGGCCCAACACCAGATGGCGATCTATGCTAAGTGTACAATCTGCAGCTCATATGCCTCGAACATAAGTTTTCCTTTATGAACTCAAAGAAATCACTGACCAGATGCCTTTTGAGGCTATGAAATATAAACAAAATTCTCAGGTCGATTATGTGTAGGGGGGACTACCGACGTGTAGTCAGCTTGAATAAGGTCTTTCAGAAGCACATACTCATTACACATGGTACACAAATATCAGGTAATTGAAAAGCCCAGTTACTTGGATTGTATGTCACATGTATGCTGCTTTTAAAAAAAATGCATAAACAGGCAAAATATCTACTTCCTCTGGAGATGAGATGGCGTAAACACACACTCTCAATTAAGTTCACTAATGAAACGTCGCAAAAGCAAGGAACATTGATGGGCAACAGTTTTGCCCAAGTCTGGTCGGATTACATGCGAATACATCTTACGAGACAACAACCCATTCATACTATAAACAAGTTATAATCATATAAACAAGCTATGACCAAAGGTATTAAGTAAAATTGGAGCACAAGAGACAAATGCTTGCCCATGTCTAACTTAATGGTACTATGGAAACGATTCATAGATGATATCCTTATCATATGGAGAGGTCAAGAAGATACTGTACAGGATTTTCTAACATGTATAAACACACTGGATCGCTAACTCAATTTCACTCGCAATGTTAGTAGAACGACATTGCCATTTCTGGACATTACAATTTCTGCTGGGGGCGGTTAACTATGTACCAAGCCTTATTAAAGCCAGTCAGACAAAAACAATCTACTCCTGTTTGACAGTTTTAATCCCTCTCACTAAAGGAACACATACCATACAGCCAATATTTACGCTTAACATAAAATTGCAGCAACAACAAAGACTTCAAGATGCAAGCCGAGACACTAATAAAAAAAACTAAAATCTAAAGATTACCCTGCTCGCATTGTGAGGAGATGTTACAAAAGAGCCAAGAATCAACATAGGGTTATTCTGCTACAAGAAGGAAAAACCCCCAATCAAGACTAGTCTCACATGTGTTCCCACCATAAGTGAAGCATTAATTCATCTGTAGAAGATGGTCTAAAAAAAAACACTGGAGAATCGTCAACACAGGAACATTCAATTGGCCAAACCCCGTTTTGCCCATAAGAGAGGGTAATCTACAAGATACACGGTCCAGGAAAACCGAAGTGAGGTGTGAAAACATCACAACCGCATGGGGTCTCACCCCCCTGCTCCCATTGTGGGTCATTAGTCCTGCAGGTACTGCTCAGTCTGTCACCTGACCAAAGCCACAAAATGTGTACACAGAGGAGACACTCAAAATACAAAAGCTCCCATGTTATATACATGATCACTTGTCCTTGTAGAACAAGTTACTTACCTTCGGTAACAATGTATCTGTAAGAAACATTAGTTAGTTAGATTCCTCACCTTAGAATATCCCCAGGTGTCAGGCTGGATCCGGAAAGATTTTTGTAGCAATACCCCTTGCGCGTCGGTAGGCGTCGTCTGCGGCTCCCCGTCCGTGTCGGAATGACGTCGGAGTACTTAGACGCCGCCCTCGCGTGCGGTCGTCAGTTCTTATACATAGCTTTCCGCGCCAGGGACGCTGAGCCATGCAAGAGACCGACACTGGTGCCAAAAAATCTAGGGCCCTGAAAGGGAGAACCTTAACCCTAGATGTTGGTTCGCAGAACGGGGAGGCTGGGTGGGTCGGTGAGGAATCTAACTAACTAATGTTTCTTACAGATACATCGTTACCGAAGGTAAGTAACTTGTTCATCTGAAAGAAACACGTTAGTTAGATTCCTCACCTTAGAATAGATACCCCAGCAATACCAACCCCGGAGGTGGGCCTGAGAACCAAGATCACACCAGAAAGTCCTGGAGAACAGAACGGCCAAAGTGGCCATCTCTCCGGACTTGGCTGTCCAGGCAATAGTGCTTGGCGAACGTGTGCAGTGAAGCCCACATCGCCACCTGACAGATGTCCTGCAAGGGGACTCCCGTCCCAGGGCAGTTGTCGCCGCTGTGGCCCGGGTGGAATGGGCTCTCAGCTCAACAGGAGGGACCTTCTTCGCCAAGGAATAGCAGAGTTTAATACACAACGTGGTCGTCCACCCGGACTTGTTTTGTGCGGTCCAAATAAAAGGACAGCGCACGTTTTGGGTCCAGAAGGTGGAGCCTCTCTTCATCTTTTGAAGGATGCGGAGGCAGATTGCTCTCCTCCGCGCAGTGGATCTGCGATTAGCCAGGACCTGTTTTCCGGCTCTGGGCCCGGCTGAGTCGGTACCCGCATCCCAGCTTTAGACTTCTTTTTCTGACTGTTTGCAATGGGGAAGTTTGGAACACTTTTTTATGTCATTGCTTTTTCTGTGGTGCTGGGTCGGCGGTGGGTCGTTGCCATTCCCCTTTGGTTGACACCGCCGGGAACACTTTTGGTTCTAAATGCTTATTTTTTGTCTATTTGTACACCATTGGTATTGTTATTTGGAGCTTCGTTTTTTTTCCACAGGTTGGGGTTTGCCTCACGTTTGCGTGATGTGGCTGGGTGGGGGGGAGGGGGCACGGGGTGGGGTGTTTTGATATTCTTGACATGGCTGGTCAGATTGTAACTTTGCGGATACACGGAGACGCTTCTGATTTCTTGCTCCCATTGCTAGTGGTATGGCAGCGTCGGTACACATAGGCTTGCATGAAGCCCCCCTTGGCCTTTCACTCATGTCTTGGAACGTCAGAGGCCTGAACAACCAACGAAAATGCAAGCAGATACTACACTATTTGAATCGGCACTGGGTTGACATTGC
The DNA here is from genome assembly GCF_964204655.1 of Triturus cristatus. Classification (NCBI taxonomy): domain Eukaryota; kingdom Metazoa; phylum Chordata; class Amphibia; order Caudata; family Salamandridae; genus Triturus; species Triturus cristatus. The sequence continues at coordinate 172,498,412 of NC_140581.1, read as the reverse complement.
CTTTCTTCAAGAAACGCATTTACACTCCTCTGTTCCCGCGCGCTTTGCAGCTTCCTGGGGCACCCATAGATACTTCTCCAATTTCAGCAATTATGCCAGAGGCACCGCGGTGCTGATTCACAAGAGAGTCCCGTTTCACTGCCAGATGTTCAGGGGGGATTCAGAGGGACGCTACTGCATAGTACGAGGGGTGTTAATGGGTCATGCGATCATCCTGGTATGTGTGTACGCTCCTAACACTGATTCCCCGGAATTTTTTCATGCGCTGGCTGCCCAGCTTGCAACTCTTGAACCGGCAGGCCTCATTCTTGGCGGCGATTTTAACTTATTGCTGGATGCTAGTTTGGACAGCACGTCGGGGGCTGCTCCGTCCAAGCCCAGGGCGCGGCGCGCACTTATGGACCTCTGTCACCAGTTCGCTCTAGTTGATATTTGGCGCAGGCGCAACCCGAACACCACTGACTACACGCATTTCTCGGGACAACACAACACTTGGAACAGAATTGACTACTGGCTGCTGTCCCCGGGCCTGTCCCCCTGGTTTCGTGGGCTACTTACTTTCCCTAGAACGTACTCAGACCACTCCCCTGTGTCGCTCTGCTTGGATGTTCCGCGCCACGAGGGTTTTGAGCGACAATGGCGATTCCCTGGGAGGGCGCTGCTGGACGACTTATTTGTCCACGAGATTTCCGAGGCGATTGAGGACTATTTCACGATTAATACAGGATCTGTAGACTCTCGGGCCATGCTTTGGGAGGGGTTTAAGGCCTATATCAAGGGGATTTGCATAGCTAAACATGCTGGGGTCCTAAAGGCGCTGCGCACGACCATTAAGCAACTGGAGACACAGCTGTAGTCGATTGATGCTGAAGCACAGCGTGAGCCTGCTGGTGACGTGTCCGCTAGGCGGCTCTGCCTCCTGACTGACTTCCGGGAGGCAGCGGACAGAGAGATTCTGTATCTGGGGAAGTACCAGACGACGCGTAGATATGGGGAGGGGGACAAGCCGGGACGCACGCTGGCTCAAGCTCTGAGGCCTCCGTATGGTAAGTCCTTAATAGTTGAGGTGCGGGGCGTAGATGGTTCGCTCCGCACAACACCCGCCGAGATCAGAGACGAATTCCTGACCTACTTCTCCGAATTATACACGACCAAGCTGGGGGAATCCCCAGCCTCTCGTGCGGCCTACTTGTCGGAGATCGCGCTTGTGTTTCTGGATAAGGGCATGCAGGAGTTCATGGCGGAGCCTATAACTGTGGCGGAGGTGCGCGGGGCGATTAAGGTGCTTCGCGGGACCTCAGCCCCCGGCCTCGATGGCTTCTCCGGGGATTTTTATAAGGCCTTTTCTGATCTGCTGGCTCCACAGCTGATAGAGGTGTATGCGGAGGCGCTGGAGCGCGGATCTCTTCCGGCGACCCTTAGCGAAGCGGTAATAGTTCTGCTCCCAAAACCAAACAAGGACCCGACGTTGTGTGGCTCGTATAGACCCCTCTCCCTTTTAAACTTTGATTACAAGATCCTGGCCAAGATAGTGGCCAACAGGCTCTCCCAATTGATGGAATTCATCATTTCGCCCGTCCAATCGGGCTTCGTCCCGCGTCGCTCTACGACTTTGAATCTGCGGACGCTTTTCACGGTTCTGCATAGAATTAATCCGGCCACGCCGGCTGCGGCGGTCCTCCTGGATACCGAGAAGGTCTTCGACTCCCTAGAATGGCCTTTCTTCCTTTCCGTCATGCAACGTATGGGCATGCCGGAGAACTTCCTTGCTACCATGCGGCTTTTGTATAGCCGCCCCACGGCCCGTTTGCGTATCAATGGTAAGCTGTCTTGTCCCTTCTCTCTAACGCGTGGTACGCGGCAGGGCTGTCCACTTTCACCGCTACTGTTCATTTTGGCCATGGACCCCTTGATCCGGCATTTCCAAGAGCGCCATCTCCACAGGGGTCTCCAGTTCCGGACGGGTCTCTTGCTTGCTTCCCTCTACGCAGATGACACTATACTGTATGTAAGAGAACCGCAGGCCAACCTAGCTCCCCTGATACGGGAGATCCTTCGTTTCGGCGCCCACTCCGGACTGGGCATCAACTGGCACAAGTCCATAATTTTCCCATTGACCAGCAGAACCTCCCCATGGCAGTGCGAGTTCCCGTTGGAGTGGTGCTCTGACTCGGTTCGGTACCGATCCATCTGAACACTGACGAACTCATCCGCCTCAACTATGGCCGCGCTTTGGACAGGCTGGAGGCACAGGTGGAGGGATGGTTGAGGCTCCCGCTATCCATGTCGGCCAGAATTGCAATCATAAAAATGATAGTTCTCCCTAGGTTTTTATATCTCTTCAATAATATCCCTGTTCCTCTCACCCGGGCCTTTTTCTCCACACTGCGGTCCCAGCTGATCAGGCTGGTATGGGGCGGGAAGCACCCCCGGATCGGTTGGAGGACTCTTACGCTCCCCCATGATAGGGGCGGCTTCGGAGTACCTGATCTGTATTTATACTATCTGGTTGCTCAGTGTGCACACGCCTATGCCTGGTACCACCCTGACGCGCGTATTCCGTTCCTTCGTCCCGAGGCGGATTTCGTTCTCCCGGGCCGTTTGGCGGCTGTGTTGCCCAAGGGGGTTGCCCGGGACCCAGTAGATATTCAAACGGTGTCCACCACCAGCTGGGCGTGGCATCGCCTTACTCGCTATCTGTTAGACCTGTCAGCCCTTTGGGTGGTCCCTCCTCATCATTATTTATTTTGTCCCACTTTTGCCTCAAACCCTGTTTGAATTTTTCCTTTTTGGGAACCACCAGACTTTTTAGTGTTGCTGCAGATTCAGGGAGCCATTTTAGCTACCCCTGAAACTTCTGTCTGAGGGCCTGAAGCACAAAATGGTGGCCACCTGTGACATCACCAGCAGCCACTGGAACCTACCAGCACCTTCCAGAACATTCCAGAACATTCCAGAACCCTGTGACAGTTGGAGGCGGTTTAGAATGTTGGGAAGCTAAGAGAGAGAGTTGGCAGTTGGAGCTGGCAGTTGGCACCTGACTGGTGAGGGGTGAGCAGCAAAAACGTGAAGGAGGAACGAGTGAAGCAGCAGGGGTGGAAACTTGTGCCTGGAGTGGGGTCCATAAACCCACCCTTGATACTAGTCCCTACTGACGGAGCCCAGCCTAGAGCCCTGTGTGGGAAGAAGTCAGAAAAACCATCCTGAGGACCTGGACAGCAGGAACAGGCCTTAGAAACGAGAGAACAGCAAGATCCTGACCTGGAAGCTGGTTTCCCTGAAGTCCGACGTCGAGTAGCCTAAGACCTGGAGCCCGAGGTGGAGAAGCGGCGCTGACTGGAAAAGCAGACGTCGTACCCGGAGCCGCCAGAGGTCGAGAGAGGGCGCCGTCAGAGGTCGTGAGGAATACCAGAGGTCGAGGAGGAAGTCACCCGAGGTCGAGTGAGCGGCGTCATCGGAGGAGTGAAGTCCGCCCTCCGGAGTCGTCGGAGACCGAGGTGAAGGGTAACGGAGGTCGGGAGTGAGGATCGCACTCCGGAGTCGCCGGAACCTGTGAGAATCGTGCCGGAGGTCGGGAGTGGAGGTCGCACTCCGGAGTCGCCGGAAACCTGTGAGGAGCACCGGAGGTCGGGAGTGAGGATCGCACTCCGGAGCCGCCGGAAGTCGACATCGAGGCAAGGCCGGCCGACGTCATCGAAGCCGAGGTCGCCATCGGACCGGAGCCGCCCGAAGTCGACATCGAGTAAGACTGCCCGACGCCATCGAATCGGAGGTCGAGATCGAACCGAGGCCGCGGACATCGAGAGCGGAACCGCCTGCCGGCGTCGTCAAAGAACTGACATTGTGCCGAGGCCGCCGACATCGAACTGGAACCGCCTCACGGCATCGACCCGACTCCAGCGGCATCGACCCGACTCCAGCGGCGTCGGAGCATCAGAAAAAGGGCAGTAAGTGGAGTAGAGGGCGCCTAAGGCCCTGTGGAGACCTGAGAGACTGCTCTAAGGGGCTAGGGAGGTGCTGGAACCAACCTGACTGTGCCAGGGGTGAACTGGGACTAATCTAGAGAAGTTGTGTGGAGAGAGAGAGCCAGGTCTCTGGTTTTTCCCCCCTTTATCTACCTCAGTTTAGGCCTCAGCCTTGACCAAGCCAGGGAGTAGACACCCTCAAGCCTTCCACCTCCCCACAAGCTGTGCCTGGGCCAAATCAGCCCTTAGGAATTCAAAAGTGATCTGAATCCATGAGTGTCACTGTCAGCTTTTAAGTATTTATTAGGGGCACTGTATTTATTGTAGTTAACCTATTTATTGTTCCACTGTATTTATTGGTCCACAGTATTTATTGATGCACAATATTTATTGGTTACAGTATTTATTGCCTCAGAATATTTAATTGGCTGTCTGTATTGCACTTTTATTTATGCCTTCAGTATTTATGATCACCCCTATTTATTGAATCATTAAGCCAGTATTTATTTGTCCTGACCTATCTGAAAATTTGTATATTGTGATTGTTATTTATTTATCCAATCAGCAACTAAGAGAAAAAGCAGATAAATAAAGTTATTTTCATAATTTTTACGGTGTAGAGTCGTTTTTGGAACGGATGCACGCATGGTTATTGTTTGGGTATGTTGTATGCTTAGCACGGAGCCTGATTCCTGACCACTCGAGCCAAGCTACCACAGTGTGTCCGGAAGACCACCACCACCCCTTTTAGCGTGGGAGTGGGTTTCCAACATAAATTGGTGTTCAGTGGTGGGATAGAGCTGTGCCTACGCATACTCAACAATAACTGTGGGTAGTCCATAGGATTACACCGGGAGTTCTCTCAAGAGCGGCCTTCCTAATTGTGGGTTTTTGTTTTTTTTCCAAATTTACTCTGGTGGTGGGAGGAGGTATTATTAAAGGTACCCCCCTGCATAGTTACTGCACAAAAACCTGTCCTCTAACCTGAGTGGGCAAGATGGAGTTTGTACTAGAAAATCTAGAAACGTACACTGTGGCCCAACTCAGGGAGTTTTGCCAGCGGGAGGGGGTGTACTGTCCCCCAGGAGCAAAGAAGGGTGCACTCCAAACCAGCTTAAGGGCTTGGGGGGAGGCACGCCGAGAAAGCAAGGCTGAGGAGGAAGACAGGGATGGAGAGCCTGACCCCGAGGGGGCTGAGATGTACACACCTGAGGTGGGGAACCGGTCAGCAGGGCCCAGAACCATTTCTAGGAAGGGCAGCAGTGCCTCTAGCGGTGGCTTGTCTGAAGTGGAGCTAACAGACCGGAGGGAGAAAAGACAGCTCACATGGGACTTAGCAAGGCTGGAAAAGGAGAAGGAGGAGCAGAGGATGGCCCATGAATTACGACTGAAAGAAATAGATCTTCAGATCTTGAGAATCGGGGCACAACCTGTTCCTAATGGTGGCAGCCAAACCCAAGAGATCACCAGGGAACCTAAACCATACCTGCCAAAGGACATAGTAGCTAGCTATGGAGTGGGCGACGATATCGCCAAGTGGCTAGCGGCCTATGAGGTCTCATTGAGGGCCCATGGGGTTCCAGAGAAGTACTGGGGAGGGGGATTGTACAAGTACATGCCTCCAGCGGGTAGGGATGCTTTATTGGCCCTCGAGGAGGATGAGCAGACCCACTACCCCACCATGAAACTGGCGCTCATCAGAAAGTTTGGACTAACACCTGAAAAGTACAGACAGAAGTTCAGGGGTAGTCACAAACTGGGCACGCAGAATTGGGTGGACTTCCTGGACTATGCGAAGAAGGCAATGGAAGGTTGGATTCAGGGCAGTGAAGTGAGGAACTACGAGGGGTTTTTTGACCTGGTACTGAAGGAACACCTGCTCGAGAAATGTTTCCCTGAACTGCGGCAACACCTGGTGGATAGCAAGCTGACCAGTCCCCGGAAGCTTGCTGAGGAGGCGGACATTTGGGCTAGTACCCGGGTGTCCACAAGGGGGACTGGAGGGGATACTCAAAAGGCCGGACAGGGCGCCCCCCAGAAGAAAGAGGGAGGGGAAAAGAAAAAGGAGTTCTCCAAAGGCCCCCAAAATAACTTCCAAGGGAAGGGAACAGGATTCACCCCCAAGGCTAACCCGCCCAGAAACCCTAATCCTGGCCAGAGTCAGCAGCCAAGGGTTGTCCATTGCTATGAGTGCGGTGGCGTTGGACACTATAAAGGAGATCCGAAGTGCTTGAAACGACCACCCCCTCCCACTGGAGGAAAGACCCCCGGAGTAGCTAGTGTAGTGCTCGGGGAGGAGATGCCCTTAACTAAGGGAAGGGAGTGGGCGGGTGTCACTTTAGTGTCCCTGGGAGAACGGGAGATGGTTCCTAAGATCCAGGTGCCCGCAAATACCGCAAAGTATGGGCAATGGGTCACCATCAACGGCCAAAGAGGGGAGGCTCTGAGAGACACAGGAGCCAGTATGACTATGGTGCGTAGCCAACTGGTGTCTCCAGAGCAGGTAATTCCCGATGTACTCCACCCAGCCGCGATGGCTGACGGCAGAACAGGCCACTATCCAGTGGCCGAGGTTCCCTTTGAATGGGGGGGGGTTGCAGGTTCACTTCGAGTTGCCGTAAGCCCTGCCGTGCCAGTCGATTGTCTGCTGGGGAATGACATGGAGCACAACGCTTGGAAGGAGGTGGAATACCGGACTCACACCGAGATGCTGGGTACACCTGACTGGGCCTGTGTTAGCACAAGGTCCACGACTACCCGAAGAGGGAGTTCATTTCGGCTGGAGCCTGGAACAAAGGCCCAGCCAGCTGCCAGTCAAGGGAAGAACCGAGGACAGGAGGAGCCTGCCTCGGCATCCCCACCCCGTAGGACGGATAGGCCACCGGAGGTGGTGGACCAGGAGTCTGCGGTGGGGGACGTTACCAACCTGGAGGACCTACCCATCCCGGCCGAGTGGCACGTGGAGGGAGGCCCGTCCAGGGAGGAATTCTGCCAGGGCCAGAGGGAGTGCCCTACCCTTGAGGGGCTGAGGCGACAGGCCGAAGCCCAGGCAGCAGGGAACGTTGAAGGGAACTACAGTGTTTACTGGGAGGATGGCCTCCTCTACAGTGAACCCAAGGCACCCCTACACGGATCGTCACGAGCCTTGGTAGTTCCTCAACGTTATCGAGCCTTCCTTCTGGAGTTGGCTCACGAGATACCATTGGCAGGACACCTGGGGCAAGACAAGACCTTCGCCCGTCTTGTCCCACACTTTTATTGGCCTCAGATGAAAGTGTCGTCCGATACCTACTGCCGGACATGTGTGTCTTGCCAAGCCAGTGGGAAAACAGGGGTGAAGCTGAAAGCTCCCCTGGAACCACTTCCTGTCGTTAGCACCCCCTTTGAAAGGGTGGGCATCGACATTGTGGGTCCGTTAGATCCACCGACTACAGCTGGTCACAGGTTTATCCTGGTTCTGGTGGATCATGCCACACGGTACCCAGAGGCAATACCTCTGAGGACCATAACAGCACCTGTTGTGGCAAGGGCCCTGATGGGAATCTTTACCCGAGTGGGTTTTCCCAAGGAAGTTGTGTCCGACAGGGGGACCAACTTCATGTCAGCGTATATGCGGGCGATGTGGAAGGAGTGTGGAGTGACATACCGGTTCACCACTCCTTACCACCCCCAGACCAATGGTCTGGTGGAGAGGTTTAACAAAACCTTGAAAGGCATGATCAGGAGTCTGCCTGAAAGCCTGCGGAGGAAATGGGACGTCCTCCTACCCTGTTTACTTTTTTCCTACAGGGAAGTGCCACAGAAGGGAGTGGGCTTCAGCCCCTTCGAGCTTCTGTATGGGCACCCTGTACGTGGACCTCTCAACCTGGTGAGAGACGGATGGGAAAGAACTCCCAGAAAGCTTCCCCAGGATGTGGTGAGCTACATGCTGGCCTTCCGGAGCCAAATGGCTAAGTTGTGGAAGCAAGCTTCTGACAACTTGGAAGCCAGCCAAGCAGTAATGAAGGCGTGGTATGACCACAATGCTCACCCGGTGGAGTTGGAGCCTGGCCAGAAAGTGTGGGTGATCGAACCGGGAGAGCTTAGTGCCCTCCAGGATCGCTGGTCAGGACCCTTTGAGGTGTTGGAGAAGAAGGGTAAGGCTACCTACTTGGTGGACCTGAAGACCCCTCGTCAGCCCCTGCGGGTGCTGCATGCCAACCGCCTCAAACCCCACCATGAGAGGCCCGAAGTCATCTTGATGATGGTGACTGACGGAGGAGAGGACGTGGAAAGCGAGCCTCTCCCTGATCTGTTTGCGTCTCAAGAGAAGGATGGGTCGGTGGAGGGAGTGATTCTCTCCCCATCTCTAACTCCTGAACAGCAGGAGGACTGTCGCCAGGTCCTGGGGCAGTACTCCTCGTTGTTCTCCCTTGTCCCGGGTAGGACTCACCTGTGCGTCCATGACGTGGACACAGGAGACAGCCCACCTGTGAAGTCCAAGATCTACCGGATGTCAGACAAGGTGAAGGCCAGCATTCATAGTGAAGTCACTAAGATGCTGGAGCTAGGAGTGATCGAACCTTCTAGCAGCCCCTGGTCCAGTCCGGTGGTGTTAGTACCAAAAGCTGCACCACCGGGTGCCCAACCAGAACTGAGGTTCTGTGTGGACTATCGGGGACTGAATTCAGTGACCAAAACTGATGCTCATCCGATCCCTAGGGCGGATGAATTGATTGACCGGCTGGGAGCTGCCCAATATCTAAGTACCTTTGACCTTACTTCAGGGTACTGGCAGATCTCTTTGACTGATGGAGCAAGGGAAAGGTCAGCCTTCTCCACGCCCAATGGCCACTACCAGTTCTGTGTGATGCCCTTTGGGCTCAAGAACGCACCTGCCACGTTTCAGCGCCTGGTAAACCAGATCCTCACCGGAATGGAGAGTTTCTCTGCTGCTTATCTGGATGACATAGCCGTCTTCAGTAACAGCTGGGAGGATCACTTGCGTCACCTGCAAGCTGTTCTCCAGGCCCTGAGACAAGCTGGATTGACGATCAAGGCCAGCAAGTGCCAGATCGGGCAGGGGTCGGTAGTGTACCTTGGACACTTGGTGGGTAGGGGAGCGGTGCAACCCCTGCAGGCGAAGATCGAGGCCATCATGGCCTGGGAACCCCCCAAGACACAGACTGAGGTCCGAGCATTTTTGGGCCTCACGGGATACTACCGCCGCTTCGTGAAGGGGTACGGTACCATCGTAGCCCCCCTCACGGAGCTCACGTCCAAGAAACAACCTCGACGGGTAGTCTGGACGGAGGCTTGTCAGCAAGCCTTTGAGAGATTGAAGAAAGCCATGTGCGAGGCCCCGGTCTTAAGGGCCCCAGACTTTTCCAAGGAGTTCATTGTCCAGACAGATGCATCAGAACATGGCATTGGGGCAGTGTTATCGCAACTCAACAAAGAGGGTCTGGATCAACCCGTGGTCTTCCTATCCCGGAGACTACTTCCCAGGGAACAGAAGTGGAGTGCAATAGAGCGTGAAGCCTTTGCAGTGGTATGGGCTCTGAAGAAGTTGCGGCCATACCTGCTTGGCTCGCACTTCCTAGTTCAGACCGACCACAGACCCCTTCGTTGGCTGATGCAAATGAAGGGGGAGAATCCCAAGTTGTTGAGGTGGTCTATTTCCCTACAGGGGATGGACTTTCAGGTGGAACATCGGCCTGGAGTGGACCACGCCAATGCAGACGGTCTCTCAAGGTATTTCCGCCTTAGTGATGAGAACTCCCAAGGGGTTGGGTAGCTCTCCCCACTTTCAGCTGGGGGGGACGCGTGTTAGACCTGTCAGCCCTTTGGGTGGTCCCTCCTCATCATTATTTATTTTGTCCCACTTTTGCCTCAAACCCTGTTTGAATTTTTCCTTTTTGGGAACCACCAGACTTTTTAGTGTTGCTGCAGATTCAGGGAGCCATTTTAGCTACCCCTGAAACTTCTGTCTGAGGGCCTGAAGCACAAAATGGTGGCCACCTGTGACATCACCAGCAGCCACTGGAACCTACCAGCACCTTCCAGAACATTCCAGAACCCTGTGACAGTTGGAGGCGGTTTAGAATGTTGGGAAGCTAAGAGAGAGAGTTGGCAGTTGGAGCTGGCAGTTGGCACCTGACTGGTGAGGGGTGAGCAGCAAAAACGTGAAGGAGGAAGGAGTGAAGCAGCAGGGGTGGAAACTTGTGCCTGGAGTGGGGTCCATAAACCCACCCTTGATACTAGTCCCTACTGACGGAGCCCAGCCTAGAGCCCTGTGTGGGAAGAAGTCAGAAAAACCATCCTGAGGACCTGGACAGCAGGAACAGGCCTTAGAAACAAGAGAACAGCAAGATCCTGACCTGGAAGCTGGTTTCCCTGAAGTCCGACGTCGAGTAGCCTAAGACCTGGAGCCCGAGGTGGAGAAGCGGCGCTGACTGGAAAAGCAGACGTCGTACCCGGAGCCGCCAGAGGTCGAGAGAGGGCGCCGTCAGAGGTCGTGAGGAATACCAGAGGTCGAGGAGGAAGTCACCCGAGGTCGAGTGAGCGGCGTCATCGGAGGAGTGAAGTCCGCCCTCCGGAGTCGTCGGAGACCGAGGTGAAGGGTAACGGAGGTCGGGAGTGAGGATCGCACTCCGGAGTCGCCGGAACCTGTGAGAATCGTGCCGGAGGTCGGGAGTGGAGGTCGCACTCCGGAGTCGCCGGAAACCTGTGAGGAGCACCGGAGGTCGGGAGTGAGGATCGCACTCCGGAGCCGCCGGAAGTCGACATCGAGGCAAGGCCGGCCGACGTCATCGAAGCCGAGGTCGCCATCGGACCGGAGCCGCCCGAAGTCGACATCGAGTAAGACTGCCCGACGCCATCGAATCGGAGGTCGAGATCGAACCGAGGCCGCGGACATCGAGACCGGAACCGCCTGCCGGCGTCGTCAAAGAACTGACATTGTGCCGAGGCCGCCGACATCGAACTGGAACCGCCTCACGGCATCGACCCGACTCCAGCGGCTTCGGATCATCAGAAAAAGGGCAGTAAGTGGAGTAGAGGGCGCCTAAGGCCCTGTGGAGACCTGAGAGACTGCTCTAAGGGGCTAGGGAGGTGCTGGAACCAACCTGACTGTGCCAGGGGTGAACTGGGACTAATCTAGAGAAGTTGTGTGGAGAGAGAGAGCCAGGTCTCTGGTTTTTCCCCCCTTTATCTACCTCAGTTTAGGCCTCAGCCTTGACCAAGCCAGGGAGTAGACACCCTCAAGCCTTCCACCTCCCCACAAGCTGTGCCTGGGCCAAATCAGCCCTTAGGAATTCAAAAGTGATCTGAATCCATGAGTGTCACTGTCAGCTTTTAAGTATTTATTAGGGGCACTGTATTTATTGTAGTTAACCTATTTATTGTTCCACTGTATTTATTGGTCCACAGTATTTATTGATGCACAATATTTATTGGTTACAGTATTTATTGCCTCAGAATATTTAATTGCCTGTCTGTATTGCACTTTTATTTATGCCTTCAGTATTTATGATCACCCCTATTTATTGAATCATTAAGCCAGTATTTATTTGTCCTGACCTATCTGAAAATTTGTATATTGTGATTGTTATTTATTTATCCAATCAGCAACTAAGAGAAAAAGCAGATAAAGAAAGTTATTTTCATAATTTTTACGGTGTAGAGTCGTTTTTGGAACGGATGCACGCATGGTTATTGTTTGGGTATGTTGTATGCTTAGCACGGAGCCTGATTCCTGACCACTCGAGCCAAGCTACCACAGTGTGTCCGGAAGACCACCACCACCCCTTTTAGCGTGGGAGTGGGTTTCCAACACTATCTAGCCCAGCCTCTCCTCTACTCCTCTTCTCTTCCACTCCCCAACCCCGGGTTGCTGTCAGGCACGGGGGAGACACTTGTGCAGCGTACTTTAACTAAGTTTCATCTCACTAGGATCGGGGACCTATACCCTGGGGGCCACATATTTTCTGTCTCGGAGGAGGCGCGCTTCAGTGAGGCCAAGTTCATGGACAAATTTGTCTTACGCCGGCTTTATTGTGCGGCTCGTTCGGACATTGCGGAATTCCCTCTCGAGCCTGCATCCTTCGAGCCCCTAACTCTCCTCATTGCCAAAGACACAGGTGCCCATATGGTTTCTAAGCTTTGTAAGGCATGTGCAGCTCTGGTTCCATGTGTGGATGGCCGACTGCGAGCGGCCTGGGAGACAGACTTGAGTAGGCCGATTACGGATGAACAATGGACCGCTTGTTGCAAAGTCACTAACGCGATATCACTCAATAGTCGACATAAGCTCCTCCGTTATAAATTTCTTCGCCGCTGCTACATGACCCCTGATAGGCTCCACACCATTGATCCTGCGCGCCCACACACATGCTGGAAATGCTCTGCACCACACGCTGACTTTGCGCACATGTCCTGGACATGCCCCAAACTGCAATCATATTGGACGCAGATACATGAGATCCTTGGCGTTATGTTGGGGCTCACACTGGTTCCCACTCCTGAGATTGCTTTATTGGGCTACACAGTAAATTTCCCTAAGCATGTTCGCAGGCTTGCCTCCCTGGGCCTGCTACTCGCCAAGCGGGAGGTGGCAAAACATTGGGGCGGTAGAACGGTCCCCACGGCCGGGACATGGCTCACCTCTATGGCTTATTGCAGCACAAATAGCGAGATCTACGCCAGTCTCCTCCCCACAGTAGCGCGTCCCAAAGATATCTGGGGCCCCTACAAGACCTATATCGCTACCCTTCCGAGCTCTTCCCCACCGCGATCCAGTTCCGGAATAGTGCCTACGGGAGTAGGGTAGTCTGTTCGGCGACGGCGCTGCACCTCTGGGGTGGGCGTGAGAGGGCCATGAAGTTCTGGTCTTCCTCCCTATTGGGCGTTAGGAGGCTGTATTCTATAGGTGTGGGCTGGATTGGGGGATGTGGGCCGAAGATAGGGGTGACCACTGAGCTTGAATGGTGGGTCCTGAATGCGTACTTTTCATTTACGAGTTCAGGCGGATGAGGGTGTTGGGCTCTTGGTTGGGGTCTTTCTATGGTCCGATGCCTTGATAATGTGCTGTTTTTTGTATACGAGAGGGGAGTGTCATGTTGTATCTCCGTACTGGCTATTAACTGACTGCACAGCCGATATTTTTATATTGTTGTGCTCTTCAAAACTAAATAAAGCTTTAAAAAAAAAAAGGATGCGGAGGCGGAAAGAAGGTGGGCAGCGTGACAGATTGTCCAATGTGAAAGGGAGTCACGACTTTAGGAAGAAAAGAAGGACGTGTCCGGAGGACAACCTTATCTGGATGAACCGAAAGGAAGGGAGGCTTAGCTGACAGAGCCTGGAGCTCACTCACCCACCTAGCGGAGGTGATAGCCACCAGGAAGGCAGTTTTCAGAGTCAGTAGATGAATGGGACAGTTGTGAAGGGGCTCAAAGGGAGCACACATCAGAAAAGTGAGAACAAGGTTCAAGTCCCACTGATGCATTACGAATGGAACAGGAGGGAACATCTGAGTAATGCCCTTGAGAAAACGTGAGACAACAGGGGACTTGAAAAGAGAAGGCTGATAAGGAAGCCTTAAGAAGGCAGAGATTGCAGTAAGATGACCCTTCAAGGTGCCTGTAGGAGAGTAGGGTCTGCTTTCTATGTTCACCCCCACTTTTTGCTTTTGCTTTACTGGTTTTCGACTTAGATGTGGCTGTGGGCCTGCTAATCAGACCCACAGCCCTGCTGTTCTCTCTCTAAATTGATGCTATGTACTTTAGGTGCATAACCCATTTGGATAGGATCACCTTATTGGCCCCTGTACAGTGTACCTTAGGTACCCAGGGCATAGGTGTACCCTAGGCCTACCAGGGGCTGCAGCATGTATTATGCCACCCCTGGCCTGGCCTTCCATTATGACACAACTGGCTGATCACTCAGCTGGGGCAAGGTCGTGTAATCACTCCTTGCTTAGGTGTAGTATTCCTATACCTATCTTACATATAGACATGTGTAGCTATCAGCCACTCCTATGGCAGGCCTTAACAATCCTGGAGGCAGAGTGCTTGGTAACATGTGAGATGGTGCTCTAGCATGTCTGCAGCTTTCGGAACCATGTTAGCTGTTCTATGATATAGCCTACCATATACTCTTAAAGTGCCTTATAATCTTAGACGGTTATGGCAACTATGGTTTGGCTTTATCAAAACATGTCGTGTAAGGTGTCCAACACTTTGGAATACTACCACCACACCATTTCTGGCGATGAGGATAGTATTCCTCCCTTCTAGAGGGAGAAGACATGTTGTAACCTACTTACCCGGTTAAAATTAACCAGAGCCCCAGCATCACAAAATGGATGCTGCTGCCACGACACAAGTCTGACCTCCTGCTGCTGGGAGTGATCCCGGCAAGGAAGGCTTGGACAATAGGTTTCCTGCCTTGAGAGGTGCGAGCACCGCCTCCGACAGGCCTTAGTGTATTGGGGCAGGGAGGGATGAATGAAATGAGACACTGCCTGGGGCATACAAGGTGCTCCATGCATAGTCCAGTTCAAACCGGTGCTGGGGCACTCCAGCCCCAGTCCTGGCGTGAAACTGGACAAAGGGAACCACCCCCCTCCCAGGTCCCACCCATAAGGCGTGACCTAGCAGGCAACCCAGCCCCCCATATTAGTATAATAGTGGTAGCTGGGCCCCAGGAGATTAGATTATCCTGAACCTGCAACTTGAACAGAAACTCTGGACCTTCGACATTCAACGAAAGAAGAAGACTGAAGAATCTCCCTTGTGGCCAAGGAGTGGCTACCCTGTGCAAACAGGCACCATCAAGAGACTACCCTTTGCTTTGCTGAAGTTCTACGAGGGACCGACTGCAGAGCCCGACCAGAGCCTTGACTTCCAGACTTCTCCGACCCTGAGCCACATCCACAGCCGAGCTGAGATCCGTGGAGGCGACGAGAGACGTGGGACCGGCTACCTGGGAAAAGTGGCGAGTATCTTCCAGCGCAGCTTCTGAGGCACCCTCGAAGTTGTGCACCGGGGATTGAGAAGCCCCAACCCCAAGCACCATCTGCACCGAAGATCAGCCCCCCCACACTCCACGAGTCCTGCGTGGGGCCCTTCTGCATTTTCCTGCTTGCCGCGTCTGTCCGGTTGCTTGCCCGTTGGCTAGCGGCCTTTGTGACGACACACCTTGAAATCTTCACTGCTGGTTTGGCTCCTCCAGACTAGCTCCCGCTTCTTTGCAAAAGAGAAGCACCCCAGACCTTCCTGGTCTGCACCAGAAGCAAGTCCTCCGTTCTTCGTGGGTTCCGCTTGCCAAGGCTTGGCGAGTCCTAGTTCGACTTCGACGCCGCCGACAGCAAGAGCCTTCGTGGGACAGCTCGCCTCCTGGTCCTGGTCATCCTCGACGTCTCCTGGTACCCGTGGCTGCAGCGACAAGCTTCACCCTTCACCTGCAAACTTCACGACATCGCCTGGTTCCTTCCTGGTTCCACGTGGTCACTGGCTAGTGACCCTGACTCTGTCCCTTCTGCTTGCAGGTACCCTTCCTTTTTGATCCCGGCCTTGGGATCCACCGGACACTCTGCACTGACTGCCTGTCAGCAACTTTCCTTCAGGCATCCATAGAAGTCCACGACGAAACCCGACGCAAGTTCACACCTATGCACCCGCAGCCCGTGGGCTAGGTAACTTGGGTACTTCGGTGCTCACAAGGGTAGTGACTATCCTAGGGTCTAGTTTCCGAGTCTCGACTTTCTAGTTGCTCCAGAAGTGTCCTAAAACTGCTTATTTCAGAACTGTATTTCTATCGATTATACGCATTACGCGTGAGTGTTTCCACTCTGCACCTGAATCCCGTGGGCCTCCCACATCCTAACTGTTGGTAGTGTAGTGTAGCCCCAGCGATTCCCTAGGCCTATTCTATTTCCGTGACAGTGGTCCTTATACCACTTCTTTAGTATATGGTTTGCGTGGCCCCTAGGGCCTAACTGTATTACTTACCTGTGTGACTTAATGTATGCTTAAATAAGACTGTGTTGTACTTACCTCGAATCTCATAAAGAGTGCTGAGGGTTTGACTAGAATAAATACACTTTATTTTACATACATACATACATATATATATATATATATATATATATATATATATATATATATATATATATATATATATATATATATATATATATATATATGTTGTGGTGTCCTTTCATTTGGTATTCAAGGGATTATATATGGTATCACAGCTGGCTTCACATGCCATTCAGAGTTTAGCCTAAGACTGCTCTTGTCCATGCTACCACTAGGATAGCTGGTCTATAAGATTGAGTTTAAAACCAATCACCATAAGGGTTGTTTGGACTGATATAAGGTGTACACTAGAACTAGTGACATTATACATCAGGCCAACTTCTCACAAACCCCTTAAAGGTTATCTTAACAAAGGCTATTTATTAAAGGCTTTTACTTTTAATTAAAAAAAAAAAGACAACTGAAATTAAAATTAGAACCTTTCTAACTGAAATTTGAATGACAACAAGATAAGCCAAAAGATATCCAGTATACTGAACCTTAAGGTAACATTAAAAACTACTGGCAAACTATCGCTGGTTATTCTATAGTCCGTCTTCGTTGCTCCTTATTAGTGACGCATACATGAGCTAGGGTACACCTGAAGAATGGTACACCTATTTACGGCGTAACTTAAAAGAAGCTCCCACCATCCCGCCTGGTAATATTCAGGAAAGGAGGGAAAGAACCCGTAGGAAGAGTCTGCACCGAGAGTAAGTTGCAAAACCCAATCTGGTGCCGCACTGCAATACGTGTCCCCACCTTAAGCGGTCACATAAGAGGTTTCTCTTGTTGGTTTTATCTGATACCCATTTCCTTTTCTAAGGAGGGCAGCCAGTTCGACTTCCCCTGCAACCTATAGGGCCTTATCAATAACACTATAAGGAAGAAGAACGCCGCATTTATTTTGCTTACTAGTGCACACATTTTCTTGCTTATGCAATGTTTTTCAAAAAACGTATTTCAATAGCGTACTTAACTGAGAGTGTGTGTTTATGCCTTCTCATCTCTAGAGGAAGTAGATATTTTGCCTGTTATTTTGTCTGTTTACGCATTTTAAAAATACCAGTATACCCATGACATTCAATCCAAGTAACTGGGCTTTTCAATTATCTGATATTTGTGTACCATGTTTAATGTAGGTGCTGCTGAGAGACTTTATTCAAGCTGACGCCACGTCGGAGGTCCCCCTACACATAATCAACGACCTGAGGGTTTTGTTTATATTTCATAGCCTCAAAAAACATCTGGTCAGTGATTTCTTAGAGTTCATAAAGGAAAACAAATTTACTCATCTCCTCTCATTGCGCTTTTCACCACACAATGTGCCACTGACACACACACACAAATGGTGAGGTTTTTCGTTATCTTATAGACCATTTATTGTGCAAACAATGTTACAAGAATGTATGTAATGTTGAAAATTAGAACAGTTTAAATGTGAATATGCGTATGTTTTTCTGTTTTCTTTTTCTAGAGAACAGTGTTTTCTCCAACACTCTCAAAGAGTGAACATACCTCATACATTCCAAGCCAGGGGATAGTGTCCCGACTGGCTCAGAAAGGGGATCCATCCAATCTAATGGTCCTAACAAAAGCCAATCGACCCATACGGGTGCAATTAGGCTGAAACATGTTGACCTGATAGGTATGTTGATGTGAGGGACACCTTGTATTTTCCTAGGCACATCTCCCTTTTTTAACCTTACCCCTGCCCATGTTTTAATAAATTCCTACTGCCTTGGCACAGGAGGTAATTTTAGATCACTACGTAGTTGTTACAGATCCCCCACTGTCTCTTTGCTTTGAGAGACCCCCTCCTTGTGGAAGGAAGACCCGATGAGGATGCTACCGGTTACTAGTACGTCAGTGGGGATAACATGCCATTGACCGTAAGTAGCTGTTGAGGACACCAAAATGGATTTCTCCAAAGAGACCCCTGTGCGAAAGTACCTGGTCTCCCTCTTTTTGATACTGGACACATTTTTTGGGAAGCTGAGTGGGAGATTGATATTCCTTGCTTCTATCTCCCCCGTTGATATTTTTAGTTAACATATGCAATAATCATGAGCTATTTAATGAGGAAATGTAACAGTATCATTTTAAAATCGACTATCATACCTCTGCTGCCTGGATTCTAGAGACTGCATCACTTTTTTTTTGTTCAAGAAACTGCAAGGTTTTAGCGCGGGAAGCCATTTTCTCTTCTTGCGCTGCACATTGTTTTTCAGCTTCTATCAAATCTCTGTGGACAGGAAATAGATAGAAACTTTACATTGCAACCAACTTTTCTTACAGATGCAAGATTTACAAGTTTTAATTTATCATGTAAACTCCTGGAAGGATAACATTGATTTTACTGGAAAGAAATGTAGTACAGAGGGGGCCCCATCCAGGAACTGTCGAAAGAGCAAAGAGTACCTGGGCAGTATCATGAATTGGTGTACAAGTGCAGAGCTATGTGCCCGTTTTTAAGATATTGTATCTTATGAAGAGCATATGCTTAGTATGTACATTCTCAATTTGTACAAGAGCTGCAGGCGAAACAGTGTGCTAAGCTTCCAAGCTTTGATTCTGCAGCTCAGAGAGTGTCCAAGTTAACTGTAAACGCTTTAGACAGTGCAGGGTATTAAGACTAGATACCTAGTTCTGCTCTGGAACAATCACACCAATCAGATACTACTCCAGTACTATTATCACACTGCCTAACCCAGATCTTGCATGATACACCAATACAGAGTGCAAATCGCTTGTAAAGAGACCAGGAGCTGAAGGAAGGACCGACACTCCAGCATCTACTAACAGGTAGACACTATACCTTTTATTTGTGTGGCAACATTGAGCTTTGGAATAACTGAGTCAATCATTACGGTGTATCTATAAACCACTACATTTTGAGCAAATGGGTGCTGATACTCTAAAAGGGAGGGATGAAGATGGGAGAGAAGGGAAAATATTGTGGCAAGAGCTTAGCGATAATAAATTTTGCAGTCAAAATATATCAAGGAATTTGCTCCAGTTGTGTTGGTTTTGCATTCAACAGTAAGCCCAACACAACCTATTGGATTTTGTTGGGTTATGTTTCCCAAAGCACAGAAACCTAATTGTAATTGGAATTTCCAACATAAGTAGCAGTGTACAAGTGTCCTCTTTTCACAAGGCCCTATAGATTGTGCAGAGGGTCTGACACTGTGTATTACTGTCAAGGGGGGTTTTGGCTTACAGTGTTCCAGAGAAGAATGCCACAGAAATCAAATTTGTGCTCCTTGGCTCAAGTGTTCATAATGCTTTTGGAGAAGATGCCTTGTAGGAGGCAATTTACCAGAGTCATTCATTTATCTAAATGGGTGAACACTGTCTACATTATTTGCTAGCCATATTTGCTGTCACTCTTATGGAATAAAGCAGGTCTCCTTTAAAGCGATTTCTAGGTTCCTGGAGGTAAGGGAGATTGCTGCACAGATTGCTGGAGTTGCCCGGGAGCAGATTCAATAGGCCAGTTGAACAGTAGTCTAAAGTTGTATAGTACTCTTACTGGGTGGATATTCAGCCTCATCTATCTTTGAACACATTTGACGAAATATGCTATTTAAGATAAGTACTTCATACCATCGGGCGCAATTGGGTGTGATTATACATGTGGCGTGGAATAACGTCAATTTAGTGCTTTTATATACATGGAAACAAAGCCTCTAGCCTTGGGGGAATTCTACGGCGAGCTCAGCCATCTTTGTTTGCAAGGTCATGTGCAAGTGGAAGGCATGATCCCGAGTGGAAAGGTTTCAGTGAGATCAAGAAGAATTAGTAATGCATAATCCTTTTATCAAGAACTGAGTGTGCCCCTTTTCTATTAGAAGGACGTGATGGACAGTGATGGCATCCAGGTATGTCCAAACTTGGTAAGTAACAGTACCTTCCAAGAACCTAGAGGATGAAAAAGATGGAGCTTCGTAGTAATTTATAGGACAGATGACAACATACTAGGCTTTTCTGGGTAGCCAGAGCCTGGTTCACGACAAGGTAAACCATGCGCTAGAACAAGATGTTGATCACTAGAAGTTGCTGTACAGCACTCATTGTTGCTGCATTGGTTTCTGGGTAGGTTCGACTATCCTTTCAGCCCAAAGGAATTGCTAAAGGAAGTGCCAAATGGAGGTCTGGACAATGGCCAGGCAGGGACAGTAACAGCTGCTTCACTACTAGTCAGTTATATATTGGGCCTCACTTTAGAGATGCAAATTGTATTCCTGCTAGCGATCTGGTCAGTTTGCAGTGCTCAAGAGTCGGGAACGCAGAAAAGGAGCAGAATTCCATTGAGATACCACTGATCAGAACATTCAAGAAGAAAAAAGGTAAATTCTGATGCATGTTTACCACAGAAGACCCAAATGTCTTAGGTGCAATGGATATTCCATAAGTTTGAACTCGGTCTTGTGGGCATTCAATGAATATCCTATCACGGAATCATTATAAATAGCATTCATGAACACAGGCAAAGTTATTTCCAAGTTGAGGTGTACAAATTAACATCATCTGCAAATGCACCAGATTTAAGTGACTTTGTTCCTACTTATCTGCGGCCAGACAACCTTTTAAGAAGCTTCTTTGCACTGAGTGAATCAATTTAGATATGAGTGAAGATAATCTAGAAATTCAATTTAAACAGTTTCTCATCAAGGTTCAGAGAAATGAAAGAGGCCTGCAGCTGGCTTTATTTCGGAGCTCTTTGCCTATTTTCAGGGTGACAAAGATCACAGCTGAGATTCAGTCTTATACTTCTCACTCTTATGAAATTCATAAAGTATATCCGGCACCTTAGGAGAGATAACTGAAAGCTTCATAAAATCTTACAATGAGGCCATTTGGTCCTGGAGTCTTGTTGGGGTAGAAAAAAATAATGGCATGAACATCAGTTAGCATCATTTCTTTTTACGGTTCTGTTAATTAGCACTTAATGGAGGGTAACTCATTTGAATTTACAATTTTATCATCTTTGAAAGGGCAAGACTTCTCAGTGTGCTTTTTTTAAGTTCACCCGAGAATAAATTGAATGCTGTCTGTTTTAA
Source organism: Triturus cristatus (assembly GCF_964204655.1). NCBI lineage: Eukaryota > Metazoa > Chordata > Amphibia > Caudata > Salamandridae > Triturus > Triturus cristatus. The sequence goes on along the minus strand of NC_140581.1, from coordinate 172,477,322 downwards.
GTGAAAGCTAGACAGTGTGCAGAAGCTTTTGCAGTTAAATAACTGTGCAGCTCAGTAATATGTAATATTCATAATATATTTAACATGTATGAATATTTAACATCTGGGGTAAGTGCATTACAATATGTCTTTTTCAGGGTCTATGATATTTGTTTCTGTCAGATCCAATTACACTCTAATTTATCATTATACGCAGATATAGCTATGAGTGATATTTCATCAATCTTCTTTTAGGGTCCTGCCTATGCAACCATAAAATAGAAACTCAGATTTTCAGCATATTGATAGTTTGCTTTCTTGACTAAAAGAAATTACTCATCGAATAATTTTCAATTCAATTCAGGACATTTGTAAAGCGCACAGCTACCTCCGTAGAGGTGTCCTGGCCCTAGTGGAGAAGTGAACAAATTACTCAGCCATCCGCTCCGTATCAAACAAGAATGTTTTGAGCTTGCTTCTAAAAGTTGCTTCAGAGGGGATGCAGCGGAGACTGAGTGGCAGAGCTTTCCACAATTTAGAAGCGAAGTAGGTAAAGGAACGACCACCTCGTCTAGCCTTACAAATACAAGGAATATGGAGAGATTTCCAGCTGTTGGATCTCAAGGCTCTGGACTGGAAATAAGGTCCTAGTCTCTTTCTCAGATATAGAGGTCCCTTGCGATTGGAGGCTCTAAACACTAAAGAGCTTCAAATTTAATTCTCTTGATCAAAGGAAGTCAGTGAAGATGTTGTAAATAAGAAGAAATGGCGGACGAATTTTGGATGAACTGTAGTCATTGCAGGAGAAAGGCTGGGAGGCCCAAATATAGATAGTTAGCATAGTCCAATGTAGCTGTGACCAAAGTGTGAACAACTGTTTTTCTTGAGTCCATCAGAATGAGGTGGAGCATTCTTCTAAGGGATCTCAGGAAGGCAAAACAAGAAGCAGCAAGAGATCTGACTTGGGGTTCAAAAGTAAACCGCAAATCAAATTTTTTCAAATGTTGCAAACGCTCAGCTCCATTGTACGTTTTGGATTGCCTTCCCCTATTTGTCACCAGGGAATCCAAGAAGTAGGAGTTAATTAAGTCTGAAATATCTGATCTACCTTATTTTCTGCAACAAAAGGTCTGAGTATGTGCCCCCACAACTCACCATAGACCACTGCCTACTCCTAGAAACACTGTTGCCATCAGTCACATTGGTGACACTGTGAGTTAGTGGTAAATTATTAAATGCGAACCGGATTTCGGTCACAAACCATTAATACATACCATAAGGAATTGATATTTGGAGGGATGCTCTAAACAGGTCACTTTCAAATAGCGAGTCCTAATGGTTTCCTAACCCATTTAAAGATTTGGAAAATCTTTTCTGAATCATTAAATGGTTGTTGTACATTTAAAACAGGGTTTTAGCAGTAACAAACTCTCAGAATCAGAGGGTTTGTGAACGCTAAACCCCTCTGTACATTAGACCCAAAGTGCCTAAACAAAGATGATATTTGAAGCCTAAAGCAGATACAAAACTGTAAAAGGATGGACACTCATATTGTGACTTGTCTTATGGTACTTTGTGCCCCTTTGGATTGATATCAAGAGTCTAAATGTTAGCACACAAACATTCTAATGCCATTGATTTGTTTCCAGTGGCAGTTAGCAGAGCTGGGACAGCTTAGACAGGGTGTAGCTTTTGCAAAGATCATATTTGTATCCTTCCATGTCAAGATAGAAACTAATGTGAGCATCTTTGAATGGTTCCCCTGATGCTTTCTTCTTATTCCTTTTAGTATTCTAGGCTCCGAATACTAAAAGACTGCTTAACAGCATGTGCATGGGTTCTGACCTGCTCTAACATGGTAAAAGACTGGCTAACCCAAATGTAACTTTTAATTATTTTCACAGAACTATGGCATAGAAAGTCCATATGTCGTGTTGAAATTATTTAAAGGCTTGTGATAAATATTTGCTGCAAAGGCTTCAGTAAATTAAAAATCAAGCTGGGAGGCTTCCCTTATCAGCACCCCATGTGTCCACTGCCAAATCAATCTGCACTTAGCTCCACTAGTTAGCTATTCATAGTAGTATTTTATTCAAAATACTTTGTCTGATCCATAAAGGTCTTTATGGTAAAGCTCCCTTTTTTCTCGATAACAAAGGCAACCTGGTACTTTAATGCGTGCAGATTTCGATCAACCACTTTAAATCATTTGGTCCACAGGCTGCCCTATCAACTCCCTTACCCTATTGGAAGACATCATGATGAGGAAAAATCTCTCTGCATTGGTCTCCTGCATTTGGCATGCAGTGCCAATTCAACTAGAATATACCACAGCTCTCTTCCATTTTAGAAAAAACCCAAGACCCTGCTTTGGAAGAAAGCACTGTTCTTCCAGAGGGGAGAGGTTGCTGGTGAGGCTCATAGCCAAATGGGACATTGCTTGAGCCTGGAGTGCGGCTAACCCCCCCCGATCTATATTAGCTTGGCACAAGGTAAAAGACTGGAGCACCAAATTGTAAGAACCAGTGTATGCAGCCAAGCATAAGAAGATCTGGGGTTATGGTGGGCGTACTAAGTACTAGAATGATAGACATACAGTTATGCAACATTGAGCCTGTACTAATGTTTTCCTGACCAAATGCACTGTTTGTTTTTTATTCACTATCGCAAATAAAATAAAACTTCACCTGATAGAAAAAATGTATTATTGTACCTTTTACTCTTTCGCTATCATAAATGTATACTCACTCTTTTAAAGATTTTTCTAATGCCAGCGCCTCTGTAAACTTCTTCTTCATGTTGAGGATTTCATACTCCATACCATGATTTTTATTTTCAACTTCATGAAGTTTGGAGGATAAATCATTGATTTCCAGCATAAAGCTAAAAACATAAAACACATTTCAAGATATGGCTTTCTATCTTTATTCAAAAACATTATATATTGTCAATAATTCCTGAAGTCCAGATGTTTTCCCAGAGAGTCAGAATCCATTAGGAGGGTTAATTTGAACTTAAGCCAATTTTAGCTAATTCAAGGAAAGGCATCTGCAACAATGACATTCTGGCACCACGTTTTAGAACAGGTGCAATTTATTCCAGAAATAATACCCAATATCAAATATACAGGCAAGCACTACGAAGTGTATTAAGCCTTAAAACAGGGGAGGCTTACTCTAAATATTTTTGCTAATTTTCTGCCAAATTTCATGTGGATCGGGTCTACTGCAGATATAGGTACACATTTTAAATCTATATTCCATTTATAATGCAGTAGTTGGTGATTACATCATACACACACATCTATGTATATATACATACAAACATTTCTACTGCAAGCATTAGCAAAGCCAATCAGCCTGATGTTACCTGTTGATGACAATTCAGCTTTGCTAATGCTCATTTTGTTATATATATATATATATATATATATATATATATATATATATAGTCCTTTCCGCTCTCTTCTCAGCGGAGTGCAGGCACGGACCTCTTGCCCTCAAAATCAACAATCCCACAACGCAAAAGTGGGTGAAGCAGAAGATTTATTACCCAAGTAAAGACAGGAAAATAACTGGACCAGTGTCCTCCATGACGCGTTTCGCTCCACGCAGGGAGCTTGATCACAATAGATATATATATATATATATATATATATATATATATATATATATATATATATATATATATTACCTACTGGCGGTCGCCAGTAGGTAGTTATAGTTAGGACCCTGTTTCCATAGGAAAGAACTAGTTACTTACCTGTACACTATGGTTCTCCAGTATTATCTTTCATAGATTCACATGCTTGTATCTTCCCCGTCGTCATGGTGGGAGTCTCACGGTAACAGAATGACCACAGCAGTATAAGAAAACTGCATAGCAAAATCCCATAGGGAATCATCTTATTTGGTAACCAAATCTCATCATTATGTGGTCCAAAACTCAGCCAATCGGCTGCTAGCCCTGCCCTCACACTCCCAGCAGAGCCTTCCTGCCTCAGATTTCCAGCCCCGAGTGCGAGACTAGAATACTCTTAGAGACAATGAGGTTCTGCCTGAGAAATGGGGAGGTGGGCGGGCCGCATGTGAATCTATGAAAGATAATACTGGAGAACCATAGTGTACAGGTAAGTAACTAGTTCTTTCTCCAGTATTGAATCTTTCATAGATTCACATGCTTGTATCAGAATAGTAAGCAGTACTTCTCCCAAACTGCATTTCCAGGCTAGAACCCCCCAATAAACGTGGGCTCTGCTCTTTTGGGTAGAATGTTAACATACATTGCAGTATTTGAAAATTTGTGCAACCATACATATATCTGTACATATACATTGTTATAATCCATGATAAATACCTTAATGAAATAGGTGCCGTAGAACTGCTTGTCCCACTGCTGCATCCTTTTTCCACGCTGCGTCCAGACAATAATGTCTAGTAAAGGTGTGCGCATTCTTCCATGTCGCAGCTCTACAAATGTCTGGTAATGGCACTCCCGCAAATAGGGCCGTAGAAGTTGCCATCTTCCTCGTTGAGTGTGCACGTACTTTGGATTGCAAAGGCCTTCCAGCTTGGGTATGACACAAGGATATTGCTGACGATATCCATCTCGAGATACTGGCTCTGGAAAGTGCCACCCCTTTCCTGGGGCCGGCAAAGGCTACGAAAAGCTGGTTTGTTTTTCTGAATGCTTTGGTCTTGTCGATATAGAATTTTAGACATCGCTTGATGTCCAAAGAGTGCAATGCTCTTTCCGCCGCCGTTGACGGGTCCTTACAAAATGTAGGCAAAACTATTGGCTCATTTAGGTGAAAGCTGGAGGGGACTTTAGGAATAAATTTGGGATTCGTTCTGAGAATCACTCTGTCCTGCCTGAATTGTAGGAATGGTTCTGCGATTGAGAAGGCCTGAATCTCGCTGACTCTTCTTGCCGATGTAAGTGCTAACAATAACGCCGTCTTCCATGAGACAAACTGCAACTCCGCCTTATGGATGGGTTCAAAGGGCGGTTTCATCAACTGCGTAAGAACTGTATTCAGTTGCCAAGGAACAATCGGTGTTCGAACAGGAGGGAACATTCTGAAGAGCCCTCTGAGGAATTCCTTAACGACTCTTTGGGACCAAAGAGAAGGACGGCCAGGATCTCTGGTGTATCTTGAAATTGCGGCCAGATGTACCTTTATGGACATATGAGAGAGTCCGGATTTGGCCAATGTCAACAGGTATGGAAGAATCTGGGCAGACGAGACCCGAAATGGGTGCAAATTGTTAGCTGCGCACCAGTGACAGAACCTTTTCCATTTCGCCGTATATGTTTTGTTTGTGGATACTGCCCGGGATCGCGACAGAATGTCTTTGCAGCATATCTGTAGCGCATTGCCCCACGATCCCTTCTGCGGAAACCTGCTTGCAAAGTTCTTGCATTTTGAATTGTGGCGGTCCGCGAATAAGTCTAGCCTTGGCGTGCCCCATACTTTGAATACTTTGGAAAGGTGCTTCTGATGTATTTCCCACTCGTGGGAGATTTCGGGAGATCTGCTCAAAATATCTGCCCTTATGTTGTCCACTCCTGCAATATGTTGCACTTGCAGTGATACGTTGTGAGCTAGAAGCCATTTCCAAATGGCCTGTGCTTCTTGTGACAGAAGTTTCGACTTTGTGCCCCCTTGTTTTAGCAGGTAAAACATAGAAGTTGAGCTGTCCGTCTTCACCAGAACCGTAGATCCGCGAATTCTGGGAAGGAAAGCTTTGAGTCCCAAAAACACGGCCCTCAGCTCTAGCAGGTTGATGTGGAGCTGCGTTTCGTACTTTGACCAGTGACCCTGAATTTCGAGCTCCTGGAGATGCGCTCCCCACCCTTGGAGAGAAGCATCCGTCATCATTACGAAACTGCAGGTTTGAATTTCGAAGGTCAGTCCTTCCTCCAAATGATCTCTGATTTTCCACCATGACAGGGCGTCTCTGATCCGAGGGGTAATTATTATGCAATCGTCGAAGGATCCCTGCGACTGGAGCCATTGCTCGTCCAGCAGTTCTTGTATAGGTCTCATGCGGAACCTGCAATTTGGGAGTAGGGGGATACAAGAGGACATCATTCCCATCAATGACTTGTAAACCCTCACTGAAACGGACTTTTTTCTTTGCAATTGTGTTGACAACCGTATGATCTTTTGAATGCGCTCCTCTGACGGGTAAGCTTTGGCCTCCTCCGTGCAGATTAGAGCACCCAGAAATTGAATGTACTGCGCTGGTCTGAGATGTGATTTCTCTAAGTTGACTCTGAGACCCAGCTGATCGAAAAGCTCCATGCAAACGTGAAGGGAGCGAAGGGTATCTCTGAACGAACTTCCCTTGATAAGCCAATCGTCCAGATAAGGGAAGACCTGATGACCTTGGAGACGCAGGTGGGCCGCAATTGGCGCCATACATTTTGTAAAGGTTCTCGGTGCCGACTTTAGCCCGAAAGGTAAGACCTTGAACTGGTAATGGCGCTCCGCCACCATGAAGCGTAGAAATTTTCTGTGTCTTACGTGGATTGGGACGTGAAAATAAGCATCTAAGAGGTCCAGGGACGCCAAATAATCTCCTCTGCCAATTAGGAGAAGAATTTCCTGCAGGGATAACATCCGGAATGATTTCTTTTGAATAAATTTGTTGAGACCTCTGAGGTCCATTATCTGCCTCCATTTTGATGTGTCCTTTTTTATGAGAAAGAAATGCGAGTAATAGCCTTTCCCGCGTTGAAGATGAGGAACTTCCTCTATTGCCTCCTTTTGTAATAAGGCCATCACTTCCGCTTTGAGGGCTGATAGATGTTCCTGTCTCCTGCGAATAGGAGGCTGATTTGGAGGCTTTTCTACGAATTCCAGAGTATGGCCATGTTGAATTACATCTAAAACCCATCTGTCCGATGTTATTGACAGCCAAGCTGGGTAAAATGGAGTCAGGTAATGGGCGCTGCTTGTTGGGCAAGTGGCGGATGTGGAGAAGTCATTGACGTCGGTTGGACTGCTGGGACTTCCCTCTCGTAGAAGACCTTCCTCTGGACTGCTGTTGATAATTATTCGAAGGTCGATATTGTTGATTGCTCGAGTACTGTCGAGAACCCTGCTGCTGGTATGGCTGATACCTGTTCGACTGGAACGAGGATCGTTGTGTAAATTGTCCTCGGGATCCTCTCCTCCGAAAGGACTGAAACCTGCCCTGTTGTAGAGATCCCAGCGCCCGCGCTGTATCTGTGTCCGTTTTGATGCTTTGGAGGGCCTCATCGACGTGTTTCCCGAACAGGTTCTCTCCATCAAAAGGCATGTCTACTATCTTGGCCTGTACCTCCGGTCTGAAGGAGGTGGCCTTCAGCCATCCTTGCCTCCGCAGGACTACTGCACCTGCCATCTGACGAAAAGCCACTGAGGACAAATCCATAGCGATGTCAATGGACTCAGATGCTGCTCTAGCCCCATCCTGAAGTATAGCAGCTGCTTCCTCTTTTTTATCGTTTGGAAGATGGGAAAGCAAGGGAGCTATATCGCACCACATCTGCCGGTTAAATCTGCTGATGAGGGCTAATGAATTAGAGGCCTTTATTGAGGACGCTGCCATTACTGCAAAGCGCTTCCCTGCACCGTCCATTCTTCTTCCCTCCTTGTCCGGGGGAACCATAGATGCTGAAACCGGATTCTTTGAGTTTCGTTGGGCGGCCTGCGTCACCACAGAGTCTGGCCGAGGATGACCAATTAAACAGGCCGGAGACGATTCCGGAGCCCTATATTTTTTGTCTATTCTAGGTATTGAAGCAGGCACCGAAGCTGGGTTCTTCATTATCTTCAAGCCCTCTTCCCAAATATGGTCAATTATTGGAATGGATCGCATAGACTTGCGTGACTCCTCCTTAAAGTCATAAAGAAAGCATTCAGCTTCCTGAACCGGAATAGGAAGATCAAAACGCTTTGATGCCTTCTCCATGATGTCATGGAATCCACCTATATCTTGAGGCGGAGAGTTTGCCGGTGTTGGAGATGTTGACGGCGTAGTTGGGAGAATATACTGATCCCATTCATCGTCACCCTGCTTGTCTTGAAGGAGTTCTCCTTCTTCTAGTTGATCGGGATCACTGTCCTCTAGGTCATCTCTGATAGTCATAATCGGTGGAGATCGGATTTTCTGAGTGGAAGCTTTGGGAGACGAGTGAGGCGGTCGTACCTGTGCCGGCTTCTCCACCGTCTGTGGCATTTGAGAGTTTGCCTCCGGGAAACGACGATAGTAATCGTTGATCATGAGGCGCAAGTCAGTCACCAAGGACCCTGGTAAGGAAACAGAGTCCTCTCTCGAAGTATTCTGAGGCTCTTCCTCCTCCTCGTAGGCATAAGACTCCTGAAAAGATTCGTACCTCTGTGAATCTTTCGGTGGACGGTCCTGAAATGAGAAGACTTCTTGTACCTCGTGGTATTCATCCTCATCTGTTTCCTGACTCTTTATGCGAAGTTGGGAAGGACTATAAGCCACCCCTGAAGAGTCCTCATCATCGGACTGTAAGTCTAGTAAAGTTGAAGGTGGAAGCGGAGAAATTTTCGTCCACGCCGTAAAATCCGTAGATTTAGTCTGCTTCGTCGACGAGCCCGTCGACAACGCCATAGACTTTAATGTTATTTTCTTCACCTTAGGGGATTTGAAAGCTCCCGTTGACGGAACCGTCGTCGACCTCGTCGACGGTGTAAGCTGCATTATCGTCGACGCCGTAGTCGTCGACGACGAAGTCTTCGTCGACGAAGGCATTGTAGCCGTCGACGGAATCGTCGACGGGTGGTTTTTCGACGACGAGGTGTTCGTCGTCGTCGATGCCGCTGTCGACGTCGATATGGTAGTCGTCGACGGAGTCGTCGTCGATATGGTCGCCGTCGACGTAGTCGTCGTCGTCGACGTAGCCGTCGACGGTTTCAAAGTAATAAGCGCCGGCGACGCTCTAATCTTCGTCGACGGGGCTGAGGAAATCTCTCTTGACTCCTTAGATTTCTTAAGAGGAGTATGAGGTAAAGAAGACGCAGGAGCCCCTTTGTCTTTCGTTTTTTGCTTTTTTACCTCTGAAACATCCTCCAAAGTTGATGATTTTCTCTTCTTTGTAGACTTTGAATCCTCTTCAGAATCAGAGTCTGAAGTGACCTTCTTTTTCTGAAGCCACAGCAGAAGGCGTGCCTCCCTGTCACGCAGGGTCTTCGCAGAAAAGGTTCTGCAATGTTTACAGTCCTTAGGCACATGATTAGGGTGCAAGCAATATAAACAGTCCTTATGTGGGTCCTCAGAGAATAATCTAGGCTTTCCACAGGATCTGCAGGGCCTGAAAAGCCTCTTCTTAGAGCTTTCAGCCATATTGTAGTAGTAAGATGAAGCACAATACCTTAAACCAGCAAGTAGAAGGTAATTAGAAGAACCAGGGGTCAAAAGTTCACACTGGAACAGAAAAAACTGAGCAAGGCTCAGGGAGACTCCTCTTCACACGAAGGCGGTTGGAAATCTGAGGCAGGAAGGCTCTGCTGGGGAGTGTGAGGGCAGGGCTAGCAGCAGATTGGCTGAGTTTTGGACCACATAATGATGAGATTTGGTTACCAAATAAGATGATTCCCTATGGGATTTTGCTATGCAGTTTTCTTATACTGCTGTGGTCATTCTGTTACCGTGAGACTCCCACCATGACGACGGGGAAGATACAAGCATGTGAATCTATGAAAGATTCAATACTGGAGAAAACCGCAACATTCTATTTGGAATAACTTTGGCGCCGATCGACGAATCCTCGCGAAATTTTCAAAACTAATGGGGCGCTACGCTCCGCTCCTACCCTGAAAGTCTCGGGGGCTGAGAAAAAAGGGGGGTCCCAAAACGCGTTTTTCCCATGCATTTTTCCATAGGACCTTTAGACACAGCTACAGCCCGAACGGCTGAACAGAGTTACTTGAAATTTGGCAGAGAGGTAGTCCTTAGGTCAAGGAAGTGCCTTTTGTAGGTCTGGTGTAAATCTGTTCAGTAGTTCCTGAGAAAATAGCATTTAAATCAATATATATATCTGTGGCAGCTTACGGTATGCTTACGGTGCGCTTACGGTAAGCTTACCGTACGCGTACGGTGCCGTGCGCGAGCGCGAATCTGATTGGCTGTTAGATCTTAGTAAACATTCAAATCGGTGGAAACCAGGAAGTGGCGGCCGCCATTTTCTCTCTCGCACTCTGAGAGGGGGTTAAAAAACAAAGGCCAAAAACATGTAAAGGGGATGTTTAGACAGCTCCTAAGCACCTAGCCATGTTGAGGGAGTCCCCAAAGATCCCCCAAGGCCAAAAACGGAATTTTAATTATTTAGAGAATTTCGCCGATTACGCTTACCGTACGCGTACCGTAAAAATTATTAAAAAAAAAAAATAACCATACTTTCCCCACCTCATGTCCAAATGGTTCCCGAAAGGCACCATTTGTGCATGGCATATACTTTACTTACCAAAAAATTAAAATATTACCTTTCACAACGAAGCGCATCATATGTCTTCCATGTGCGCACGGTGCGCGAAGCGCATCGTGCGTACATGGCCCATCTAGCTAGATGGGCCCATCTGGCCCATCTAGCGTAACGTGGGCACGCGGTGCGCGTAGCGCACCGCGTGCCCACCGTGCGTGCACGGCACTAACTGCATAAAGTGCTCACTGTGTGCGCACGGTGCGCGAAGCGCACCGTGCGCGCACGGAACGAACTGCGTTAAGTGGGCGCGCACGCCACAAATGGCGTAAAGTAACTTAGCATTTAAAAAACAGTACAAATTCACTGAAAAAACCATAGGTTTCACACACGTTATAGTTAGGAATTAGCATTTAAAAAACCTTGCAAATTCAGTGAAAAAACCATAGGTTTCACACGTTATAGTTAGCTGGACATTTTACTGATAAAAAACCAATGAAATTCCCCCGTTATAGTTAGTGCAGGCAACTATAACTCACGCGACCACAATCCTCTGCTGATGACATATGTGTCTTTATGAAAAAAAATATTTGTAATATATGTATAGCTAAAATTTAATGGAAGAAGACATGGGCAAATAAGTGTCTAAATACAGTATTAGCATCAGCAGAGGATTGCGGTCGCTTGAGTTATAGTTGCCTGCACTAACTATAACGGGGGAATTTCATTGCTTTTTTATCAGTAAAATGTCCAGCTAACTATAACATGTGTGAAACCTATGGTTTTTTCACTGAATTTATATATATATCTACACACATTACCTACTACCTAACTAGGTAGTTATAGTTAGGACCTAGTTTCCATAGGAAAAGCGTTATTTGATTTCCCAATTACTTCGACATCGTGTGACGAATCTTGGCGAACTTTTCAAAACTAATGGGGGGTCAGGTCAGCTCCGGTGTATAAAGTAGTGGGGGCCGAGAAAAAGGGGGGCGGTGGGTTTCCTAAATGCGATTTCTCCATGTTAATTTCCATCGGAAACTTTAGACACGGCTACAGCCCGAACTGCTGAACGGAATTACACCAAATTTGGCAAAAAGGTAGCTTTTGGTCCAGAAAGCACTATTCGTGTTAAATGGTGTAAATTCGTTCAGTAGTTCCTGAGAAATATAAAGAAATTGCAAACTGTATATCTAGGGACGCGAAGGATCCGCGAACCCTCCCGATCTAGAGCCTGCAATCTGACTGGCTGCATACAGTTCCAACCAGGAAGGCAGCCATCTTTTGACTCGGTTAAACAGAGTCAAAAGAAAAAAAGGTAAAAAAAAAAAAAAAAAAAAAAAAAAAAAAAAAGATTAAAAACAAGAAAAGGGGGCAGGGTAGAAACATCCTGACCCCCTAGGCCTGCTCAATGGGGTCCCACAGGGACTCCCAGGGCCCAAGGAAGATTTTTTTTTTTTTTTCGGTGGGATTCGCACTGGGTGCGCAAATCCTTCGGGAAATTAAAAGAAAAAACGAAGTGCGGTCTCCCGCGCTTCGTTTCTTTTAAGCCCCCGGGTGGGCCAGGTCCCGGGGGCAATGCCTAATTATGATGCGGGAGCCCCCGTTGCCTTCACCTCCCCGGGGCGATAGTCATTAAATACGGGGGCACGTGCCCCCCCCCCCCCCCCCCTACAGCCCTAGGGACCGACACCTCCCCAGGGCTTTATTGTTTGGGAAAAGGGGGGGGGAAAAAAAAAAAAAAAAAAAAAAGACCACGGGGGCTTCCACCCCCCCCACGCAGCCCCGTGGGTCGCCTACTCCCTGGGGCTATATTTATTGAAAGCAGGGGGGGGGGGGGGGGGGGCAACGCGGACACCCGCAGTCCGGGGACCGCTACCTCCCCAGGGCTAACTTTAAAAATGAAATGTGGGGGCGATTGATCCACCCCCCCCCCCCTCTCCTCACAATGCCCCGGGGACCACCACCTTCCCGGAGCACAGATTAATTAAATGCGAAGTCCGTTGCGGCCCTAAGGACCACCACATCCCCGGGCCTTTAAAAATGATGGAGGGGAGCCACGCAGCCCCCATGGCCCTGGGGACCGCCACCTCCCAGGGCTGGCTCCAGCAACGTCCCGGGGTGTCCACCCCCGGGACATTGCAGTTCGCTATTGCTTCGCTTCATGGAAGCTAGAGCATGGAAAAAGCTCTTCCTTCCATTAAGTGAAGCAGAATTGCTTTGGGCAAAGGGAACTGAATGTTAGCAGCTCCTCTGCCCAAAAGCAATGCCAGCTCCCGCAGGAGGCGAGGAGTCGGCAGGGACCGCGGGTGCCCTTGGGCTCCCCCTGTGGTCCCCAACGTTGTGGCCATGAACCGGGAGGGGGGCCACTCGGCTCCACTCCCTATGTTTTTTTCTTTTCTTAAATTGAATGGCTGGGCCCCGGGGTCGAATTCGGCCTGGCGAGGGGGAGGGTGGTGCTCAGCCCCCCCTCCCTTAAAAATTAAAAAAATAGCCGGGCCTCGGTCCCGCATTAATTTTATCTTAAAACCCTGCATTTCTTTGTGCTTAACTGTGGTATTTTATTCTGTGTGACTTCCGCCGGCGACACTGCTTGCACTGATTGGGTGGCCTCGCCCTATCAGCTGTGAGGTCGGGAGGAGCCAGTTTTGTCCCCCGGCCATTTCAGGCCGGTCGCAGCACGGACGCCCTGCTGGCGCGCTAAAGGCAAGCCCGTCAGCGCTCATCTGCGCCTGGACATTGCCAGGCGCCAAGCACTCTATTCATTCAGACACCCACAGACAGGTACACCTCCCCCAAGGAACTTCACTTCCTGAGAACCACTATGAACCCCTGTGTTAACCATGTTTGGGACCCAGTTGATCGCATGTTCTGTTGTGAACACTGCAATTACAACTACAAAATCAGAATTGAGGGCCATGTTGCAATGCCCCCCTCCCATACTTTGAAACTCCTCAGTCTAACTGCCTCTCTCTAGTAAAGCACCATGCTGATGTGTTTGATCTGATCAAGGAGGAAAGACCCGATGTCCTATTTCTGAAAGAGACTTGGCTTACCTCCGCCACGGTGGCTGAGTCACAGATGGCGCAACCTCTAGGATATTCCATAAAGGTACTGAATAGAGAGGAGGGCAAGGGAGGAGGTATAGCGATCATCTGTAAAACCAAATATGCCTATAGGCTCACTAATGAGATGAATGAACAAATGTTACTTACCTGTAAACTGTGGTTCTCCAGTATTGGTGTCTTTCATAGATTCACATGCTTGAATATTCCCCGTCGTCGAAGTGGGAGTCCCACAGTACATAAAAAGCAATAAGTCTCATGTATAGAAATATACAAACATAACTATATGAGAATAAATACCTATATAAATATTATATATAGATTGTAATAACATATCAAGTCAAAAGTACCATAGGATAACATTGACAGATAGGAAAGCATTGAGAAAAAGGAATCACTTTACTGACATATCCATGTCGTTTTCATAGTCCAAACTCCAGCCAATCAGGCGCAAGCACCCTCTAGAACCTTCTCCTCAGAGGCTCAGGCCCTCAGATTTTCGTAGCACAAGAGTGACAAAAGAGTCTAATGAGGAGAAGAGAGCCTCTGAGGGGAGGCGGGTGGGTCGCATGTGAATCTATGAAAGACACCAATACTGGAGAACCAAAGTTTACAGGTAAGTAACATTTGTTCTTCTCCACTATTGGGGTGTCTTTCATAGATTCACATGCTTGAATAGAATAGTGAGCAGTACTCTGCAGCCTGAAAAGGCCTTATCAACGTTTCATGAAATACAAAGACATTGCATGATAAAAATACACAACTGATAACACCCAAGGAGGAGGGAAGTAGCAGAGGCTCACCTTATTTGAAGAGATTACGAAGAACCGCTTGGCCCACAGCTGTATCAGCTTCATTGATTGTGTCCAGGCAGTAGTGCTTCGTGAACGTGTGCCTGCTGGACCATGTAGCTGCCCGGCAAATCTGATGGATGGGCACACCAGCGAATAGGGCAGTGGAAGAGGACATTGCTCTCGTAGAATGCGCCCTCACTCCAGAAGAAAGAGGCTTGCCAGCCTTCTGATGGCAGAAAGATATTGCTGAAGAAACCCAACGTGCAATTGTTGGTTTGGTAACCGAATGTCCCTTACAGGTACGCCCGTAGGCCACAAACAGCTGATCAGACTTGCGAAAGGGTGCTGTTCTGCTGATGTAAAATTTGAGACACCTCTTTAAGTCCAAAGAGTGTAGACTCTGTTCCGCTGGAGACTGCAGATGAGGGAAAAAAGTTTTCAAAGTTACGGGTTCATTAAGATGGAAATCGGACGGCACCTTAGGCATGAAAGCAGGATTCGTGCGGAGAATAACACAGTTCGATCTGAATTGAAGAAAAGGAGGTTGGATTGTAAAGGCGTGAATGTCACTTACTCTGCGAGAGGAAGTCAGTGCAAGCAGGAGAGCGACTTTCCATGTCAAAAATTTGAAATCCACAGAATGGATTGGCTCAAAGGGCGCCTTCATGAGTTGAGCTAATACGATGTTAAGATGCCACGTGGGTGGAGGATGCCGAATGGGCGGGAACATCCGGAAGAGACCTTTAAAGAATTGCTGGATTACTCTAGATGAATAGAGAGAGGAGGAGCCGTCCTGACGAAAGCGGGATATTGCCGCTAGAAAGACCTTTAAGGTGGAGTGAGACAAGCCCGATTGCGCCAACTGCAGAAAGAAAGGCAGAATCTGAGCCGGGGAGGCATGCACTGGATGGATGTGAACCGACGCACACCAGTGACAAAAGCGTTTCCACTTCAGCTTGTAGGTCTTCACCGTGGAAGGCGCCCACGCCCTGGCCAAAACTTCCCTACAGGCCGGTGGAATGTTCAAGTGTGCAAATTCAAGGTGCTCAGGTTCCAAGCAGACAATTTGAGCGAACTGGGATTCCGATGGCAGATCCGACCGTCGTTCATCATTAGAAGGTCCGGCCGCGGGTGAAGAAGGATGGGTTCGCACTGGGAGAGGAGCAGCAACTCCGAGAACCATGCCTGCCGAGGTCACCGTGGAGCAATCAGAAGAATGTGACATGGTTGTCTCCGCATTTTCCACAACACTCGAGGAATCAGAGGGATCGGCCGAAAGGTGTAGGCAAATATCTTGCACCAATCCATCGAAAGGGCATTTCCGCACGACCCTCTGTGGGGAAGCCAGATTGCGTAGGACTGGCATTTGCTGTTCTGTGGAGTTGCAAAGAGGTCGAGGCTCGGGCGACCCCAGAGGCCGAAGACAAAGTCTAGAGTTGGCTTGTGCAATTCCCACTCGTGGGTCGATGATGTTGACCGACTGAGTGCATCTGCGAGAATATTGGAAATACCTATAAGCTGCTTTGGCCCTCTATAAGAGAGCTATCACTTCAAGGAAAGCTGAATATTATGAGGCTCGGATTATTGAGGCACCTAATAAGCAAAAGGAAACCTTTAAGATCCTAAAAGAACTCCGCAGTAAGGTTGATGTGCCCTCGTCTCAAATACCCTTCGATGTCGACACCCTGCAGTCCTTCTTTCTGCAGAAAGTGTTGGATATTTTGCTTGAGATCAATAGCCTCCCTGTGACTGATGCTAGTCAAGGACTGGTGTCGCCTCAAACTTCACCAATCCAATTTCTTGCCCAATTCCCGCCGCTGGACTCAGAAGCGCTGGCCTTCTTGATAAACAAGATCAAATCCGGCTCACCGGCTGATCCCTGCCCTCCGAGGATCTTCCAGCTGGCTCGCCCAATCCTGGAATGCCAGATTCTCTCGCTCCTTAACTTCTCCCTGGCCACGGGTCAGGTGCCAAGTAATCTGAAGGAGGCTCGAGTTATCCCTCTATTGAAAAAGCCAGGAGCTGATAAGGCTGATTTGAAAAATTATAGGCCTATCTCACAGCTCCCCTTTCTGGCTTAAGTCATGGAGCAACATGTCCTAAAACACCTTTCTGGCTTCTTGGACACATTTAAGCTTCTACATCCTCGTCAGGCAGGCTTTAGAGCATACCATAGTACGGAGTTAGTCATGCTGTCCGTCCTCGACGACCTTAGATTGAATGCTGATAAGAGAGAGCCGAGCGCACTTGTGCTCTTGGACCTCTCTGCAGCATTTGATACGGTCAGTCATTCCATCCTGCTGAGCCGTCTGTTGGACCTGGGACTCAGGGGCTCGGCCCTTGACTGGTTAAAATCCTTCCTCTCGGGTCGCTCGCAAAGGGTGCAGCTTGGCGACCGTTCCTCTAAGAAAGGTGTCATTCCATGCGGCGTACCCCAGGGCTCTGCGCTATCCCCGCTGCTCTTTAACATCTATCTGCAACCTTTAGTGGCTGCCTTATCCAATCTTGACTGTCGTGTTTTTAATTATGCTGACGACACACAGCTCATTCTGAGGATTGACAATTCAGCCCAGGCCCAAGAAACGGCTCAAAACATTTTAAGATTCACAACTAGCTGGATGACTGCTAACTCTCTGAAAATTAACCCGGATAAAACGGAGGTCCTCGTCATCCCAACTATTAACAACTCCTGGGGCGGCCTGTTCTGGCCCACAGAACTCGGGACTCCTCCATGCCCATCCCCAGTTGTGAAAAGCTTGGGAATCAAGATTGATGCAGAACTCTCACTAAGCCATCAAGTCTCCTCTGTGGTGGGCACTTGCTCTGGTATTATGAGGCAATTGAGGAAACGGGCCCCCATTCGGTCCACTTCTACCATGAAAACCATAGTCTCAGCTACTATTCTATCTCGCCTTGACTATGGAAATGCGCTGTACCTAGGTCTCCCGCAGAGACTTACTAACCGGCTCCAGGTGGCACAGAATGATGCTGCTAGGTTAGTTTTTAGCCTTCCTAGAAGGTCTCATGCATCACCTCTGCTTCTAAAGCTACACTGGCTGCCCGTTAGACAACGCGCTAAATTTAAGGCCCTATGTATCGCCCACAAGTCCCTCTATGGTCACGCTCCCAGCTACATTAGGGATCGTCTGGCCAGGTATATTCCGGGACGCCTACTTCGCTCTACAGACGCCTTCCATCTGGTCTGTCCCCGAAGCAACTTGGCCTCCAAGGGCGGGCGAGCTTTCTCTGTGATCTTGCCTCGCCTTTGGAATCAACTGCCGGACGTCGTACGGAAAGAACCAGGCTTACTCCCCTTTCGAAAGATACTGAAAACGCTGCTTTTTAGAGACAGTTTCTAAGCTCCCTATGACCAGGACTGTCTTTATCGGGCTATTTTTGCAAATCTCCTTCTGTCAGCGCTAAGAGACCTGTCGGTATACATGCGCTATATAAATTCCCTTACAAATACAAATACCGGGCAGGTGGACTGCAAGGAGCGTAATCCGATGGAGTATAGCCCAATCCCAGATCTCTTGAGCCAGCTGGGAAAGCAGCGGAGATTTTGTCCCACCCTGTTTGTTCAGGTAGTGCATGCTGGTGGTGTTGTCCGTCTGAATGAGGACTGACTCCCATTGAAGCTGGAGCCGGAAGGATTTGAGTGCAAGGAAAATTGCCATCAGCTCCAGCCTGTTGATGTGCCAGGAACGTTGAGCCAGTGTCCATTTGCCCTTGACGGACAGATCTTGAAGATGGCCGCCCCACCCTTCCAGGGATGCATCCGTGGTAAGAACGAGATCCGGGGCTGTCGCTAGAAAAGACGTTCCAGCTGCGATGTTGCGAGGACGAGTCCACCAATGCATTGCTTGAGCCATGCGAGCAGTTACAACAATCTGGTTGTTGAAAGAACCGGAGACCTGACGCCACTGCTTGTCTAATTCCTCCTGAATGGGACGACTCTTCAGTCTGCAATGTGGGATCAAAGAAATGCATGACGCCGCCATCCCCAGAAAGGACTGCAATATGCGGACTGAAACGGACCGCTTTGATCTGATGGAAGCCGCGAGCTGCAGGATCCATGTTTGCCGATCTGCGGAGGCGAAAGACATGGCCATGGCAGTATTGATGGTAGCGCCGAGGAACGTTCTGCACAGAGCTGGCGTGAGCTGAGACTTCTGTATGTTGTCCGACAGGCCCAAAGAGTGGAACAGACTCCGACAGTACTGAGTGTCGAGGAAAGCTTGGTGGGAGGACTGAGACTTGATGAGACAATCGTCCAAATATGGGAATATTTGGATGCCTCTCAACCGCAAATGGGCCACCACCGGGGCAAGGACTTTCGTGAAGACTCGAAGAGCTGAGCGGAGCCCGAAGGGCAGAACCTTGAATTGAAAATCCTTGTGGCCTACACGAAAGCGTAGGTATTTCCTGTGGCGCGGTAAGATCGGCACATGGAAATAAGCGTCCTGAAGATCAATTGTTGTCATGAAGTCGCCCTGAGAAAGGAACTGAAGAATGTCCTTCAGCGGGAGCATGCGGAATGACTGGTCTTTCAGCAACTTGTTGAGGGACCTCAGATCGAGGATAGGGCGCCACTCCCCCGATTTCTTTAATATGAGGAAAAAACGGGAATAGAACCCTAGCCCCTTCTGTGATTTCGGAACCACTTCGATGGCCCCTTTCTTGAGCATAATGTCGATCTGATGGAAGAGCTCCTTTAGATGAGCGGGAGGAGGTCCGGATGGATGGGTGTTTCGAGGAAATTTGACAAATTCTAGGGCATGGCCCTTTGAAACAATGTCCAACACCCAACAATCTGAGGTGATTAATGACCAATTTGAAAAGAATTGGGAGATTCGTCCTCCAACTGGGGAAAGAGGGGAACTGAGGGGAGGGGAACTTAAACACAGAGTCATTGTTTTTTGGAGGAGTTCCCCCTATAATTGGACTTGCCTCTGTAGGATTTACCAGTCTGTTGTCTGCAAGACTGTTGAGTCTGGGATGAAAAACGTTGGTGTCCTTGGTTGCAGGAGCGGTACTGAGAGGAATTTCCACGAAAGGAAGATGTGGTGCCGCGTCCGCGAGCACCCCGAAAAGGCTGCTTTCGAAACTGGAGCGTGCCGAGGGAACGAGCCGTCTCCGTGTCCTTTTCGATTGTTTGGAGGGCGTCGTCTACATGTTGTCCAAACAAGGATTCCCCATCAAAGGGCATATCGAGGATCTTAGCCTGGACCTCTTGACGGAAAGAAGTGGAACGAAGCGAGCCCTGCCTCCTCAAAACAGCTGCTCCAGCCAGCTGTCGAAACCCCGTGGAGGCAATGTATACGGAATAATCAATGATTTCTGCAGAAACTCTTTCACCCTCTTGCAAAATTTTCAGGGCGTCCGCTCTAGAGGGCTCTGGAATGAGCTTAACAAAAGCCTCCATGTCCAACCACATTTGGCGATCGGTAGAGAACTTCTTCCCAATAGCGTCCAGGCGTCAGCCGTCACGGTCAGGTGGAGAGGAAAGTGGAGACAAGGGGTTCTTCGAGCAACGTTGTACCGCCTGGGTGATAACTGACTCCGGCTTAGGCTGGGACACCAAACAAGCTGGAGAAGAGTCCGGGGCCTTGTACTTTTTCTCTAACCGCGGAAGAACCGCAGGGATTGAGTTAGGTGTTTATCAGCTTAATCCCTTCGTTCCAAATAAAGTCAATGATAGGCACAGCCCGAACCTGTTTCTGTGGTTGCGATTTGAAGTCGTACAGAAAGCAATCTTCCTCTCTCACGACCATGGGAAGATGAAACCGCTGCGCCGCTCTTTCCATCAGTTGATGGAAACCTGTAATGTCAACAGGTGGAGAGTTTACTGGCTACCTTGGAGGTGACGAAGGCAAATTTATTTGATAGTCATCCCAGTCGGCCATGGTATCGGCGTCATCGTCTTGGAGCTCTCCATCCTCCGTATCCTGAAGGTACTCACCGACAGTCTCTATAGAGGGCCCAAGTGGAGGAACGGATGGTGCCGGCTCCGTTGGCACTGTAAGAGGAGTCGGAAAGGTTGATTATGTATCACGTGGAGAACCATGAGATGAGGGTGGAAAGCGACGATTATAGTCGTCCAACATAAATTGGAGGTTGGAGATGAGCGATAAAGGAAGTTGCGCCATAGGAACCTGCGCAGGAGGATCCTGATCCTCTTCCTGATTGTAATGATCGTGCAAATCATCATCTTCAAAATCCTGACACTTGATGAAGAGTTCAGATGGACTGCGAGCAGCCCGGAATGTGGATTGAACGTCCTCATCAGAAGCAGAGTCATCCTCGTCACCAGAGGGAAATAACTGCTGTGGTGGCTGGGTAGCCGGTGGCATCGGAATGGAGTCCAAAACAGCATGACGACGCTGTAATAAGGATTCGTCAACCTGAGCAGAAGTTGGCATAGCCACTGGCACCAGAGGCAGAGATGCAAAAGCTGACGACACCGTCGACGAAGTCATCAACAACGAAGCCACCGTCGACTAGGCCGCCACCGACGAGGCGGTCGTCGACGAAGATTTAATCGTTGACGACAACAACTTCTTTTTTCTTCTTCATCATAGTCGACGAAGATTTGGACGTCGACGGGATAACCATCTTCCGAGTCGTCGACGAGGAGGATATCGGGATCGTCGACGAGACAGCCTTAAGTGACACACATACCATCGCCGACGGAGAATAAGACGCCGACGCCGTCGTCGACGACATAGGAAATCTGCTTGAAACCGTCGTCGACGAGGTTGAAGCAGCAGATTTGGTCGACTGGAGGGACCATCGACGGGCCCGTCGACGGTTTGGCACGTTTTTTACCAGAAACATGCACTGAAGGAGTCACAGACGCCTGAGAGTGAGATCTCGGGGGCGTTGGCGTAGTAGCAGAAGGTACTTGTACTTTAGAAACTCCCAAAAGTTGAAGTTTCTTCTTTTTCAGAAAGGGAGAAGGCAAGTCCTGAACACTACTATGCTTGGAGGAGACTCCGGTGCGAGCAGAAGCCACACTTTCCACCTCAGAAAGAGGATTATCTGTATCCTTCGGTTTTCGGAGCCACAACAGGAGGCGACCCTCCCTGTCCTTTAGTGTCTTCTGTGAGAAAGTTCTACAGATTTTACAGTTGGCCACCTTATGGTCGGGGTAAAGGCAGTAAATACATTTTTCATGAGGGTCCTCAGAAAAAAGTCTTAACTTCCCACAAGAGGCACAGGGACGAAACAGAGACTTCTTACTTGTAGACATGATAAGGTGATGAAAAAATTCAAAACCAGAGAAATAAACTGAGCAGCGCTCAGGGAGACTCCCTTCACACGACATGCGGTAGAAAATCTGAGGGCCTGAGCCTCTGAGGAGAAGGTTCTAGAGGGTGCTTGCGCCTGATTGGCTGGAGTCTGGACTATGAATACGACATGGATATGTCAGTAAAGTGATTCTTTTTTCTCAGTGCTTTCCTATCTGTCAATGTTATCCTATGGTACTTTTGACTGGATATGTTATTACAATCTATATATAATATTATTTATATAGGCATTTATTCTCATAGTTATGTTTGTATATTTCTATACATGAGACTTATTGCTTTTTATGTACCGTGGGACTCCCACTTCGACGACGGGAAATATTCAAGCATGTGAATCTATGAAAGACACCCCAATACTGGAGAAACAGATTGCGAAGGTGTACTCTTTAAAATCTCTCAAAACCACAATTTCACTCTGCCAGGGCTGCTCATCTATCACCACCCCCTCCCCCCGGACCTTCAAAAACGTTTAGAGAATCACTGACCCAGTCTATTACCATCTTGGCAACTAAATCCGCTAATTTCAATATCGTGGGGGGATCTTAACCTCTACCTACCAAGATTACCAATTTTATGGAAAACCTTGCTGCTTTCAACTACTACAATATGTCCCCAGCTCAACACACTCTGCGGGCCAACTTTTAGATCCTGTGTTCTCGAACATACCTTTTGTCCAGGTCTTTGCCCCTCTCCCTATGGCATGGACAGACCACTATCTTATTTCCATGGCACTCCTCAATGATAATCCACCCTCTTGCACTCACCTTAAGCTCATCTTAAAACGCCCTTGGCATAAGAGACACCAACCTCCTCTCAGACACTCTACGCTCCCAAACGCCCCAACTGTCTGGAGATGTTGAAGCAGCTAAAAGCGGCTTCCATGAATGGCTTTACACACTCCCTCAATGAACATATCCCTGCTAAACTCAAGCCTTGCCGCAGAACTTACACCAGTCCTTGGTTCAACGAGAGCCCAACCCAAATGAGGAAAAAATTGCAAAGTTCTAGAACATGCCTGGAGATGCAAATACAATCCAAATCTCAAGACACAATATCGTTCAGCCATTAAGGCCTATCATAAGTCTAAACGAAAATCCCGCCCTGATTACTTTGCAAACAAAATCAAAACCAGTAATAATCTGGCCATCTTCTCCTTGCTGAACGATATTAGAAATCCCACTTCAGCTAAAGCACCCACCATTATTTCCAACTCTTAATGTGAGGCCTTAGCTGCTTTTTTTGTTAAAAAAGTTGAGGACATTTATAAATCCTTCCCACTCACTATTAGCATTCAAGGGCAATTCGATCATGCTAGTTGATCAAGTACTCTTATCCTCCTTCCCAGTGCTATCTTGTAATGCCTTAAGAACTCTCGGCTATAAAATTATCACCAGCAGATCGGTTCAACCTGATCAGCTCCTACAATTTCTACCCCAACTTTTACCCGCACTCTGAACTGATAAACTTATCCCTAGCTTCCGCAGTTGAACCAGCCTCATGGAAGCATGCCAAAGTCATTCCTCTATTAAAAAAGCCCACCTTGGATGCCTCTAAACCAGAAAGCTTTCGCCCAATTTCACTATCTCCTTTTGTGGCTAAAGTCACCAAGTCTTAGATCAATTCCATTCTGACCAAATTTAGAGTCCAACAATATACTGCACTCTGCGCAGAATGGTTTCAGACCTGGACCCTAGTACTTAATCAGCTCTACTGGCAGTAACCGAACATCTGCAGAGCTCACTGGATGGGGCAATACCTCTGCCTTGATTCTTCTTGACCTTAGTGCCTCTTGCGACACAATCGCATAAACTCTTGGTGCAACGTTTACAAGAAATTGGCTTAGGAGACGCCACCCTTAATTGGTTCATGTCTTTTCTATCAGGCAGATCTTTCCAAGTAATCTCTCCTCCTTACGGCTCCCAGGTGCAGTTCGCACATCACGGAGTTCCACAGGGCTCGGCTTTGAGCCCAATATTATTCAGAATATACATTCAACCTTTGGCGGGAGTTGCTAAAAGCAGGGGCCTCTCCATGGACTCATACGCTGATGATACTCAGCTGGTGATCTCTTTATCCAACACTTCTGACCAACACATCGCCAAGTTCCAAAATAACATGATGCCCATCGCGCAATGGATGGCAGCCAACTGTCTTCAGTTGAATGCAAGCAAATCCGAGATTCTTCTCCTGGGAAGGGACATGCATCTCTGGAGTTAAAAACCTGGGCGTCTGGTTTGACTGTGCACTCACTTTTCAGGCATAGACCAAATCAGTGGCAGGCAGCTGTTACGGACTCCTAGCTGACTGAAGCCACTGCTCGTTTTTCTCGATGTTCAAATAAATCAGACCATCATCCAATCTACTATCCTCTCGAGACTGGATTATTGCAACTCCCTCTACCTGGGTGCTAATAAAGCAGGCAATCTGCTTCAGAGGGTGCAGACAGCGCACCACGGACCCTCTTCACCTTCCGGAAATCCTGCATTATCCCCAAATTTATACGGAAATTGCATTGGCTCCCGGTAGAAAGGAGAATTCACTTTGAGTCCCTGTGTATTGCTCACAGAAGTTTTCATGCCCAAGCACCTCCCGTTTTAGCCAATCTTCTGTTTCCCTATATACCTAAATGCACCCTCCGCTCCTCTAACCAATATCTGTTATGTATTCCCAGTGTTAGAAGAGCATGGGCGGGAGGCCGGTCGTTCCGGGCGTTTGCTTCTTCGCTTTGGAATGCTCTCCCATGCAACATTAAGAGCATACAGGATCATGGGGTTTTCAGGAGGGCAGTAAAAAAAATCCTATAACATAACATGGGGTCCCCAGGGTATATATAGGCCTCGGGTGGGAGGCCACGCGACCCCCTCCCTTTCTATTTAATTTTTATTTATTTTTTAAATATGTCGGGCCTGGGGGGATGGGGTCCCCGGGGCCTAAAAGCACAACGGGAAGGGGGCCGCATAGCACACTTTCCTAAATAAAAATAAATAAATAGAGGAACTGGCAACTCACCAGAAGCCCTGCCCCCTTTCACCTCTACTCTGCAAACGCACCTCCTGGTGCACTCTTGTTTGGGGATGAAGTTCCTGTCGCTACTGAGGGTACTTAAGGGCCAACTAGCCCACCTGTTACCTCCAGTAAGCCCCACACAGTGGGATTGCTGAGAGGTGGTAGGAGGCCACGACCCTGTTTTACACCACTCTGCAAATGCTCCTCTTAGCCAACTGGTGGTGGGGCGAGGAGGTCTAAGCAGCAGTGCGCCAGGAAGCGCATTTGCAGAGTGATGTAAAAAGGGGACTTAGCCTCTACCTATGTGGAGTGGGATTATGTGTTATAGAGAGTCATTATGTGGTATGGTAGACTGTTTTGTGGAGTAGTAAACTAAGGTTTAGTCTTCATCATTTCCATAGAAGCTAAAACATAAACTCAATGAGACACAAAAAAAGAAGCAACCAAAGAGGAGCACTTCTGGATCTAGTATAGTCAGAGGTATGAGCAGGGCCACTGGAATTATGCGATTGTTCAGCCGCTCGGATTTTCGCATAATTACACATTTTCCGCATTTGCCACATAATACATCATCTGCCGCATAATCTGCAGATTTGAACAAAATAAATCTTGTTTGTAGCTCAAACGTCTCCAACATTACCAAAAACGCAGCAACACGTGTTACAGCGTGGTGGAAGGACTTTTGCAATGCTGGAATGGTCACCTGTTACTCATTGCTAAATGTGGGTGTTAAATTGGTACTAATGGTGTGCAAATCACTCTTGCTTCTTTCAACGCCTCTCTTGCCTCTTTCTGTACATTTCTTCCTCTTTTGGCACCGTTCTTCCTCTTTTGGCACCCTTCTTCCTCTTTCTGCACTTTCTCTTGCCTCTTACTGCACCTCGCCCTCTTCTTACTGCACCTCTCTTGCTTCTTTCGGCACCTTTCTTCCTCATTCGGCATCTTTCTGCCTTTCGTTACTTCTCTTGCCTCTTTGTACACCCTACTTGCCTCTCTGCACCTCACTCTTCTTTCTACACCTCTTGCTTTTTTCTGAACCTTTCTGCAGTTCTCTTGCTTCGTTATATGCCTCGCGTGCCTCTTTCTACACCTCACTCTTCTTTCTGTGCCTCTCTTGCTTCTTTTGGCACCTTTCTTCCTCTTTTGGCACCTTTCTTCCTCTTTTGGCACCTTTCTTCCTCTTTTGGCACCTTTCTTCCTCTTTCTGCAGTTCTCTTGCTTCCTTCTACGCCTCCCTTTCCTCTTTCGGCACCTCTCTTGCTTCTTTCTGTACTTTCTCTTGCCTCTTTCGGCACCTCTCTTGCCTCTTTCGGCACCTCTCTTGCCTCTTTCGGCACCTCTCTTGCCTCTTTCGGCACCTCTCTTGCCTCTTTCGGCACCTCTCTTGCCTCTTTCGGCACCTCTCTTGCCTCTTTCGGCACCTCTCTTGCCTCTTTCGGCACCTCTCTTGCCTCTTTCGGCACCTCTCTTGCCTCTTTCGGCACCTCTCCTGCCTCTTTCGGCACCTCTCCTGCCTCTTTCGGCACCTCTCCTGCCTCTTTCGGCACCTCTCCTGCCTCTTTCGGCACCTCCCTTGCCTCTTTCGGCACCTCCCTTGCTTCTTTCGGCACCTCCCTTGCCTCTTTCGGCACCTCCCTTGCTTCTTTCGGCACCTCCCTTGCTTCTTTCGGCACCTCCCTTGCTTCTTTCGGCACCTCCCTTGCTTCTTTCGGCACCTCCCTTGCTTCTTTCGGCACCTCCCTTGCTTCTTTCGGCACCTCCCTTGCTTCTTTCGGCACCTCCCTTGCTTCTTTCGGCACCTCCCTTGCTTCTTTCGGCACCTCTTGCCTCTTTCTGCACATCACTCTTCTTTCGGCACCTTTCTCCCCCTTTCTGCACTTCCTTTCCTCTTTCTGCACCTCTCTTCCTTCTCTCTGCACCTCTCCTCTTTCTCTCTGCACCTCTCCTGCTTCTCTCTGCATTTCTCTTGCTTCCTTCTGTGTCTTTCTTCCAATTTCTGCACGCCTTACCTATGTAGGTGCAATTAGAAATTACCATTTCTAAAACCTTAGAAATTTACTGAAAAAACCACAGGTTTCATGGATGTTATAGTTAATAATTAGCATTTCAAAAACCTTAGATATTCACAGGAAAATCCACAGGTTATAGGAACGTTATAGTTAGGCTGATATTTCACTCATACAAAACCATAGAAATTCATCAGTTATAGTTAGCTGAGCTAACTATAACTCGTGCCCCCGCAATGCACTGCTGATGACATAGCATATATATCACTCATGAGACGGTCAGTGACATCTCTGATGACATCGTGTGTGTGCGCGAGTGTTTCTAAAAAGTTTAAGAATGTTATATATATGTACGCCAAGGTGTATTGAAGAATGAATGGGTGGGTGGGTGCGAGTGCCTGTATGGATGATTCAGTGAGTGCGTGACTGTGTGAGTGAGTGATTACATTTATTTCAGGGAATGTATGGGTGTCTGACTAATCTGTGTGAATGTCTGTATCAGTCTGTCAGTTGGTGTGTAAGTGGCTGCATGGGTTGGTAAGTAGCTAAAAAAGTGTCTATATGGGTTATTGATTGGTTGTTGGGAGTACCTGTATGGGTGCCTGAGTGGCTGTGTGGGTGGGTGAGGATGTGTGACTCTGCATGGATGAGTGAGTGATTCACCAGCTGTATGGGTGAGTGAGTGTCATTGAGTGAATGGATGTCTCAGGGGTATATGGGTGAGTAAGGATAAGTTACTTACCTGTAATCCTAGTTCTCTTCCAGGGGTATCCTCATCAAAGTTATAACCACTGAATATTCCCGCCCATGCGCGGGGACCCCGGAAAACTATAAAGAAATTATATATGAAAACATATATACACACACACAACTCTATATACACACACACACACACACACACACACACACACATATATATACACACACACACACACACACACACACACACACACACACATATAATTTTCCACATGTCAATGAAGTCTTCCGCCCAATTTATTGTACCTATTTTTTAACTAAAAAGTCCCCTGTGTCTGACATAGGTTGGTAGTGCTAAACAATGTCCTGTAAATATATATATCATCATTTTTCCACATTTCACATATCAATGCAGCCTTCAATAAGACAAATAGGCTAATCAAGGCACTGTCAAAACTGTTTTTGCCACCATATAATATAGAACATAGACAACAGGAGGAAAAGTATCACTTTTTTGAATAAAAAAAAACTCCATCTCCTAACAGCAGTCATTATTAGCCTATAGGCTGCATTGAACAACACTAGCATAGAAAGTGAAAGCAATAGTAAACATAAAACTGGCACCATGAATTTGAGGCAGCCATGACCCCTAGCGTCCCATCATGCCTCAGGGGTGACAGTTAGGTCAGTTGTTCTATGCGGAGACCCGGAGGTTCAGGGCACAAAGATACAGTTTAAAGAAAAAAATCTTATTTGCCTGGGGAAGCGGGTGGGTTGCTTATGACTTTGATGAGCATACCCCTGGAAGAGAATTAGGATTACAGTTAAGTAACTTATCCTTCTCTTCCAGGGGATCCTCCTCAATAGTGATAAGCACTGAATAGAATAGCAAGTCCATCCTCCGCATGCAGACAATTGAGCAGTGAACCAACCAAAATAATCATCGCCGATTCAGCATTGAAACAAAGCATTCAAGGAGGCTTGGCCTACTTGAGTGTCTGCTCTGGTATCAGAGTCGAAACAATAGTCCCCCGTAAATGTATGTATCGATTTCCAAGTGGCTGCTTTGCAGATCTTAGGAATCGTTACATTGTTCAGAAAAGCTACAATAGCTGCCTTCTCTCTAGTGGGAATAGAACCAAGTGGTTTCTGAGCCAACTGATAAGACAGCTTGATACATGACACTGTCCACCTGGAGATGTACGCTTAGAGGCCGGGAAACCTGTTCTGATGAAACCATAATTTACAAACAGTTGATCAGATTTCCTAATAGCTTTAGACTTGTCCAAGCAGAATTTCAAAACCCTTTTCAGGTCTAGAGAATGAAGCGACCTCTCAGCTGGTGTAGAGGAATTAGGAAAAAAGGTAGGCAGCGAGATGGATTTGTTAACGTGGAAGTCTGATACAATCTTCGGAAGGAAGAATGCGTGGGTCCTCAGAACGACTCTTGAGGTTAAAAAATGCGTACTGTTCCTTAGAACAGAGAGCTTGTATTTCGCTCACCCTACGGGCAGAAGTGATTGCTACCAAAAAAGCAGCCTTCCATGTAAGGTGTTGGAGGGATACTTTGTGAATAGGCTCAAAAGAGGGAGCCATAAGTTTGGACAGAACCAGATTTATCTCCCAGGGAGGTGAAGGAGTTTGATTAGGAGGGTAAACCCTCTTTAACCCTTGCAAGAAATCCTTCACCACTTGCAACTGAAAGAAAGGCTGAGAAGGAGACCGCTTGTATGCCGTAATGGCCGCCAGGAGTACCCTTATGGAAGAGAATTTTAGGCCTGACCTGGCTAAGTGGAGGAGATAGGGCAAAATGGCTTCCTCTTGCCCTTTGGTAGGCTAAAAAGCATTCGGTACACACCACAAATAGAAAGGTTTTCATTTAAATGCATAAGATTGTCTTCCCTTCTTTCAAATTGCACATGCAGTCCTGATGAACTCTTAAGCGTCCATACTGGAGGACCTCAGGAGCCATGCTGCCAAGTTCAGCGAGGGGAGGTTGGGGTGATGAATACTTCCGTTCATCTTGGACAGCAGGTCCGGCCTGCACAGCAGCCTCTTGTGTGGCCATTCCGATAGGTGTAGGAGGTCCGGGTACCACCACTATATTGGCCAGTCTGGAGCGATCAGAATCATTCTCGCCTTGGGGTGGGAGAGCTTGGTTACGACCTTTAGGATAAGAGAGGGGGGAAAGCGTAAACAAAGCCTCCTGACCAGTTGATCAAAAGGGCATTCCATCACGCCCCTGGGTCGGTAGAACCTTGATGCGAAGACGCAGCATTTTTTGTTTGTCTCGTCCACAAAAAGATCGTTGCTTGGACGACCCCACTCTCGAAAATGCCTTCCACCGCTTTGTCGTGTAGAATCCAGTCTTGTTGATCGTGGAAGTGACGACTGAGGGAATCTGCTTGAGAGTTTTGCTCTCCTGGTAGATGTATCGCTGTGATTGACAGTTTCCTTGCTAGGAGCCAATGCCAGAGCGCTTGAGCCTCCAGGGACAGAGAACGTTATAGAGTCCCTCCCTGTTTGTTTAGACAGTACATGGTGGTCGTATTGTCCGTCTGAACTAGTATGGAGCTGATCTGAATAGAGGGTAGAAAAGCCTTGAGGGCTAGGTGCACAGCCCTTAGTTCCGGCCTCGAGTCTATAGGGAACCCCATATGCGCTCCCCACCCCTGGATGGAGGCATCTGTGATTAGCGATTGTGCTGGAGGAGGCTGATGGAAGGGAACTCCCACCAAGAGGCTCACCTGTCGCACCCACCATGGAATGGATCTAGTCGTCCCATCGAGCAGTCCGTTGATCACATTTGTCTTCCAGATCCTGCTGTAAAGGACACATCCTCAGCCTGGCGTTGGGGACGAGAAAGATGCAGGATTCCATCGACCCTAGGAGAGAGGAAACCTGTTGGGCAGAAGGAAAGGCAGTGCGAAGGATCTGCTTGCACTTCAGAGTGATAGATGATAGCCTCTCCTTCGAAGGATACGCTTTTCCTATTGCGGAGTCTATTGTTGCACCCAGATAGTGGATTCTTTGAGTAAGATGTTGAACTGACTTCTCGAAATTGACATGAAGGCCCAGCCGTTGGCAAAGGGCTAGACATCGTTGGTAGAGGGCCCTCACACACTGGGGAGATGGGCCCCTCAGAAGCCAGTCGTCGAGGTAAGGGTAAACAAACATTCCCTGTCGCCTTAGAGCAGCTGCTAATACGGTCATGCATTTGGTAAACACTCAGGAAGCTGACTTCAACCCGAAGGGTAGAACTCTGAACTGATAGTGGTTGGCTTCCACCAGAAAACGCAGGAACCTCCGGTGACGTCGGTTGACTGGGACGTGAAAATAGGCATCTTGCAGGTCTATCGAACACATCCAGTCCCCTTGTTGGAGAGGAGGATATATTTGATGGAGAGCCAACATGCAAAATGTTTCCTTCTGGATGGATTTGTTGAGAGCGCGCAAATCCAGGATAGGTTTGAATTCTGATTTTTGACCTTTTTTTCTCACTAGAAAATACCTTGAGTATACCCCTTGACCCCGTTGAGATATAGGAACTTCTTCGATGGGTCATTATCGTAAGAGAGGGGATACTTCCTGCTGTAGTACCTGCAGTTGGTAGCACGCGGTCTATACTAGAACGATCTCCGGAGGTTGATGACAGAAACGTAGAGAATAACCATTCTGCAGCATTCTTAATACCCATTGATCGTTTGTGATGCTGTGCCAGGTGGTTGGCTATACTCTTTCCCCCCCACCCCCCCGGCATGGGAAACAGCGACGGGGGTAGAGATTGATCATTGTTTTGATGGGGCTTTTGCTGAGGTAGCAGATTGACGTGAATCCCCTCTCCCTCGGAGTGTGCAACGCCCCTAATAGTGGGTTCTAGGTGGGTGCTATTGCTGCCTCTGCCGGGGAGGGTTTTGAACGCTCTGATGGAAAGGGCAGTGGTAGTATGGCTTTATCTGCTCCAAAAACTGCTTTTCCTTCCCAAGACCTACCGCTTTCAAGCACCGATTTCATTCTTGACATTTTGTCATTTGTATGAGTGCTGAATAAGGAAGATCCTGAGAAAGGGAGATTCAGGATCCATTGCTGAGCCTCGTGCTTTAGTGCAGTAAGCCGAAGCCAGGATGAACGTATGGCACAGATCCCATGTGCATAGGAATGAGCAGACAGGGTTGCTCCATCAGCTGCAGAACTAATGATTTGATTAGCCACCACACCTCCTTGCAACAGCGCCTCAAAATCTCTGCGGTCCTTCTTGGGACGTGTGAGAAGTTGGCCTGATGTATGATGTCACTAGTTATAGTGTACACCTTATATCAGTCCAAATACCCTTATGGTGATTGGTTGTAAAGTCAACCTTATAGACCAGCTATCCTAGTGGTAGCATGGACAAGAGCAGTCTTAGGCTAAACTCTGAATGGCATGTGAAGCCAGCTGTGATACCATATATAATCCCTTGAATACCAAATGAAAGGACACCACAACAGATATATATATATAAAATAAAGTGTATTTATTCTAAGCAAACCCTCAGCACTCTTTATGAGATTAGAGGTAAGTACAACACAGTCTTATTAATGCATACAGTAAGTCACACAGGTAAGTAATACAGTTAGGCCCTAGGGGCCACGCAAACCATATACTAAGTAAGTGGTATAAGAACCACTGTCACGGAAATAGAATAGGCCTAGGCCTAGGGAATCGCTGGGGCTACACTACACTAGCGTTAGTTAGGGAGTGGGAGGCCCACGGGATTCGTGTGCAGAGTGGAAACACTCACGCGTAATGCGTAAAAGTCAATAGCAATGTTACAGTTTAGAAATAGATAGATTTAGGACACTTCCGGAGTAGCTAGGAAGTTGAGACTTGAAAACTAGACACTAGGATAGTCACTATCCTGATGAGCACCGGAGTACCCAAGTTACCTAGCCCACAGGCTGCGGGTGCATAGGGGTGAAGATGCGTCGTTTTCGTCGTCGACTCCTATGGATGCCTGAAGAAAGATGCTGACAGGCAGTCAGGAGAGAGTGTCCGGTGGATCCCAAGGCTGGGATCAAGAAGAGAAGAAACCTGCAAGCAGAGGGGACAGAGTCAAGGTCACTAGCCAGTGACCACGTGGAACCAGGAAGGAACCAGGCGATGTCGTGAAGAGTTGCAGGTGAAGGTGAAGCTTGTCGCTGCAGCCAGGAGGACCAGGAAGCGTCGAGGACGACCAGGACCAGGAGGCGAGCTGTCCCACGAAGGCTCTTGCTGTCGGCGGCGTCGAAGTTGGACTAGGACTCACCAAGCCTTGGCAAGCGGAACCCACGAAGAACAAGGGACTTGCTTCTGGTGCAGACCAGGAAGGTCTGGGGTGCTTCTTCTTTGCAGAGAAGCGGGAGCCAGTCTGGAGGAGCCAAACCAGCGCAGAAGATTTCAGGGAGCGTCGTCACAGAGGCCACTAGCCAGCGGGCAAGCAACCGGACAGACGCGGCAAGCAGGAAAATGCTGAAGGGCCCCACGCAGGACTCGTGGAGTGTGGGGGGCTGATCTTCGGTGCAGTTGGTGCTTGGGGTTGGGGCTTCTCAATCCCCGGTGCACAACTTCGAGGGTACCTAAGAAGCTGCGCTGTAAGTTACTAGCCACTTTTCCCAGGTAGCCGGTCCCACGTCGCTCGTCGCCTCCACGGATCTCAGCTCTGCTGCAGATGTGGATGAGGGTCGGAGAAGTCTGGAAATCAAGGCTCTGGTCGGGCTCTGCAGTCGGTTCCTCGTCGAATGTTTCACAAAGCAAAGGGTAGTCTCTTGATGGTGCCTGTTTGCACAGGGTAGCCACTCCTTGGCTACAAGGGAGATTCTTCAGTCTTCTTCTTTCGTCGAATGTCGAAGGTCCAGAGTTTCTGTTCAGTTTTGCAGGTTCAGGATAATCTAATAATCTTGAGGCCCAACTCCCACTCTTATACTAATCTGGGGGGCTGGGATACCTGCTAGGTCACGCCTTATGGGTGGGACCTGGGAGGGGGTGGTTACACCCACTTCCCTTTGTCCAGTTTCGCGCCAGAGCTGGGGCTGGAGTGCCCCAGCGCCGGTTTGAACTGGACTATGCAAGGAACACCTTGTGTGCCCCAGGCATGTCTCATTCCTTTCAGCCCACCCTGCCCCAATACACTAAAGGCTGTCTGGGGAGGTGCTAGCACCTCCCCAAGCAGGAAACCTATTGTCCAGGCCTCCCTGGCTGGGATCACTCCCAGCAGCAGGAGGTCAGACTTGTGTCTGTGGCAGCAGCATCCATTTTGTGATGCTGAGGCTTTGGTCAGAGATAAACAGCAAAGTAGGATTTTAACATGTCTCTCCCTCTAGAAGGGAGGAATAATATCCTCATCACCAGAAATGGTATGGGGGTATTATTCCAAAGTGTTAGACACCTTACACGACATGTTTTGATACAGTCCAACCATAGTTACCATAACCGTTTAAGATTATAAGGCACTTTAAGAGTATATGGTAGGCTATATCATAGAACAGCTATAAGGACATGGTTCCGAAAGCTGCAGACAGGCTCAGCTCATGCTAGAGCACCATCTCACATGTTACCAAGCACTCTGCCTCCAGGATTGTTAAGGCCTGCCATAGGAGTGACTGATAGGTACACATGTGTCTATATATAAGGGTAGATATAGGCATACTATATCTAAGCAAGGGGTGATTACACGACCTTGCCCCAGCTGAGTGATCAGCCAGTTGTGTCTGATTGGAAGGCCAGACCAGGGGTGGCATAATACATGCTGCAGCCCCTGGGAGGCCTAGGGTACACCTATGCCCTGGGTACCTAGGGTACACTGTACAGGGTCCAATAAGGTGATCCTTACCAATTGGTTATGTACCTAGGGTACATGGAGTCCATTTTACAGAGAGAGCAGACAGCCTGAGACCCTGAATGACAGGATCTCAGGCCGACTAAGTCGAAAAACCAGCTAGACACTAGGCAAAAAGTTGGGGGTAACCATAGTCAGATATCCACCTTCCTACAGGACGTTTGTTCTTTCATTTTTCTAAAGAGTCCCACAAAACCCTATCTTAGCACCCCAATAGAGCTGAGGCGCTGGAAACCTTCAGCATAGAGGCCGAAGTACCACAGACTTTTCTTCCCTAAGAGTCCTGTGCTCTGCTTTCCTTATCAGGAAGCACTGTTGAGGAGGAAGCCACTACATGTGTCTTTTTAGCCGACGCGATGATCAGAGAGTCTGGAGGTAGATCGGCTCAAAGGAATGGGGGGATACTCTTCTGGAGGCCTGTATTTTTTCAAGATCCTTGCTGGGGCTGTCTTGATAGTTGCTGGTGTGAGGAACACGTCCATAACAGGCTGCAAAAGACCCTGTACCAGACGCAACAAAGGTCTGGCCGCTGATCTGTGATGTAATGTCTCAAAAATCACAGAGGATGAAGTTTGGGGGGTAGTCATATCAATGCTCAATTTTGTTGCCCCCCTGGCCAGTACATCTTGGAAGGTACTGACATCATCCACTGGAGAGACCCTCAAAGGTGGACTGTCTGTTAGGGTCGGAGAATAGTCCCTTTTAGAAGCCTGAGTCGAAGAAGGCACACTTGTCGGTGATCTGCGTCTTCGCGGATACCCATGAGATGTAGACCTTCTTCTTGAGGAAGTTGTCACTGTACAAGCCTGATCTCGACCTCTGAGAGAGTGGTAGGCGAGAGATCTACTTCCTGAACCAGACAAGCCAGTGGTGACCTGTGCAGGGGACTGGAGTAGTCCTGTGGTTCCTGTACCTGCCCCGCTGTGGATTTCTGCCAGTGATACAGTGGTAACATCCACCTAAAGAGAGATGCACAGAGAGTGATTTCTGTCTCCTTGTCTCCTCTTGTGTAGGGGCCTCGGTCTCCTGTGGACGGGGACGTTCAGGAGATGATACTGAGCTGCTCGACATCACTAGGATACCCTCCGGTGACCTTGAGGTTGATGACGCTGAGCGTCTTGACCTTGATCGGACAGAATGATGGGTCGACATCGACTGGAGCGGGTGTCTCGACGTCGAACGTGGAGTCGGTGTCTCTTGGGTCACCAAAGGAAATTGAACTCTCGACGTCGGGAGAGAAGGAAACGACGGAGAGTGGTGCACTGGCTGTGTTCTCGTCTTCGACGTCGATCTCAATGGCGTATGCCTGGATGTGGATCGAACAGATGCCGATGGAGACCAATGTCTCGACATCAGGTGATGCGTTTCCGAAGGAGAACGTCTACTGGAAGTTGACAGACGTCACTCTGGTGTGGATCTGGGCCTCACCGTCGACCGACGCCTGGTTGAAGTCGACAGAGGGGAGCGCCTCAATGTCGAGCGCCTCAATGTCGAGCGTCTATGTGAAGACGCCGACGGAGCCCTGTGCTTCGGCGTAGAACGTAGGGGCAACGCCGACGGAGACCGATTTCTCGACGTTGAATGCCGCCGAGTTGACATCAACAGAGGAGGCTTATCCAACTGTCTGTTCTTCGACGACGTGAGGAGTACCGATACAGTCGACGGTGGAGGTCTCGACGGCAAAGGTATTTGTTTCTTCGCCGCTGGAGGTCGATCTGGACCTCTTCTTCTTCTGCCTCACAGAAGAACTTTCTTTGGAAGTGTTTTTCTGCTTTTCTTGGAGGCCAGCGAGACAAATTCTCGCCCTCTCCTTGCGAGTACGCCTAGACAGCTTTTTGCAGTGTTGGCAAGCGTCTGAGGAGTGAGACTTAGGTAGGCAGAGTATACACACTGAGTGTGTGTCAGTCTTGGCCTACTTTTTGCCACAGGAGGGACAAGGGTCGAAAAGAAAAGGCGTTTTGTGACAATAAAATACTAAGTTTCTGTCAGAAAAGTTAGTACCTCTCTCAAGTGAAAAATGTAGAGTGAAAGGTAAAAAAGAATCACTTATAAAAGTGAAAATTAAGTAAGAGCTGACAACTCCAGGGTCCTGACTGAAGGAGCCGGAAATAACAACTGACCTGTCACCCCTGAGGCATGATGAGAAGCTGGGGGTCATGGCAGCCTTAAAGGCACAGTGCCAGTATTTATGTTTACTATTGCTTTCATTTTCTATGCTAGTGTTGTTCAATGCAGCCTATAGGCCAATAATGACTGCTGTTTTGCAGATAGAGTTTTTTTAATTCTACTCATTAAAGGGAGTTCAAGCGATAATTTTCATCCTGTTGTCTATATTATATGGTGGCAAAAACAGTTTTGTCAGTGCATTGATTAGCCTTTTTGTCTTACTGGAGGCTGCATTAATGTGTGGAAAAATGATATATATATATATATTATTTTTTTTACAGGACATTGTTAAAGCGCTACCAACCTATGTCAAAGACAGAAGGGACTTTTTAGTTAAAATAAGTACAATAAATTGGGCGGAAGACTTCATGTTTATTACATTGGACATTGAGTCCTTATACACAAGTATAGACATCAGACCGGTTTTAATGCGGTCAGGCATTTCCTTGATACAAGACCTTTAAATTGTTATACTCATAACAAAATGCTATTGGACCTTATCTCATGGTGCTTGCACAATAATAATTTTTTGTTTGGCACAGAAATGTATAAACAACTGAGAGGTGTAGCCACGGGGGCCTGTTTCTCCCCCAGCTACACATGTAGGCTGGTGGGAGGAACAGGTCCGGAGAAAAGCACACCAAGATGAATATAATCAATATGTTATGCACTGGCTGCGATATACAGATGACGTTTTTGTGTGGATGGGCAATGAGGCGAGTGCCAGGGAATTCATCCAGAAGATTAATATCAATTCTGTCAACCTCAAATTAACCTCACATACGAGTCAGAATAGTATTGAATTTTTAGATGCAAGAGTCTATATAAATAAAGGAAAAATAGAAACAAAACTATTTCGAAAGGAGACAGCGGGTAATGCTACATTACATGCCAGCAGTTCTCCCCTTTACATCTTA
This sequence comes from Triturus cristatus, assembly GCF_964204655.1. Taxonomy (NCBI): domain Eukaryota; kingdom Metazoa; phylum Chordata; class Amphibia; order Caudata; family Salamandridae; genus Triturus; species Triturus cristatus. The sequence continues at coordinate 172,440,090 of NC_140581.1, read as the reverse complement.
TAAAAAGTATACCGTATGGAGAATTACTTAGACTGAAACGTATCTGCAGTGTACAAAAAGATCTGGAAAACTGCACAAAAGAATCACTTAATAGACTCAGAAAAAGAGGCTTAATGAAAGAATACTGAGGGAGGAAGAAAAAAAGGCAAATGAAAGACCCAGAATGTCACTACTACCTAGAACAAATGTAGGAATAGAGCCCATAAATAAGGATGAAAGTCCCAGACTCATCATAACATACAGTAGACAAGAAAGAAAAGTGAGATCGATTATGAATAAGAACTGGCCTATTGTCTTGACTGATGGTGTTCGGAGCACAAGACTCCCATTTATTTTGTGCTCCCTTGCCATTAATTCTAAACTGTGCCTTTCAGATAATTCTGCATTCAATAAGAATAAAATTATGTTACAGCCATACCCTGCCACGATATAAGAGAAAACAATTTTACTTATTCTAGGTGGTTTTTTCAAAATAATTAGGTTTTTATACAAGTACCAGCACTTTATATAAATTTTTTTTTAAATATTGCACTTTTTTTTAGCACTCAGCACTTTTATGTAGCAAATTTTGCACATGGATGATGCTGCTAAGCATAGAAGCACTTTTAGATGAAATGATCAGATCATGTTTATGAACACAGAGTATGTATTCAGACACATGTAAACAAACAGTATGAAAGATAAGAACAAATGTTACTTACCTGTAAACTGTGGTTCTCCAGTATTGGTGTCTTTCATAGATTCACATGCTTGAATATTCCCCGTCGTCGAAGTGGGAGTCCCACGGTATATATAAAAAGCAATAAGTATCATGTATATATACATTTACTCATACATAACCACATAAGAGTATATACATACCCAAATAAACATATATATATAGTTCAAATAACATATCAAGTTAAAAATACCATAGGATAGCATTGAGACATAGGAAAGCATTGAGAAAAAGAATCACTTTGCTAACATATCACTGTCACTTTATAGTCCAAACTCCAGCCAATCAGGCGCTAGCACCCTCTAGAACCTTCTCCTCAGAGGCTCAGGCCCTCAGATTTTCGAGCACGAGAGTGACCATAGAGCCGAAAGAGGAGAAGAGAGCCTCTGAGGGGAGGAGGGTGGGTCGCATGTGAATCTATGAAAGACACCAATACTGGAGAACCACAGTTTACAGGTAAGTAACATTTGTTTTTCTACAGTATTTGGGGTGTCTTTCATAGATTCACATGCTTGAATAGAATAGTAAGCAGTAAACAGTATTCGGCTGACCAAGCCGTATTGATATTGCATGTAATACAAACAATGTATTTAAAGCGCAATAATAATAATAATACTACCCCAGGAGGAGGGAAGTAGCAGAGGCTCACCTTATTTAAACAGATTTCGTAGAACTGCCTGTCCCACAGCCGTGTCTGCTTCGTTAATGGATTCCAGACAGTAGTGCTTCGTAAACGTGTGCCTGCTGGACCACGTAGCTGCCCGGCATATTTGATGGATGAGCACACCAGCGAACAGGGCAGTGGAAGATGACATAGCCCTCGTTGAATGGGCTCTCACTCCCGAAGACAGAGGCTTACCAGCCTTTTGATGGCAAAAAGAGATTGCTGATGAAACCCAACGGGCAATAGTAGGTTTGGTGACAGATTGTCCTTTGCAAGCACGCCCGTAGGCCACAAACAACTGGTCAGATTTGCGAAAGGATTGAGTCCTGCTAATGTAGAATTTTAGACATCTCTTCAAGTCCAGAGAGTGTAAGCTTTGCTCCGCCGGGGTTTGTGGATGCGGGAAAAAAGTCTTTAAGAGCACTGGTTCGTTAAGATGGAAATCGGATGGCACTTTAGGTATAAAAACTGGATTAGTGCGGAGGATGACACAATCCGATCTGAATTGAAGGAACGGAGGCTTTATTGTAAAAGCGTGAATGTCACTGAATCTGCGGGAAGAGGTCAGAGCAAGGAGGAGGGCCACTTTCCAAGTTAAAAATTTGACATCCGCTGAGTGGATAGGTTCGAAGGGCGCCTTCATAAGCTGAGCCAGCACGATGTTCAGGCGCCACGTGGGTGGAGGACGCCGAATGGGCGGGAACATGCGGAAGAGACCCTTGAAAAATTGTTGTATGACTCTGGATGAATAGAGAGAGGACGAGCCATCTTGTCGGAAGCGTGATATTGCCGCTAGAAAGACCTTTAAGGTAGAGTGCGATAATCCAGACTGCGCTAGTTGTAGGAAGAACGGCAGAATGTGTTCTGGAGGAGCGTGCACAGGATGAATGTGGGCGGAAGCACACCAATGACAAAATCGCTTCCATTTGAGCTTATACGTTTTCACTGTGGATGGAGCTCTTGCCTTAGCTAACACCTCCCTGCAGGCTGGAGGAATGTTCAAATGAGCAAATTCAAGGTGCTCAGGTTCCAAGCCGACAAGCTGAGAGATCTGGGATTCGGATGGCATATCCGACCATCGTTCATTGTCAGCAGATCCGGCTTCAGGTGGAGAAGGATGGGCTCGCGTTGGGATAGGAGAAGCAACTCCGAAAACCATGCCTGCCGAGGCCACCGTGGAGTTATTAGAAGTACATGGCACGGTTGTTGTCTCATCTTCCGCAGCACTCGTGGAATCAACGGAATCGGCGGAAAAGCGTACGCAAATATCCCGTACCAATTGATCGAAAGGGCATTTCCGCACGACCCTTCGTGGGGAAACCAGCTTGCGTAGGACTGGCATTTTGCATTCTGCGGGGTTGCGAAGAGGTCGATTGTCGGGTGACCCCAAAGGTTGAAGACAAATTCCAGCGTCGGTTGATGTAACTCCCACTCGTGGGTTGATGATGCTGACCGACTGAGTGCATACGCCAGAGTATTGGAAATGCCGGGCAGATGAATTGCTTGTAACGTCATCTGATGGAGTATGTCCCAATTCCAAATCCTCTGCGCCAGACGGGAGAGCAGTGGAGATCTTGTCCCGCCCTGTTTGTTCAGGTAGTGCATGCACGTGGTGTTGTCCGTCTGAATGAGGACTGACTTCCCTTGGAACTGCAGGCGGAAGGATTTTAACGCCAAGAAAATGGCCATCAGTTCCAGTCTGTTGATGTGCCAGCAACGCTGAGCCGCTGACCATAGGCCCTTGACGGATAGATCTTGAAAATGTGCGCCCCAACCCTCCATGGATGCGTCCGTGGTAAGGACGAGTTCTGGGGTTGACGACAGAAAGGATGTTCCTGCTGCGATGTTGGCAGGACAAGTCCACCAATGCAGCGCTTGAGCCATGCGGGGTGACACCACGACCTGATCGTTGAAGGAACCGGAAACCTGGCGCCACTGCTTGTCTAACTCCTCTTGGATGATGCGACTTTTTAGTCTGCAGAGAGGGATCAAAGCGATGCATGAGGACGCCATTCCCAGAAAGGATTTTAATATGCGGACTGAAACTGACTGCTTTGCTGCGATGGAGCTCGCAAGCTGTTGAATCCGTTCCTGACGCTCTGCTGAAGCGAAGGCCATGGTTGTGCTCGTATTGATACAAGCGCCGAGAAAAGTCTTGCACGTAGTCGGCGTGAGTTGAGATTTTTGTACATTGATCGACAACCCCAGGGACTGAAACAGATCGAGACAGCGCTGGGTATCGAGGGCCGCCTGGTGGGAGGATTGAGCTTTGATGAGGCAATCGTCCAGGTAGGGGTATATCTGAATACCCTCTTGTCGTAAGTGAGCCACCACCGGGGCTAGGAATTTTGTAAAGACCCGCGGGGCTGAGCAGAGTCCGAAGGGTAGGACTTTGAATTGGTAGTCCCTGTGGCCCACTCGAAACCGTAGGTATTTCCTGTGACGTGGCAGAATGGGCACATGGAAATATGCGTCCTGCAGATCGATCGTTGTCATGTAATCTTCTTGAGAAAAGAATTGGAGGATGTCCTTCAATGTGAGCATCCGAAAGGACTGAGTCTTGAGAAATTTGTTGAGCAATCTGAGATCGAGGATGGGACGCCATTCCCCTGACTTCTTTAGTATGAGGAAAAAACGGGAATAGAATCCCAACCCTCTTTAAAATTTCGGAACCACTTCGATGGCACCCTTGTTTAACATTATTTGGATTTGTTTGAAAAGTTCTCTGAGATGGGCGGGTGGTGGCCCGGATGGAGGTGTGCGTGGAGGAACCTTCACAAACTCTAGGGCGTGGCCCCTTGAAATAATATCCAGGACCCAGCGGTCCGAAGTGATTAAGGACCAGGTTGAAAAGAACTGGGAGATTTTTCCTCCAACAAGAACTAGAGGACAACTGGGAAAAGGAAGTTCTTTCCGTACAGAGTCACTGCTTCTTGGTTGAATTTCCTCTGTAATTCGACTTTCCTCTGTATGACTTGCTAGTTTGCTGTCTGTAGGACTGCTGCGGTTGTGAATAGTACCGCTGTTGCCCCTGATTGTACGAGCGGTATTGGGACGAGGAGCCACGAAAAGATGATGATGAGGAGGTGCCGCGGCCGCGCGCACCTCGAAAGGGCTGATTCTTAAACTGTAGAGTGCCGAGGGAACGAGCCGTATCCGTATCCTTTTTAATGGTTTGCAAGGCATCTTCTACATGCTGGCCGAATAATGACTCCCCGTCATATGGCATGTCCAAAATCTTAGCCTGGACCTCTTGCCGAAAAGAGGTTGATCGAAGCCAGCCCTGTCTTCTTAGGACGGCTGCTCCCGCCAATTGGCGAAAACCGGTGGATGCGATGTCAACAGAGCAGTCAATGATTTCGGATGACGCCCTTTCTCCCTCTTGCAGGATTTTCTGAGCTTCCGCTCTTGAATCCTCCGGTATAAGCTTGACCAATGCAGCCATGTCCGACCACATCTGTCTATCATAACGGCCGAGGATAGCCAAGGAATTCGCAGCCCGGACCGTTGTTGACGCCATGGTTGAAAACTTCTTGCCTATAGCATCCAGGCGACGGCCGTCGCGGTCCGGAGGCGCCGACATTGGAGATGATGGATTCTTGGAGCGGCGCTGTGCCGCTTGTGTGATCACTGAGTCCGGCTTAGGTTGAGACACCAAGCAGGCTGGGGAAGAATCCGGAGCTTTATATTTTTTCTCCAGGCGTGGGAGCACCGCCGGAATAGAATTAGGTGTCTTCATTAATTTTAAGCCTTCATTCCATATGAAGTCTATGATTGGCACAGCTCGTACTTGTTTCTGAGGCTGGGACTTGAAGTCATATAAGAAACAGTCCTCTTCCCTAACCACCATGGGAAGGTGAAAGCGTTGTGCTGCTCTCTCCATCAGCTGATGGAACCCTGTTATGTCGACAGGTGGCGAGTTGATTGGTGACCTTGGCGGTGATGCGGGCGAATTGATTTGGTAATCATCCCAGTCCGCCATAGTGTCGTCCTCTGGGAGCTCGCCCTCTTCCGTATCCGGATTGTCCATATTATCCTCCTCTGCATTGAAAGGCAGTGCAGGTGTGGAGGGCGTGGGTATCGTTGGCAATATAGGATGAGGTGGAACCTCAGATGGCGCTTCACGTGGAGTATTTTGAGGGGATGCTGGAAAACGACGATTATAGTCTTCCAACATATATTGGAGGTTGGAAACAAGCTGCACAGGAAGCTGCATCATAGGAACCGGAGCAGAGGTATTTTGCTCTTCTTCCTGTTCATAAAATTCATCCTCCTCAGACTCTTGGCATTTTATATGGAGCTCCGAAGGACTATGAGCATCCCGAAAAAGAGACTGATCGCCCTCATCCGAATCGTCCTCATCCCCTGAGGGAAATAGTTGACGAGGTGGCCGTGGTCCAGGTGGTAACATAACTGGGTCTAGCATGGCCTTACGACGAAGCATTAAGGAGCTGTCCACAGACCCCGGTGCTGGTGTTGACATTGGCACCAATGGCATTGTCGCAAAATTTGACCCTACCGTCGTCGAGGCGACCGTCGACGAAGCAATCGTCGACGGAGCTGCCGTCGACGAGGTTGCTGCCGTCGACGGGACTGCCGTCGGCGGGGTGGCTGCCGTCGGCGGGATGGCTGTCGTCGACGGTGTGGCTGTCGTCGACGGTGTGGCTGTCGTCGACGAGGCTGTCGTCGACGAGGCTGTCGTCGACGAGGAAGATTTCCTCTTCTTCTTTTTACCCATCGTCGACGGAGTTGTGGACGTCGACGGAAGCGCCAGCTTCCCAGTCGTCGACGAAGAAGTGAGTGGTATCGTCGACGAGACAGTTCTAAGAGACACACATACTATCGTCGACGGAGAAGACGTCGACGAAGTCAGTGTCGTCGACGAAGGATATCTACTCGATACCGTCGTCACCGTCGTCGACGAGGCTGATGAAGTAGCCGATCTCGTCGACGGAGGGGCCGTCGACGGGCCCGTCGACGGTTTTGAAAGTTTCTGACTGGAAACATGTGCTGACGGAGTCACAGACGCATGAGAGCTACGTCTCGGGGGCGCAGACGTGGTGACAGAGACTTTGCCTGTAGACACTTCCTCAAGGTGAAGTCTCTTCTTTTTCAGAAAAGGAGATGGCAAGTCCTGGACACTTCCACGCTTTGAGGAGACTCCTGTTTTGACAGAGGCTACACTTTCCACCTCAGAAAGTGGGTTGTCTGTGTCCTTTAGTTTTTGAAGCCATATTAAAAGGCGACCTTCTCTATCTTTCAAAGTTTTGTGAGAGAAAGTTCTGCAGATCTTACAATTAGCCACCTTATGATCAGGATACAGACAATAAATACATTTCTCATGGGGATCCTCAGAGAAAAGTCTTGACTTTCCGCAAGATGAACAAGGACGGAAAAGAGATTTCTTACTTGCAGACATGATGAGAGATAAAAAAAACCTCAAACCAGATGAAGAACTGAGCAGAGCTCAGGGAGACTCCCTTCACACGACGTGCGGTAGAAAATCTGAGGGCCTGAGCCTCTGAGGAGAAGGTTCTAGAGGGTGCTAGCGCCTGATTGGCTGGAGTTTGGACTATAAAGTGACAGTGATATGTTAGCAAAGTTATTCTTTTTCTCAATGCTTTCCTATGTCTCAATGCTATCCTATGGTATTTTTAACTTGATATGTTATTTGAACTATATATATATGTTTATTTGGGTATGTATATACTCTTATGTGGTTATGTATGAGTATATGTATATATACATGATACTTATTGCTTTTTATATATACCGTGGGACTCCCACTTCGACGACGGGGAATATTCAAGCATGTGAATCTATGAAAGACACCCCAAATACTGGAGAATCAATAATCATGTTAACCCCTTCGCTGCTGCGGACATTCCGCTGCAGCGCTGGGGGGGGCAGGGGGGCAGCGCGGTGGGCCTGTGCTCATGACGGAGCCGCTCCGTCATGAGCCACAGTTGAGCTGTGCTCATGACTGAACGGTTCCGTCATGACTCCGCCCATTTGCGTTGTCCCCCCGCACAGGCTGGGAAACAGCGCCGCGTAGGCGGAGCGGCTGCCAACGGGCGTGTCATGACGGAACCGTTCCGTCATGAGCACACGGCAACCGTGGCTCATGACGGAACGGTTCCGTCATGAGCGGGGAAGGGGTTAAAACAGTAGGATTTTCTGCTATAGGTATTTGGGACAAGAGCATGTGTTGTGGAAATATGGATTTTTCTGGTCAGTTATGTCCCCTATCTTGGACCCCAACGGTTCCATGTATGAATCACAAGTACATGTATGTTCCCTCCAGTTCCAGTTATGAAGACGCAAACACATGTGTGTCCACCGTCAACATGTCCTCTGTCAGATCCGCCATGAATAGGCCGGATATTCCATTCCTAAGTATGAAAAGCCACCGGCTTTATATGGTCCACCTATGCCATTTTACAGTCCAGGCAAGTAGGCCCTGATTCTGTCATCAAACTCTTCTTGCCTTCTGCCTCTGAAAGCACCAGTCTGAGCCTGCATCTGTGACCATGAACTTTGTCTCATTCTCTGCGCGGCTCACGAAGCCTGACATCAGCCTATTCTCTGCCAAGAACTATATTTCACCTTCGAGTTATCTGCTTCGCCCCTCAGCCGATGCATTCCTGTCTAGTAGTTTAAGTAAACATTCCTTCCAGCTACCGAGCAATGGCTCGGCTTCTCTGTCTTTATGCAAGTAATTCATAGTCCTGTTACCATGGAATATTCCTACCCCCTCGCTTTTAGTGTAGACACTTAGACGCTTGTACACGCACGCACGGTCAGTATAGAATAGATTCTGTCCGAGAATCCTTCTTTTGTGGATAACATAGTTCTTTAAACATAGGATGTTAGATATGATTTGGGATTAGGTTGACTTGACCCCCCAGACTTTTTGTCTCCACATGTAGAGCTAAATGTCAAGTCCCCTTCACCCCCTAGTTGCACGTCAATCACACGTCATGCTGCTGCGCGCGCATCTATGCCAAGTATTATCTTATAGATCCACCTATATATGACATCATAACCAATTATGTTCCTTTTTACTCCTTATTACACCCATTTTTGGTTACGCATATAAATCGTCATTTTCCTTATCAATTGTTACGCCTACTGCATTCGCTTCATTGTAATGTATGTACTATAAAAGTCTTTTCTTGTCAATAAAGTATGTACTTCACTTCCTGAACCTCCGTGGTGATGGAACTTGGAGCAACCGATTATAATGGTTCATTGGAATAAAGCCCATTCCGAACCTCTGATACCACGGATTCTGCCTCTCATTTTACTGAGCTATTTTATTATGTTTCCGTATCAAATTAAGTCCCGGTAATAAATTTTATTTACCACATGAATGGCGCCCGAACAGGGACACTTTCTCATCTCACGCGCCGGCGGTGAGTTGCAGGCCCGGTCTCCTGCCACAGCTGGACGGACAATAACGCGTACCAGCAGGATTTCCTGTATCTCCCTCCGGTCAAGCGGGGGCGACTGAGGCTGCGATCAACACCCAGACGAGGCGGTGAGAAGTGCGAAGTATCCCGACCAGAGCCTAGCTGAGAGAGCAAGATCCGAGGTATACAGAGGCCCACCAGTTTCCGAAGTCCCAAGTCGAGTCCAGTCTCCGCAGTGTTCGAGTCGAGTCCAGTCCGGTTCAAGTTCAGTCCAGTTTCCGAGGCCTTCCGTTTCCGAAGCTACCCGGTGAGTACCATTACTGGGGAGGCATTTCTGACGTGCACATAGGTTGTGCCGGTCAAGACGGGTTTGGGTACACAAATCCGGTCTGCACTGTTTTAGCAGTGTATATGTACTGTTTAGCAGTATATCAAGTATTCCGAAGTATCTAGTTATTGTCAAAGAATTATGCTTGGTGATTAGTTATGCAGACGATCATCATTGTTGGTTATTTTAAAGGTTAAAAAATGTTTAATGTTTAATGTGTTAAACGTCCTGCATATTGTGGTATGAATGGTTGTTCATTATTGTGCTTTTGTACTAAGTGTGTTCAAGATTAAGTATCAGATCAGTTCTCAATATGCCGCTCTTTTCGAAACTAAGACAGATCACTACAAGAAAAGGGGTACTCGAAGAAGCCGTTCCTATTCCTCCTAGGGACACTCCAGGGTACTTCATGTATCATAAACATGGCTTAGACGCTATATTATTTCTTGATTTATGGGTAGACTACACCAAGGAATTACCAGAAAGTCAGAGGTGGCCCACAGCGGGAACCTGGGATGCAGAGTGCATCATGAAAGTCGAGGAAGAGTTATGGAAAAAGAAAGCTAGACAATCACAGAAAGACGCCATTGAGTTATGGCGTAAAGAATCACATAGACGAACAGAAAAAGCACGTAGACAGGAGGAGAAGAGTAAAGAGAATTCCAATAAAGTTTGAGAAAATCTATTAATTGAGGAAGGTATCCGAGTGAAATCAGAACAAGTAGACAGACAAAGAAATGCCCTTATGAATGGTATGTATCCCCTTCTGGCCGAAGGATTACCTAAAGCTACTCCAGAAACACCGAAAGACTTGCCACCCCCATTATTTCCAATAAAGGTACATCCTAAGGGGCATCCTAGAACCGCAGAAGATGTTTTTCTTTCCTCATATTTAGATGACACAGCTCCCGAGTATGCTAATTCCGCCCCACATAGACCGCCTATCAGGGAGGATCAACGCCAAGACCCAGTACCCGTATCCCTACAGCAACAGATCGTGTCACAAGTTACGGCAAGCACATCTGTTTCTACATCTGTTCCTACAGCTGCTTCTATAGCTGTGTCCACACCTATAGTTGCTGTGTCACGTTCAACGAATCCTTTCACACCCGACACCCCAGATGGGGCTGCGGGAGGTGCTAGCAACATTTTTTCTACGCCACCCAGAATAAATAAACTTACGTTTCAAGAGTCAGCACATTCACGTACCCCCAAACTCATAAATGCCCGTACGCTTAAGGAACTTCTTATAGATTGCAGATATGACCCTGTGCCCGGCAAAGAGGACGAAATGATCCTGGCATCATTGCGTATCAGACGAGCCGCGGTGTACTTAGGGAAGTTACCAGGAATGACTGCGCATCTAGATAAAATATACCATTTTGTCCAAACAGGGCGAGATCCAGAATGTATTAACAGAGCTATGGAATACCAGAAAGTAGAGATACAGGGGGAACTGTTACGTTTCCTCATAAATTGTGTGATCAGAAATGAAGACCGACCGGGGGTAGACCCGGAAGCAATGCAAATTCTTACCAGATGGAGCCAGAATATATCAGAAGGTAGACATGATAAACAAAATTGTATAATAGCCATGTGCCGAAAGATCCGTAAAGAAATAGAACGCCTACACGAAGAAAGATTAGCGGTAGACGAGTTCGAACAAAACGAGGAAGAAGGGTCAGGACTGCCCGCAGGACAGTCAGACACCATAGCCTATGTAGGTAAAGGAAGATCTTGTAATAGTAATAGATGTCCTATTGACCCGATACGTCCGATATGTCCAGATAATAACAGGAATTTCCAAATACCTATAATTAACATAAGGTCTAACGAGCATTCGTTCCAAGCAGCTGACAAATTACTCCGAGAACGAAGGGGTTATCATTTCCTCGATTCTATGGATGAACAAGATTTAGCTAGGGCAGCTGTCCATTGGGTGGACAGTCCCGGAAAATATAGTGATGATACAGTAGCACGCACATTTTTGAATCTCACCCCAGATGAACAGCGGTTAGCTGGGATTTATATGATTCAACAACTCATTATACTATATCAGAGTCAGCATTCGGACCCTGGTCCCTTACCTGACATATTGACTGAATTACTCATGAATAGATGGAGAGGTTCAGGTACTAAATTAATTAAAGAAATTCTAGAATCAAGAAAGCAGTATATTCTTTTTGTATGTTCAGACCGTGTCTCATTGCCCATCAAGGAAAGAACCACGTATTACATGGATAGACAGAATCCCTTACGAGAAGTGCACCCAATAAAGGGCGAGGACAACGAGTTTAAGCGCGTATTTGTATATACGCCCATATCAAAAATAGAATTGTTAGAAATGAAGAAAGTGGTACCCAGTCATGACAAAGATCCAGCGGGTTTTCACCGAGAAATTAAAGACATGTTACTCATGGGAGAGTATACCTATCCCGACATTATGACAATATTAAAGGTATTGATGCCTGCTGGCATTTATGAGAAACTCAGGGAAAAAGAGTGGGAGGTAGGAGACCAAAAGATAGAATGGTCAGTATTAGAAGCAGAAGAAAAGGCCCGAACTGCAGGAGCAGGACTTGGGGATAAAACTAAAGCACTACCAGGTTTATTAGTACAGGTACTACCACGTTTATTAACTACGAAAAAGGAAGATTGGGGTACAATTTCAGCCTGTAAACAGAAGCAAGATGAAGACACTAGTGATTACTATGCCCGATTTGAAAAATGTTTTGGCATAAATAGTGGCCTAAAAGCAAGTAGCGAATCATACCCACATCTGTTTGTAACAAAATTAGTAGAAAATGCTCTGCCCCAAGTAAAGAATAGAGTATTAAAATTCGAGAGTACCTGGCAAGGTAACACTCCATCACAAATGTTACAAATGTTACAGTACCATCACAATAGAATTAGAGAGGAACAAGAACATGAACACAGACGCATGAAAGACACAAAAATGAAAATGCTAGTTTCCCAGACAGTTCCAGCTGAAGGACATAAAAAGGGTATGACACATTCCGGTGATTCAGCCGGACCTGTAAAAGGGACATGCAATTATTGTAAAAAGCCAGGTCATTACGTACACGATTGTCCAGTTTTGAAACATAATATCGCCATAGGTAAAACACAAGAAAGACCACGGCCACCTAGACAGGACCAGAATGAACAAGGAGCTCCGCAGCATGCACAGTCCATGCCAGCTTCACAACAGTCTATACAGTTTGTGCCAGCTGCACCAGCGCTGCCTGTTGCTGCCACACAAACCACGACACGACAACTGTACCAGACCGCACAGTACGACTATCCTGATTATCAACGATACGCATGAACCAGCCTAGAGAGGGAAGTGGACTTACCCCTTATCGAGATCCCTGTAGATCAAGAAGGACCTTATGTACATAGTGAATTATTAGGCCAAGACAGAAAATTCTTACTCGATACAGGGGCAAGTCGAACGACCATAAAACGTAGTGAAGTTCCAGGGGCACCCCTCTCAGGCTCACAGAATATTTCCCTTGGTTTTTCAGGAAAACCTATTGTTAATGAAGTATCACAGCCTCTCCCACTTACGATAGGACCTTTGACCCGAACTACAGATTTATTGCTTACTAAATCATGTCCAGAAAATCTGTTAGGAATAAAAACACTGAAAGCTCTAGGAGCTATAATATGTTGTTCTCCGGAAGGAGTAAGGTTGTTTTTACGTGATTTTAAAGGTCATTATGTGTCTAGAGACATGGATCCCCGACTGCAGACTTTACCTACACATCTATGGGCACAAGGCCCTACTGATGTTGGATGCATGAATATTACACCATATCGAGTCACATTAAAGGCAGGAGTGGTGCTACCACGAATGCGACAATACAAGTTACCACCAGATGCTGTAGTGGCTTTACTACAAATCATTGACGAGCTCATTACCCAAGGAGTAGTTGTAGAAACAGACTCCAATGTATGTAATTCACCGATAATTCCGATTCTTAAACGAACAGATCCAAAGGCCCCGCCAGTATATCGATTGGTTATTGATCTGCGCGAATTAAACAAATGCATTGTGCCACAATTTCCTGTGGTCCCAGATATCTCGTCATTACTGACAGCTATTGATTCCGAAGCAACATTCTTTACTGTAATTGATCTCAAGAATGCCTTTTTCAGCGTCCCAATAGATCCGGAAAGCCAATATTTGTTCGGATTTAGTTTAAATGGGCGTAGCTTTAAATTCTCACGCGCACCTCAAGGATTTACAGAAAGCCCCAGCATCTATAGCCAAGCACTGAAACGAGAACTCGACAGTATCCACATGCCAGTTAACACTGCTCTGCTTCAATACGTCGATGATCTGTTGATCACCGCGAGAAGTGAACCGGAATGTGAAAAAGCATCACTGACAGTTTTACAATTTCTAGCCGAAAAGGGGCACAAGGTGTCCCCTTCTAAGCTGCAATTCTGTGTCCAGCGAGTTATTTATCTTGGACACTCGCTGTCCAAGGAGGGAAGGCAGCTTACACCCGACCGCATTCAGTTAATAGCTAACATGCCAATACCTAAGACACAAAAGGAAGTACGGGCTTTCATAGGCCTCACTTCATACTGTAGACAGTGGATCCCTCAGTACGCATTTCTAGCAAAACCACTCATTCAGTTGACAACACAGGAGGCAGCCACATCGACTGTTCTCCCTTGGACCCAGGAACATACACAAGCTTTTGAAAGCCTAAAGAAAGCTTTATGTCAAGCACCTGTTTTAGCAACGCCATGTTACAGAAAACAGTTTACACTCTTTGTTACAGAACGCGAAGGTACTGCCTTGTCAGTACTCACACAGGAACAAGCAGGAGCACACAAACCATGTGCTTATTTTTCTAGTACATTAGATCCCGTAGCTCAGGCTTTGCCTGCATGCCTAAAATCAGTGGCAGCGACAGCTTTAGCAATCAGACAAAGCGATGCCATAGTGTTAGGACATCCATTGACAGTTCAAGTACCACATGCAGTAGAGGTTCTTGTAAATAGAACGCAAACACAACACTTGACTATAGCGCGACTTACAGGGTACGAACTTACATTGTTTCAGCCACACATAGAAATCAGACGCTGTAACACATTGAATCCTGCCACACTTTTGCCAGTAACCGGAACAGACCCACTAGCCCATGACTGTATTGAAGTTATTACTATAACGACGAAACCCAGACAAGACTTAACCGATGTCCCATTGTCAGACCCAGACCTGACATTGTATGTAGATGGTTCATGTATGAGAACAAATACAGGAGAGTTGGTGGCTGCTTACGCAGTCACAACAGATACTGAAGTCATGGAAACTAATCGTATAAATACTTTGTCAGCCCAAGCCGCAGAGCTTATTGCTCTGACACAAGCCTGTATTCAAGCCACAAATAAAAAAGTCAACATATACACTGATTCACGTTATGCATTCGGAGTTGTACATGACTTCGGCGTGCTATGGCGAGAGAGAGGTTATTTAACTTCCCACGGTGCCCACATTCAGCACGGACCCCTCATTCATGCCTTATTAGATGCAATACATCTACCTACTGCAATATCCATTATGAAATGTAAGGCTCATACGAAGGTTACTGATATCATTTCTCAAGGCAATGATCTAGCCGACAGAACAGCTAAACAGACTGCTCAAACCCAAACATCCGACATGACAAAGACAATAGTCCCGATGCCGACACATTGTATGGCAGTTAAAGATCCTACCCTTGACGTAATTGACATACAGACACATGCTACACCAGACGAAATAAAGAAATGGACTGAATTAGGAGGGATCCAAACGGACCAAGGATGGATGATGAAGGAAAAATCTGTGTGGTTCCTTCCTGATTCAATGGTCCAAGTTATAATTAACACTATACATAGTCCAGCACATCTAGGAGAAAAAGCTATGCTAGATAGCATTCAACACATTTGGTTCAATAAACATTTACGAGCAGCAGCCAAACAAAAGGTCCGTACCTGTATGATCTGTTGCCAGTTCAACCCAGGAAAAAGTGTTCCCGTAGAACAAGGTGGATTTCATCCTCCTAATCACCCTTTTGAAGTACTCCAGATGGATTATATCCAGATGGAACGATGTCGAGGATTCAAATATGTTCTCGTAGTTGTCTGCGCTCTGTCCCGCTGGACGGAGGCATACCCGGTTTCAGATTACACTGCCCCGACTACTGCCAAACAGTTGGTTCGAGAATTCTTCCCACGATACGGTTTACCACGTGTTGTTCACTCAGATAACGGCCAGCCGTTCTCATCCGAATTAATGAAACATGTTTCACTTTTGTTAGGTTATCAGTGGAAATTCCACTGTGTCCGACACCCTGAGGCAGCAGGTCTCGTAGAAAGACATAATCAGATACTGAAAATCAGATTGTCCAAAATATGCAGAGAGAAAGGTGTCGACTGGGTAGTAGCGTTACCAGTTGCACTCTTCTACATGAGAATGGTAGCACACTCTCGAACAGGGCTATCCCCGTATGAGGTGATCTTCGGCAGACCACCAAATATGTGGGGGACGCCTATACCACGCAAAATAACTGATATTGACTGTAATATGCTGACAGATTACTTGGCTTCCTTGATGTCTGCACTACAATCTTGTCGTTCACAGGTAGCTGCAGCCTTTCCCGACAACACTGAGGTGAAACCCCATGACGTAATTCCGGGGGACCTCGTCCTTGTGAGGAATTTCGACCGAAAGACTCAGCTGGAGCCCAGGTGGAAGACACCCAAGTTGGTCTTGCTGACCACAAGGACAGCCGTGAAGATTGAAGGCAGGAAAGGATGGATTCATTCAAGTCATATCAAGAAATTTCATGGACTTCCTTCAGATGTAAACAGCCCACCTCGTGTGTCCTCACCAATTGACTCAAAACTACCTCTGGCTGAGGCCGACAGTAGAAAACTTTATAAACTAAAATTAAGGCCTAGGCCGTCGGACGATTTGATTGTTTAAGTCCTCTCCTAGGTGAAGCGGTTGAATCTGTCTCCGACATGTATCGCCTAGACCTGAATCATGGACAGTCGCGAAAAATGATGAAACGACAGGCGTATTGTAAATCACTGCGCAGCCATTGCATAGTGACATTATTAATCTTGTTTTTCTTAAGTCTTTTAATAATTACTGCAAGTATATTGTTGCACATATATTACCCTATTGCCAGAAATGTTTACAATGTTACTGCTGAACATTCTTTTAGTGACTTACCCCCGCATGAATTGTCTTATAGACTTGCGCTGCGCAATAACACTTTCATTAGTATGTTACATCATTCCCATCAGACTAGTAATGCAACTAATTGTTGGGTGTGTGGCCGACTCCCTCCCTATCAGAATTATGAAGGAGTCCTGCCTTTCTTTCCACATCCGTTTACACATAATGGCTCCTGTGGAGCATGGTTTAGTTTAATGAATTCCATAGACTCAGACACAGCAGTTTATCAAGACCATTGGGTATGGGGAAATCTGAACCTAGTTTTATTCAAAGTCTGTTACCCTGACAAGGAGGGTCGCCCCAAAGGAACAGGAACTGATCTAGAAAATGAAGTATATGGATTAGGTAACTTTACTCCTAATCTCATGATTCTAAATGTCGAATCCGAAGTTGAACTAGTTTTACCAACCATGTCAGTATTCCCAGCGAAAGGTGAATTGTGTGTAAGAAAAGTTGGTTCCATACATATGGGCCATAGTAAATGCACTACTATAGTAGAATTCAGTGATCAAGGCAAATCTTCATTTAGAGCTTGTCGCCACTCCTACTTTATATGTGGTCAGACTGCATATATGCGTCTACCTCTAGATTGGGATGGTACCTGCTACATTGCATTCCTTTTGCCACCTGTTTTCCTAGCTCCTCCTGATTATTATAGAAATATTCATTTAGTACACAACAGAGAGCGGAGAGATCTCCCAATTGTCGATTACACTGAAACAGCATGGGAAAAATACACAGATTTCAATAAAGGCATCTTTCCCTATATAGGTACTGTTACTAATAGTAAGCTGATACGTAGATTAACTAGAACCCTTGAAGCGGTAGTGAATGAAACTATTTCCGCCTTAGGCAATTTAACAGAAGAGCAGTCTGCTATGCGGATTGTTGTGCTTCAAAATCGTCTTGTCCTTGACGTCATCCTGGCTGATAGGGGCGGAGCTTGTAGGGTCATCGGATCAAGCTGCTGCGTATTCATACCAGAAAATTCGCCATCTGTATATAAAGCTATAACTCGCCTTCATAAGATTGTAAGCCAGATACACCAGAACCCAGGCACTTGGACTTGGTCCGGTTGGTTTTGGAGTGTGATATCAGCCTGGGGATGGAGAGTTCTATCCTTTCTAGGTATTGGCCTTCTCATACTATTCAGTTGCTGTCTATGTCTACAATGTGGACCAGCGATCTGTGGTCTGTGTGCCACATCGTGTATTCCACCATCAAGATCTCATTCGTCACGAAAGAAGAAAGAAGAACAAATGATGTTATATGAACAGATCAATGGATTAATGAAGATTGATATCTCTTGACGGGCAAGTAGGGGACAAGGAGGGAATGTGGAAATATGGATTTTTCTGGTCAGTTATGTCCCCTATCTTGGACCCCAACGGTTCCATGTATGAATCACAAGTACATGTATGTTCCCTCCAGTTCCAGTTATGAAGACGCAAACACATGTGTGTCCACCGTCAACATGTCCTCTGTCAGATCCGCCATGAATAGGCCGGATATTCCATTCCTAAGTATGAAAAGCCACCGGCTTTATATGGTCCACCTATGCCATTTTACAGTCCAGGCAAGTAGGCCCTGATTCTGTCATCAAACTCTTCTTGCCTTCTGCCTCTGAAAGCACCAGTCTGAGCCTGCATCTGTGACCATGATCTTTGTCTCATTCTCTGCGCGGCTCACGAAGCCTGACATCAGCCTATTCTCTGCCAAGAACTATATTTCACCTTCGAGTTATCTGCTTCGCCCCTCAGCCGATGCATTCCTGTCTAGTAGTTTAAGTAAACATTCCTTCCAGCTACCGAGCAATGGCTCGGCTTCTCTGTCTTTATGCAAGTAATTCATAGTCCTGTTACCATGGAATATTCCTACCCCCTCGCTTTTAGTGTAGACACTTAGACGCTTGTACACGCACGCACGGTCAGTATAGAATAGATTCTGTCCGAGAATCCTTCTTTTGTGGATAACATAGTTCTTTAAACATAGGATGTTAGATATGATTTGGGATTAGGTTGACTTGACCCCCCAGACTTTTCGTCTCCACATGTAGAGCTAAATGTCAAGTCCCCTTCACCCCCTAGTTGCACGTCAATCACACGTCATGCTGCTGCGCGCGCATCTATGCCAAGTATTATCTTATAGATCCACCTATATATGACATCATAACCAATTATGTTCCTTTTTACTCCTTATTACACCCATTTTTGGTTACGCATATGAATCGTCATTTTCCTTATCAATTGTTACGCCTACTGCATTCGCTTCATTGTAATGTATGTACTATAAAAGTCTTTTATTGTCAATAAAGTATGTACTTCACTTCCTGAACCTCCGTGGTGATGGAACTTGGAGCAACCGATTATAATCGTTCATTGGAATAAAGCCCATTCCGAACCTCTGATACCACGGATTCTGCCTCTCATTTTACTGAGCTATTTTATTATGTTTCCGTATCAAATTAAGTCCCGGTAATAAATTTTATTTACCACAGTGTTCACATGTAATGACTAAGAACCTGTTGGCTGTGGAACTTCTACAATCCAGCATTTAGGCTATTAGCTACTATGGTGATCAAATATAGGCTTAGATAATATATATATATATATATATATATATATATATATATATATATATATATATAAATAAATAACATAAATTGAGCCACATATGAGTGAAATTGCGGGCTCTGTTCAGCAGGACATTGCACTCTTATTCAAAGCCAACACTACATTGCCCAGAATACTTTGCTCATCGCACAGGTGACAACCGATCATGTGGTATGTCACACGGTGCTTTTAAGCAGGGAGTGATCGGAGGTGCATTTTTCCACTACCAGACCTGAAGAGAGGATTGCCTCGAAACGCGTAGGAAATCTCAAAATTCAATTTTGAATAACTTTGGCGCCGGTTGACGAATCTTCGCGAACTTTTCAAAACTAATGGGGCGCTCCGCTCAGCAACTACCCTGAAAGTCTTGGGGGGATTCGTCAAGCGGGGACGAGAAAAAAGGGGGGTCTCAAAAGGCTTTTTCCCCATGCATTTTCCCATAGGACCTTTAGTCGAAGGTACAGCCCGAACGGCTGAACAGAATTACTTGAAATTTGGCAGAGAGGTAGTCCTCAGGTCAGGGATGTGCCTTTTGCATATATGGAGTCAATCTGTTCTTATATCGTGGCCATACCCTGCCACGATATAAGAGAAAACAATTTTACTTATTCTAGGTGTTTTTTCTTCTCAAAATAATTAGGTTTTTGGTTCAGGAGGCTAAGGGGAGAGTGCTATCGGGTATGGTTTGCTACAGACCTCCGGGTTTGGACGCTAACCACCAGGCACTATTGGACACTATTGTCGCCTTGGCTTCCACACACTCCAGAATGCTGCTCTTGGGAGACTTCAATCTCTGGGAAACAGGGAGCTCTGGAAATCATCTACAAGCCCTGATTTACACCGGTGAGAACTGTGGCCTCCATCAGCTGGTCCAACAACCTACACACGTGGGAGGCCACATACTCTATCTAGTCTTTGCCAAACCCTCTGAAACTGAAGTAATCAGTATTACTCCACTAAACTGGACTGACCACTATTTAATACAGTTCAGGATTAGCATACAAGAGGATAAACGGGCTATGAACAAACAAGCCCGTTTTAGGTGGGGAAGGGACTGGGCTAAACTCTTCAGGAGAGGAGCATCCTCCTTATTCCCACATTCTAACCTGTTTGACCCAAAGGCCACACCGGAAGAAAACTATACTAGTTATAGTACTTCCATCAACTTAGTATTAGAAGGCCATATACCTAAAAAAAAACTGAGAATGCGTTGTACTCCTTCGGCCCCCTGGTTCAGTGAGGAGCTAAAAGCGTTACGCCTCGTACGCAGACAGACGGAAAGAAGCTGGCGTAGACAGTACCTGGAAGCAGACAGAACAGCCTTAAAAATTATACAACTCCAATATAAGGCAGCTATTAGGGAAGCTAAGGCGAAATTTTATGCCAATTCCATTCTGCAGGCACCCAATGGAACTAGGGCACTTTTCAACATCGTTAGAGACCTTAGTAACCCGGGTTGTATGGCCAGTACTATCCAGCCATCACAAAACTTGTGCAACAAAATTGCTACTTTTTTTGTTGAGAAGGTAAATAATATCGTGGGTGGGTTCGATCAGAATGCTATAGAGCCCTCCACGATTAGCGTAGACACCGGAAGAGAAACTACTCAGCCATTTTATCCCCCCTACGGAGGATTCTTTTCATGAGATAGCGCGGGAGATTTCATCAGGATCACCCTTGGCCCCCTTCCTCACAAGATCTGGAAGGAGCTCGGACCCGCCCTATTCTCAGATCTGTGGCAAATTTGTTGCCAATCCCTGAGTGAAGGCACTGTACCAAGCAGGTGGAAACAGGCAATGGTCACCCCATTACTGAAAAAACCCTCTCTTGATCCCTCATTGCCAGCTAATTTCCGCCCAATTTCCCTGTTGCCATTTCCACTTAAAATCTTGGAAAAATTAGTCAGCAAATCCCTGTCCAAATTTTTTAAAGAACATCTGATCTTGGACAGGGACCAGTTTGGCTTCCGGCCTGGGCATGGGACGGAAACTGCATTGATTACCGTTCTGGACAAACTTCGAATGCGTGCCGACAGTGGATGTTCCTCTGTGCTGGTACTGTTGGACATGTCGGCAGCATTCAACACGGTTAATCACTCAGTGTTGCTGGCAAGGTTAGAAGATATGGGGGTGACAGGTCGCGCCTTGGAATGGCTACGGTCATATTTGACGGATCGTCAACAGGCAGTGACATTAGCGCCTTTTGTTTCCTCCTGGACCCCGGTTCGCCATGGAGTACCCCAGGGCTCAGCTATCAGCCCTATACTCTTCAATGCCTATCTGAGACCCCTGATCCCTCTAATAAAATCTTACGGGATTGAGGTGGTTAACTATGCTGATGACATCCAGCTAATGTTCTCCCTGGAGGGAGAGCATGCAGTGCCCATGAATTCCTTCCAGGCCTGCATGCAAAAAGTCTCAGACTGGCTGAGAGCCAATTCATTGCAGCTGAATGCCGGGAAAACGGAGTTACTGCACTGCTGCGCAGCGAGACTGCCTAAACATCTCTCGGGTGAGTTCCGACTCTTGCCGGAAGACGCCCCGATACTGCCAGTAAAAACAGTCCGTAACCTGGGGGTTATGATGGATGAAGATCTCCAGCTGCAATCCCAGGCGAACAAGACCATAGGCACCTGTATTGCCCTACTAAGAGCTTTGCGTCAAATCCTCCCGCTCCTCCCTATTGAGACCAGATCTCTGGTGGTTCAGAGCGTGATCCTAAGTAGGCTCGATTACTGTAATTCACTGTTCCTGGGTGCCCCTCGGTACACTGTACAGGGACTGCAAAGAATACAGTCCGCCGCAGCCAAACTGGCCTTGGGAAGACAACGTGACTCCTCAACAACACTGGCATTGAGGGACCTTCACTGGCTCCCGATCAATAAAAGGATCGAGTTTAAATCACTGGTCATGGTGTATAGAGCCCTCCATAACATTGGTCCTCCTCCTCTGTGCGACAGATTCTCATGGTACGAACCAAAGAGACTTCTTCGGTCCACCAGCCAAAGTTTGGCAGTGGTTACCAGAGTTAAACACACTAAGACGGGAGGCAGGGCCTTCAGTACGGCGGCAGCCCGCCTTTGGAATCAAATCCCCCAAGATCTACGCCAAGCCAAATCATTGCTGAATTTTAGGAAAAATCTTAAAACATGGCTCTTTGGCAGAGATTAGAGTGTAACATTCTTGGCACAACGGCAAACGTTCCTACTGTCTCAGGTTTTTTCTATAGTCTCTTAGCGCCAGGATACCCGTAGGGTGACAGAAAGCGCTATAGAAGAACTTTATACAATACAATACAGTAGTTCCTGAGAAAATTGCAGTTAAAAGCACATACATATCTATAGCCGCGCACCGTGCGCACACCGTGCGCGAGCGTAATTCTGATTGGTTGTTACATGTCAGTCAACGTTCGAATCAGTCGAAATCAGGAAGTGTCGGCCGTCATTTTGTTTGTTTTCAGTGCGAGAGTGGAAAAGGAAGGTGGCAAACGTGAAAAGGGGGCAGGGTAGAGAGTTCTTGACCCCCTAGCCTTTGTCAGGGGGTCCCTGAAGGACCCCGAAGGCAGAAAAAAAATTTACATTTTTTTTTTTAAAAATCACGGGGGCGCGCACGGTGAAAAACCATAAAAAAAAAAACAATTAATACGTAGTTTATGGAAAAATAAATATAGAAAAAAAATAATACATACATACATAACTTAACATTTTAAAAAACGTACAAATTCACTGAAAAAAACCATAGGTTTCACACATGTTATAGTTAGGTGGATATTTCACTCGTAAAAAAACAATGAAATTCCCCCGTTATAGTTAGTTCAGATAACTATGACTCGCGCGACCGCCACTCTATCACAAGGATGATGTCCAAGAGTGATGCCACTGACCATGTCATGAGTGATGTAATACGTGACGTCATGAGCAGAGGATTGCGGGCGCGCGAGTTATAGTTATCTGAACTAACTATAACGGGGTAATTTCATTGGTTTTTTACGAGTGAAATATCCCACCTAACTATAACGTGTGAAACCTATGGTTTAAGTGAATATATATATATATATATATATATATATATATATAGGATTTATTTTTATAGATATTTAATCATCTGGTTATTTATTTATAGCATTTTTAAAATATTTGGTGCCTTTTAATTGCCTAGCTTTAAGATTGCATGCCATTTCATTTTAAACAATGTCAACACAGCAGTCCAGCTTGCACAACTTGATAATGCAGTTGTCGATCTATTAGCATGACAATGAGAAAAGCTGATCTGTAGTGTTTCTTCTATGTTTGTTAAACACGTGACACTTGGTGGGTGTGAATGTAACAAGCATAAATAGTATGGCGGACTGCGTTCCGGTATGTGAACAAGGGCACAGAGGTGCTCGAAACGCGTCGAACCATTGTGTGTAAGAAATAACATCTTGCCATTCTATTTTGGCGTCCCTTACTCTCTCTTTCTTCGTATGGAAATTTGGAGAGTGTTCTTTGGTAGCAGGGAGAGTGTCGCAGACTGGCATTGCCATAGTGCGATGAGCAGGTAGGGCGATCATTGCTGGCACTTCGCATGAACAGTCATAGTGGGATGTGGTTGCTGTAGCGAAAAGTGCAGATCTCGAGCTCCTGGAAGCTGCTGTAGCAAGGAGAGTTGGCAGCAGAGCCTAGGCGCGAATCTGCCCCTCCGCAGTCGCGAAGAGCAAAAAAACTTCAGGGTTTCTTCTTAGGAAGCGCTCATATGATGGTATCCAAAGGTCCAGGACCAGGGTAAGCAACTCTTGGGGATCAAGAATTAACTCTAGCTCAGGCCAGTGGTGTTCAGGCAGGTTCAGTTGGAGGTCCAGTCCAACAGGTCAGCTGGACTGTTGCAGGGAGGTCTCTGGAGCATGTTGCGTCCCTGTAGATCAAAAAGGATGTCAGCCAACTGACCCTTGCAGTCAATCAGATTAGCCTGAGATGAAGGAAACATGTCCAATCTTTCCTTCTCAGAAAGCAAGGCAGTCTGTCGGACAGCTTATACTTTCTCAAGCATAACTGTGCATTTGTTGAACAACCATCGTTGGACTGGTGCGAGACTGATTCTGAGCACCCCTCAGGATATGTTGGCCTATAGCCCTGCCTGCTCACAGTGCACCATCTGTACCCATAACTGTTCTATTCTCATTTCTGTCTCTTTAAATACATTTCTTGGTCGTGCATTTATGTTTGAAATACCTTTTGTAATCTGTTGCTAGGATACATGATGTTCCATGTACCATGCAACAGAAGCTGAAGAGATACTTTTCTGTGCAGTTAGATGTACTGTGCTGAACTAAACCTGTACCAAAATAAATATCTGCTTTTTTGTATTTCCCTATTACAAAGTTGGCGACGAGTGGAAACCGATCTGCTACTCTTCTCAGCACAGGAGCGATCTGTTTTGAGGAACCTTCGTGGATTTTTGTGTGATTCGTATATATTTTTTTTTTTCATGAACCTGAGGAATTTCGTTGGACAGAGGAATGATATTTTTCTGTTGGAGCTACAACTTTAATGTAGTTGGGCTGTTAACCGTGTTTACGTTTTATGCAAGAGCTACCATACTGCCTTACAACTTCCGTTTGAAACCTGCTATCTTTGCCGGCCATTCACAAATTTTCTACTCGGAGCACAATACTTCCGAGACTTGTGACCAAGGCTTTGCAGAGATATTTGGATTCCAAGAGGTATTTACAGACATTGAAATTGTATTTTGAATGTTTGTTTTACCTCCACTTTGACTTTTTGCCGTTGCTCGTGTGCTCCCGAGACCTTGCTTGTGCTGTGATATTTTTCAACCTGTTGCCAGGGAGCAGGAAGGTTTAAAAGACCTCGCACGCAAAGGTTTTCAACAAGAGTAAGCTATGTTTCTGCGGCACGCAGCAAATGACGCATTCGCGCTAGCGTGAGCCACAATCTTTGTTTGTTGCCATCTCCTAGGTAACCGGAAACACAGAAGCAATCGAGTACTTTTACCAATTATTGGGGCACAATGTCATTCCAGTAAGTTTTTTTTCTTTTCTTTTAATGTTTGGACCACACAATAACTATTCCCAAACGGGTGTGCTCAATTGTTTGGCTGTTCAGCAACGAATGTAAAATATGATAAGCCTTGCATTCTATTTTCATATGACATTCTAACTTCTACTTGTCACACTTCCTGGATTTAGTTTTCTTCATATTTTTTTTTGTGTGCACATTACCTTGAAGAGAACATTGTGCGTCATTTTCATGATGCAATTTGAGCCACCCTCCAAGTTCCTTAAAAGTAAAGGGGAACCACCTATTCCATGGACGAGGTGGAAAGAAGAATTTCTAACTCATCTTAAAGCTATTGATGGTGAGAGACTCTCTACAGAAAGAAAGAAAAACATCCTTCTACACTCTTTAGAGTCGGAAGGTCAAGTTGTGTTCAGGACTCTTCCTCAAACAGATGGCAGTGGTGATAGAAATGTGTTTCATGAAGCCATGGCCCGCATTGAATCTAGATTTAAGCCTACGTCTACCATTGCCTTGAACAGGTTTAAGATTTACACAAGGGCTCAAGAAGATTCTGAAACTTTGGATTACTTTCTTACGGCTTTACGCTTTCTTTCTGTGAATTGTAATTTCAGCACCATCACGGATCAAATGATTAGGGATCAAATCATCATTCAATTTAAGAGCAAAAAAGTCCAAGAACAATTATGGATTATGGGTGACCCGAATTTGAGAGATGTTATTACAACTGCCATAGCCATGGAACAAATGGAAAAACGGATGAAGTCTTTATATAGAGAAGGAAAGGGAAAAGTCAAAGATGTTTGAGCTGTTAAACCTGATTCTTCTCACAGCGGGACAAGTAGTCAACATCATTTTTAAAAAATTGACAAAGATTTATCGTTTTCGATGTGGAAGTGTCAGTCATTGGGCATCTTCTCCTAGATGTCCTGCTTTGGGTAAAGAATGCAAGAAGTGTGGACAACGTGGGAATTTTGCCAGTGTTTGCAAAAATAGTTATGGGAGGAGTATCAACAAAAGGAAGATTTTCTTTTTGAATGAGGACGAGTAGGACGATAGTGTGAGCGAAAATAACAGGGGGATTGTTGTTTCCATTACTGATGAAGGATGCCCAGAGAACGCGGAGTCTTATTTAAGACCGCCTAAATGTTTTGTGCATGTTCTTGGGTTGACCCTGGACTACAATTACTAAGGCATATTTTATTGATATCTTCAAGGGGGTGCCGAGTTTCAAAGATTTGAAAACGTCCGACATCATTGCGAAAGCTTTTGATGGCACTTTTATTGACATGGAGGGTTTTTCTGAAGTTGAAATGACTTTCAAAGGGCGCGTTGCACATGTGAAGTTGTACGTTGCTGTCAAAGGCGTGAATGTGTTAGGCTGGAAGGACCAGTGGAGTTTGGGAATAACCCTTAATCCCAGGAGTTTTGATCCTGTTATGGTTATATCTGAAGGTATAAAAGAAATTGAGACTATAAGTGAGATCATTGATGCTTGTCCCAAAGTGTTTTCAAAAAGTTTAGGAAATCTCAACAATTTCAGTCATAAGATCAGATTAAAGGTCGGTGCAGTACCAGTCAAACAAAAACTAAGAAATGTACCAATTAATGTTGGAGAGGATCTCAAACTTTTGTTACAGAGCCTTATTGATGATGACATCATTGAAGAGGTAGAGTCGTCCGAATGGGTTTCTCCCATAGTTTTGGCCAGGAAGGCTGACAAAAGTTTGAGACTTCGTGTGGATTTGATGGCGTTGAATGCCAATTTAGTAGTAGACTGCCATGCTCTGCAAAAGATAAATGAAGTGGTGTGTATGTTGGAGGGAGCTAAAGTGTTTTCCACTTTCGATTTGCGGTCGGCATACCATCAAATCACTTTAACTGATGATTCTAAAGAACTTCCTGCATTTCTGACTCCGCAGGGACTTTTCCAGTATAAGAGAATGCCTTATGGTTTAGCCACTGCGGCGTCAGTTTTTCAGAGAGCTATGCATCATATTTTCAAGGACTTGGATTCATATGTGAAATGTTTTCAAGATGATATTCTTGCTTTTTCCCCCCTGTTATGAGCCGCATAAGGAACATGTTATAGAGGTCTACAAACGTTTGGAGTCACATGGTTTAACAATCAAAGATAACAAATGTAAAATGTTTCGTGATTCTGTTGAGAATTTGGGGCACACTCTCCCTGGGGATGGTGTAGTTCCCAAAAAGTCCCTTGTTGATGCAATTGTAAAAGCTCCAGATAACAGAGTAACTACTGTCTTTTGCTGATCTATGCGAGTATTATAGTAAGTTTAATAAAGTATTTGCCACTAAGATGGAGCCCCTTAGGGAGCTTACAAGAGAAAAAACAGATTTCTGCTGGGGTAAAAGGCAACAAGATGCTTTTCAGCAAATCAAAGATGAGATTGTGTAGGCACCCACCTTAAAACCTTTCTGTGTTAACAAGCTGTGCATTGTTACTGTTGATGCCAGTTTGTACGGAGTTGGTGGAGTCCTGTACCAGAAGTGCAGTAAGGATGAGTGGTGCGTTGCTTTTGCTTCCCGCACCCTCAGTGACACGGAGAGAAAATACTCTGTCATTGAAAAATAACTTTTGGGGTGTGTGTGTGTGGGGCATTGCGCACTTCCGCAATTTTCTGTGGGGAAACATTTCTGCTTAGGACAGATCACAAACCTTTGGTATCCATTTTGTCACTGGGAGGTGATCGCATTGCCACAGCACGGATAAGCAGACTCATGTCAAGATTACAAGAGTATAATTTTGCTGTAGAGTATGTTCCAGGTAAACAAAATGTGACCGCAGACGGTCTTTCCCATTTACCTTGCCCTAATGTAGGAAAGTCTATGATAAATGATGATATTGAATTAGTTGCATCTGTGGACGATTACGTTGCACAGGAATTCTCTGCAATTTCAGAAAATTCATGGAAAAACAGTGTTGTTCCAGATAATAGATGGAATCTCTTGAAGAAAATCATTTTGGAAGGATAGCCTAAAGTAAATAAAGTTCCTGCTGAACTGAAGTCGTTCCAGCAAGTGTCTAATGAGTTAGAGGTTGAAAGTGATTTTATTTTCAAAAACATAAGTGTGTTCCCCCAGAACTCATGCAAGATGAGATTCTGAAACTTGCTCATGAAGGTCACCCTGGAATGTCTTCAATGAAAAGATTAGTGAGATCTAGTTTTTGGTGGCCTAGCATGGGCAAAATGGTTGTGAGGGTATGTTCTAAGTGTGTCACCAGTGACAAGATGTTAAAATCCTACCCTGCACACTTGAAACCGGTTCCTTGGCCCAAAAACCCATGGCAAAAAGTGGCATTTGATGTTTCTGGTCAGTTTTATTGCTTACCATAGGACGCCCGTTTAGGTCTTGTGTTAATCGATTATCATTCCAAATGGCCAGAAGTCAGATTTGTTTCCCACGCTACTACTCATGTAATTATTGAATTCTTTAAGGAAGTCTTTGCACATGAAGGAAGTCCTGAAGTTTCAATCACAGACAATGGTGTGCAGTTGAAGTCCCATGAGATGGAGGATTTTCTTCAATTGTGTGGAATTAAACATTACTACTCCCATTTATGAACCACAGTAGAAATATTTAATCGTGTTCTTAAGGACTGTGTAGATTGGGCCAGAAAGTCTGAGAGAGAGGGGAAGACTGTTTTAAGGGAGAGACTTTGGATGTATCGGACTCCCCATTCTGTCACAGAGATTAGTCCATTTCGCCTTCTGAGAGGAAGAGAACCTGTTTCTAAGTTATGTCCATGGTGGATATAAAAGAAAATGGTAAGCATTGTGTTGGATGATTTACGAAGTCCTTCTCTGAGGGTTAAACAACATCAAGACAATATAAAAGAATATTACGATTCCAAGTGGAAGCTAACGTTCCTACTTTTGTCATGGGCGACTGGGTGAGGATACTTAAGCCTGGTTTCATTGCTAAAGGTACTTCCAGATATGGTTCTGCAAGTAGAGATGTAAAAGTCAATCTGAACAGTATAGTAACTCAAGATGGAAAAGTGTGGAACATAAGACGAGTTGTCAAGTGTCGTGCTGGAGCTGATGGAGTTTTCCAGGACAACGCTGAAAGTGATACATACTCTGTGAGAACCAATTTTCCTAGCGTTTCTGATAATCCCCGTGTGAGTGGTGACACCAGGACATTTTTTTGTTTATTCTCTAGGAAATGATTCTGTGGCTTCCGGAGTTAAAGTGAGTGGGAGGATTGCTAGTCCTCCAGTTAAATTCAGAGATCAGGTTTGATCCAGGTTTTCATTCCTTGTTATTTTTAGGGGAGGAGATGTGTTCTATTCTCATTTCTATTAATTCTGTCTCTTTAAATACATTTCTTGGTAGTGCATTTATGTTTGAAATACCATTTGTAATCTGTTGCTATGGTACATGATGTTCCATGCAACAGAAGCTGAAGAGATACCTTTCTGTGCAGTTGGATGTACTGTGCTGAACTAAGCCTGTACCAAAATAAATATCTGTTTTTTTGTATTTCCCTTTTTGGACCTCTTTATTACACTAACCTTACAGGGTAATAAATGGATGCGTAACCTCATAACATGACAATCCTGACTCCCCAAGGAAATCGTGGTAACAGATCTAGAACCCCTTCGCTTAGTTACTTGTACATACCCAAAGAAATACACAAGAAATACAGTAAAGCATTTCAATATTTAATGAAGCATTGTGATTCTTGAGTAAAGTACTTACAATGCAATGATTAATAGAAGGAAACAGAATGCGATTAACATAAGAATGGTGAGAAAGATGAACAGTTCAACCATTTTGCTAATTACAGAGGATATATGTATATTTGCATGTAAGTACTGTAATATGTAGTACTTTTATTTAGTGCATTATAATCAAGTCTAGGGTGAGTGGATTTTCCAAATCTTTATCGAGTGGTCCATCTTCCCCATTACCTGTGGGTTAGTATCAGCATGCTGTCCATCTTGGTGTAGAGTTGGACAGCATCATATATATCTATACATCAGCCAGCTCCCACAGAAAAAACCATAGGAGAAGGCACGGACACGAGGATTGTCAGGGTACGGCATCAATTTGTTTATTCAAGACACCCTCAACCCATGAGGTAAGAGAAGAGACGAGTTTCGGCTTGCAAAAAAGCCTTTATCAATCCTGATGGCGCCATGGAATCACACTTATGATATAGTCACTCCCACTTGAGTGAATGATAAACATGGAAGCCATACTGTCAGTAAGTCAACACAATGTAAAGCTAAAATGTATGCTGCCAACGACATGCTCATAATGCTGGTAAAGCAGTTGTCAACTTATAAAATGCACAGTGCAAACTTTAAATAGCTAATATGAATTACCATCGCAATAGCAGACATAAATAAATGACATAGCAGATATGTGCAATCAACGTTCAAGTGGGAAGAAATGTTAACATGTAAATGCGCCATCAGTCTACTTAATCTCGTAATGCCTGAGCTCGTAGAAAGAATTACTCTAAAGGAAAAAATATACTGTTCAAATTCATTGGATTGTTCCACAGAAACGGTCTCTGACCCAAAATAAACGCCGCCACTGTGCGCCCTTTGACCTCCATGCTGCATGCCGTGATACTTCCTGAAGCGTTAATAAAAGCCACAATTCAATTGCAGGGCTACACTCCCGGGTTTAAAATATAAAAACAGGGGAAATTATATATATATATCTATCTATCTTAAGGTGCACAAAAACACCCAAGAACCTCCTGGCAGACCAATAGTCTCCTCTAAAAACAGCCTTCTCGAAAAGACGTCGACATTTGTGGACCACTTCCTATTGCCCTATGTAAAAGACCTGAACTCTTACATTAGAGACAAGTGACTTCCTGGGAAAAATCAAGGACGTAGTCATGACAAACAACCATTGGCTAGTAAGCCTACACGCAAGTTCACTTTATACTAGCATAAGACATGAGGACGGACTTAAGGCATGTAATTTTTTCCTCCAAAAAAGGGACATCCATTTATTAGAACATACGCATATGCTCATAGAGATGATCAATACATGCTTAAAAGAGAATGTTTTTATGTTTGAAAAATAGCTAGGCCAATCTTATGGTAGGCTGGTGGGAGAAGCAGGTGCTCTGGAACGACCACACGGAAAAATGGTACTGTAACGTCAAAAAATGGCAGAGGTATATCGATGACGTCTTATTTGTGTAGGAGGAGAGTGAGCAGGAACTGAATGTGTTTATTGATCTTCTGAATGAAAATTATGTGAACTGGAAATTTACAAGAAACTACAGTAAGGAGACAATAGACTATCTGGGTCTAAAATTGTCAGTGGAAGAAGGATTGATTTATACTAATCTGTTCAGAAAGAAAACTGCAGGGAACTCTCCTCCATTCGAGTAGCAGCCACCCACCCAGCTTCAGATGGGGGATACCTTACAGTGAGTTCCTCAGAGCAAAGAGGAACTGTAGCACGACGAAAGTATTTGAACAGACAAAACTAGCCATGAAAGCAAGATTCAGGGAGAGAGGTTACTCAATTAAAGCACTGAAACAAGCAGAAGCGAGAGTTAGAGAACCACAGAGAGAGGTACACATGCTGAAAACTATTGTGACTACTAACGATAGACAGGCAACTCCCAAGCCAGTTGGCTTCATTACGAGATACAGCAGTCAGGCGGCACAGCTCCGAAAAATTCTCATGAATAGGTGGGGATCTTGAGACAGGATCCCATATTGAGAAACAAAATAGGACCCAATCCCTCTATATCATACAGAAGGAGCACCACATTGAAGGACATGTTGGTACACAGCCACCTACAAGCCAAAGAATCCAACTGGCTCAAATAAGCCAAGGGTTTCTGCAAATGTGGAAACTGCAAGGCATGTAAACACAGTAACAACATAACAGAGATCACACTGGGAAAGGTAAAAGCCCGTGGAAAATCCCCAAGCTAATAACGTGTCACACGGAATTTGTAGTGTAGGTCATAGTTTGTCCCTGTAACTTGTGGTACATCGGTTCCACAACATTTCCAGTGAAGAAGAGAATTCTCGAACACTGGAGAGCAATAACAAACAAAGACCATAGTTACAGCACAGCAAGACACTTCACAGCAGAACACAATGGGGGTTGGACCAAGGCCAAATTCTTTGGGCTTGACCGTGTAAACCAGAATACCAGAGGTGGCAATAGGGTAGGAGTTCTCCGGAGAGTCACGCTATATTTTGCAAGCAGGTAGCAAGTTCCCAGGAGGGTTGAATTTAGATGAGGAAATGATTTCACATCTTTGATAGAGTAGCAGGAATGAGGACCAGTTACAACCAGCCTCACGCACCCACCCCCTTCCTCTCCCCTCTGTCCCCACTTACCCAGGTCACTCTTACCTACTAGTCGTATGAATTAATGATGCAACAATGGGGGAAGTGCAAATTAATGAGATTTAACTTCCTTGGATTGCTTGCCAAGGAAAGTGTGGGGCACACTCACAATCAGCGTGTTCAGCATATTGGGGAGAACCAAGCGCCGCCGGCGTCAGCAGAGCCTGACGCGTTTCAGGAATCCTCCCTTTCTCAAAGGCTTTCTGCTCCAACATGAATGCCATCAAACTGAAACCAGTCATATCTCTCTTGTTTTTTTATTTTTGCATCAATCACTTTCAGGTGAGTAACATCCCAGCAAAGAATCATGGGACTGGTAGTCCGTAATCAATAATACCTCAGTGGGCTGATGGTATTCCTCAAGGAAATAAAGTTCACAATCGCGGGCGCATTCTTCTGTTGCTCCCCTTTCAAAAATTAGCACCAGATTGTTCCACTGCGCTGATCAAAAAACCAGCAGTGGAACCGCAAAAGTTCGCGGCGGTGCGCCCCCGGCCGGGTCGGCCGTATTTATCAAAGTCCACAGTTCACCCAAGGTGCGGGTCACACACTCATATATATTGACAGGATCCTGCCTAACATCCGTGGTGGAGATAGGGAGAAGAAGCTTAGACTACTGGAATCTGAAAACAATTTCCTGCTTGGGGGTAAATCCCCAGGAGGCCTCGACCATGAGCTACATGTGAATATTGGTTGATGTCACAAAGGATAAGTCCATTAAGTTTAGTTCACTGCTGTGTCTCTCTCTCTCTCTTCTGATTATGTAGATATATACAGACAGGTCCTCTCTCCGGTCCTCACAACTATCTTACACCGATTGGAGTATAATCTTTCTGCAAATTTCAGTCATTCGATATTGATAACTATAAATCTCATTGGTCTTGAAACGGTCGATATATGTGCATGTGGTGTTTTTCGCAAAGTAACATAGGGGTTTGTGCCTGCAAATTATGTATAATTTAATCTTATTTTGCATTTCTATTTTTTCTTAGCAGACTGTGGTTATATAAGGATATGGGCATTACCTGTACCAGGATTAGATTAGCACTGAGATAGCTTTTGATATTGTCTTTATCATAAAAAGGTAACAGAAAAGCTAAGACCTTACATGGTAAAATCTGTGATAGGTGCAAATAATATAGAAGGTTGCAAAGAATGTAGTTTGCACTCTAGCCACTTGATTTGACCTCTCCCCCCACACCCTGCTTTTTTTGGTTAGTATAGTAAACCCCATTAATTTTCGCATCTATTAAGTATGTGATTTAATTGACTAATAGGGTACTTGCCAGTTATCATAATAAATTAATATCTGTTATGTTTGTTTTGTTTTCTTTTCCTGGTTTTACCGTTCGTTCGTGGGTAAAACATTGTAGTTCTGGGGTAGTTTGATCAAGTACAAGTGTAATGTATTTATCTCACTTGAATCGTGCAATTATTAGGGCACTTGCCAATAATAATAATAAGATGTCTGCAGTCACATTTCATTGTTTTGCATTGATAACATGCTGAATTCATGCCTTTTTCCTGGCTCCTAAACGTGTGTCAAAATGGAAGGTTAAATAAATTTCTCACTTGGAAATGAATTTAGTAACATGTATGAACAATTGTGGAACATAATCACTTATGTACTGCATCTTTTCTCAAAAGCCTGTTGAGATGGAAAAGTTTTGTTATTTGTCTTTTATGTCTATGGCATAGCAGCCCCTGGTTTTATTTTATAAGGTGACAGGGCACGTTGTACTTTCGGGTGAAACGTGTGGAGTGCAAGATTTTCCTTGAAACACACTCAAGTTCTTGGAGATATATATATATATATATATATGCAATTATGCTGCTTACTCCGCTCCCCAGTCTCCGAGATACAAAAGCAGGCACGGACCACGATTCAGTGCAGGTTAATTTATTTTTTGCTTAGTCGGCCATGACGCGTTTCGGTCCCTCCTGGACCTTGATCACATGACAACGCTTCTAGGCTTCAACCGCCATTTTATAGTGTCAAAAGTGCAAAGTGCAAAAAACAACATGGAAAGCAACAAAATACTCCAAATTAATTACAAGTAAAAATACTAAAAATGTAAGAGTGTATGTGAGCTTTGCTTTTTTCACTGGACATAGTATAAATCAATCTAGTTCCAGGTTAGATATTATTAAAAACATAAATGTCTAATATCATTCAATTAAAAAGCATTAAAAACACATTAATAAATAATCGCATCACTGTGCATAAAATTTAAATGTGCTCAATATAGCTCTAAAATTTCATATTGAAACAACAAAGCTCTATCATACTCATCTGAAAATTACGTTTCGATGTTAAAATCTGACACCTTTACAACATAATCGCATAAATGCATAAAGACATTATTATAAGTTAAAATAACTTATAAAATAGGGGAAACGTAATACAGATAGATGTTGCTTGACCATTAATTAATGCTGGTAATAAAGTGTAGTGTAACACCACGTGCTTGATAAATATACTAAAATAGGCAAAAGAAAAGAATTTTTGTAATTTAAAATTTGATCAAAACAAGGGGGCATCAAGCGACAGTAAATAGCTGAATCTTTCATGGTAACATATGAGTTACAAACTCAGTCTGACTAAAAACTATATAAGGGGAACTGAAAATAATTGTTGCCGGGATCTCATAGCTTTATTATTTATAGGCAAAGTATATTGCACAAAAGTTGGTATTAAAAGAAATGACCCGTTTAAATACAGTTATAAAGGTCCTCAGTAGCGTTGAGACCTCCCGGTATCTTACTGTCTAGATTTAAAATATACCGGGTTTCAAGTTTGCGTAATGTATTTTCTCTGTCCCCTCCTCTTCTGTTTTTAGGTACTGCATCAATCAGATAATATGACAGGTATTTGGGGTCGCTATTATGTTTTTCCTGAAAATGTCAGGCGACTGGGTAAGAGGGGTCCTTATTAATAATAGCTCTAAGATGCTGTGGGATTCTTTTGTTAGCCGGAAGTTTTGTGCTACCTACATATTTAAGATTGCAGGTGCACTCTAAAACATATACGGCATAATCCGATTTACAGTGTAGAGCTTGCTTTATTTCCACCTCTTTCTCACTGAATGGAGTTTTGTAAGTTTTTCTGCTAGTACCGTGAATGCATGCTTTGCAGTTTTTGCAGGTCACAAAACCTTTTCTCTGAGAGAGCCAATTTACAGATTCTGTTACCTCAGGGCTGCTTGTAACTAGACTATTGCTCACAGAAGGAGCTCTTCTGAAAGTTAGCCCTAAGCTTTTTGGCAGCAGTGATCCTAATATTGGATCATCTAACACTATCGGCCAGTTGCGCTGCATTATATTTCTAATGGTTTTGTGTTGTAAATTATAGGTGGTAGTTAATCGCAATTCATTAGTAGAATCCTTTTTAGGTTTGGTAACCAGGAGTGGCTCCCTTTCCATTTTCATTGTTTTTGCAGATCTAAGGTTTTTATGTTATAGCCTCTGTCTAGAAATCTTTTTTTACAATCTTCTTGTGCCTTTTGCAAATCAGACATGCAACTACAGATACGTTTGATTCTTAGCATTTCCCCGTAGGGGATGCTGTTGATCAAATGTCGTGGATGAAAACTCGACGAATGTAATAATGAATTCCCTGCCGTCAATTTTCTGAAAAGCTTTGTTTCCAATTTGCCATCTTTCACATAAACCTCAACATCCAAAAAATGTATGTTATGATTGTCAATTGTTGCCGTAAAGCTTACGTTGATATCATTCATATTAAGGCTATTGACAAAATTATGAGCATCCTGTAACGGTCCATCCCAAACAAGAAAAATGTCATCTATGTATCTGTATAACAGTTTGACATGTTTTTCCACCACCGAACGGTGCGTCACGCCGAGGACCAGCTCCTCCCACCAGCCCATGTGAAGACATGCATAGCTGGGAGAGAAGCTGGCCCCCATCGCCACGCCTCGTGTCTGCTGGTAGACAGTTTTATCAAATAGAAAAATGTTGTTATGCAGACAGAATTTTGTTAAATCGCTTATCATGCTATGTGCAGAAAGTCTTGGTTTTCCTTTCCCTAAAAAATGCTCCAAAGCTCTTATGCCATCAATATGCCTTATACTCGTATATAAGGACACTATATCCAAAGTCATTAATAGATAACTTTTCTGCCATTCGAAATTGTTGATTTTTTGCAGAAAGTTGCTAGTGTCTCTTATATACGTGGGTAATGATTGTACTGGTTCCTGAAGAAAGAAGTCGATGTATTGGCTGGCATTCTCCAACAAACTGTTTTGGGCCGAGATGATTGGTCGACCCGGGGTGTTCTTGGCATCTTTGTGTATTTTAGGGATGAAATAGATGTTGGGTATCGTAGGATTATCTTTGTGGATGAATTTATATTCATCCATAGTTAGAGTTCCTGCGCATTTCCAAGCCAATAATTTGCCATAGAAGTCATTTTGGATTGTTTTCACTGCACCCCAATTGCTGATTTTGTAGCAGGTTCTATCATTTAGGTGGGATAATGCTTCCTTCATATATTGTTTTCTGTCCCATAAAACAATATTACCTCCTTTGTCTGCACTCCTGACAATCAAATTTTTGTTGCTTTGTATTTTTGTCAATACTTTGAGCTGCCTATCCTTGGGGTGCCATTTCGAATTGCTTTGCATCAACTTATAATTCAGTTTTTTAATTTTATTAATAACTTGATGATTAAAAATGTCAATACTGTCTCTTGGCATTATAGGATTGAACATTGATTTACGTTTGAAAGATGTATTTTTTCTGTCAACTGGTAATGCCACAAATGTAGATATAGAGATGTATGGAGATATATAGAGATATACATCTCCAAAAGAAAAGCCCCCGAGCTCTAAAGATGCACTCCACGGGAAATAGTTCAACAGAACCTTTATTTCACAAGAAACGGCATTTTCATGTCCAATTAATCATTGTCCCTTATGCGTTTCGGTGCTGCCAGCACCTTCATCATAGGGCGGGCACGTCGAAAATAACAGGAATGGACTGCCACATATATTACCCATGAGGCATGTGCTCACCAGTAACCAGCATGCCGGGAGCAGTAGTCCTAATTAATCCTCTTCAGTGAGGTCCGTTTTTCAACATTAATAAATCTGCCCAATTTCATATTCCAGCATGTTTCACAGCCCTCCAGTGGGCCTCAGATCTGAAATGCTGCTTCCAATTACTGATTTCTCGTGCTAGAACAGGCTGCAATGAATTTTGCAGCCACACAGACCTGCATCCAGTGTTAGAGGCGGTGCTATATTATATATATATATATATACACACACACATATACATACATACATACATATACACACATGGCAAGTTAATGCAAGCAAAATAAAAGATTCATACACATTTTCCAACGGAGTCCATGCCCATTAATCCAAGCGAAGTGGATGTTTATTGGGAATCATCGCGATATAAATAGATATATATATATATACTTTCTTGTCACTTAGTACCCCAGTACTATTGCAACGGTCTTTCTGTGACGTGTGGACTCAGAGCGGTTATTGGTTCTGGACAAGAGTGCAATAGTACTGGGGTACTAAGTGACAAGGAATGGATTAATCGGGTGGCTTCGGACCCGTAATTGCACCGACGTACAAAGTGTCCCGGATGTTACCGAAGAAGTGAACAGTGAGATATATATATACACACACATTATATATACATAAACACACACACTAATATATATATATATATATATATATATATATATATATATACACATACACACACACACACACACCTATATTAATTCAGGCCGCTATTGTTCATTCTATTGTGACAGCTCTGTCGCAAAGCAACCAAAAACAAATAACATCTTGCATGCCGAACTTAGCCCCTGTACAGAATGTTAAAGATGTTCTGATAGAGTGCCTATGAAGTAGTATTATAAGCAAAACTGAGTTTGAAGAATATTATCCTGTGTGTGCATGCAAATGAATGTGTGATATATATATATATATATATATATATATATATATATATATATAATCTACTGGCGGTCGCCAGTAGATAGTTATAGTTAGGACCCTCTTACCATAGGAAATCCGCAACATTCTATTTTGAATAACTTTGGCGCCGGTCGACGAATCCTCGCAAAATTTTCAAAATAGGTGGGGCGTTGAGCTCCGCTCCTACCCTGAAAGTCTCGGGGGGATTCGTCAAGCGGGGGCTGAGATAAAAGGGGGGTCCCAAAACGCGTTTTTCCCCATGCATTTTTCCATAGGACCTTTAGACAGAGCTACAGCCCGAACGGCTGAACAGAATTTAATGCAATTTGGCAGAGAGGTAGTCGTCAGGTCAAGGAAGTGCCTTTTGTAGGTTTGGTGTAAATCTGTTCAGTAGATTGTGAGAAAATAGCCTTTAAATCAATATATATATCTGAGCCAGCTTACGGTGCGCTTACGGTGCGCTTACCGTACGCGTACGGTGACGTGCGCGAGCGCGGTTCTGATTGGCCGTTAGATCTTAGTAAACATTCGAATTGGTCGAAACCAGGAAGCGGCGGCCGCCATTTTCTCTCTCGCACTCTGACAGGGGGTTGAAAAACAAAGTGCAAAAACATGTAAAGGGGCTGTTTAGACAGCTCCCAAGCACCTAGCCATGTCGAGGGAGTCCCCAACGATCCCCCAAGTGAAAAAAGGCAATTTTAATTTTTTCGAAAATTTCGCCGATTACGCTTACCGTACGCGTACGGTAATAAATAATAATAAAAAATGGCTTATTAAATCAAAACAAAACATATATTTTACCTGTCACAACGATGCTCATCATATGTCCTCCATGTGCGCACGGTGCGCGAAGCGCATCGTGCGTTCATGGCCCATCTAGCGTAACGTGGGCACGCGGTGCGCGAAGCGCACCGCGTGTTCACTGAGCGCGCACGGTGCGCGAAGCGCACCGTGCGCGCACGGAACGAACTGCGTTAAGTGGGCGTGCACGCCACAAATGGCGTAAAGTAACTTAGCATTTAAAAAAACGTACAACTTCACTGAAAAAACCATAGGTTTCACACACGTTACAGTTAGGAATTAGCATTTAAAAAACCTTGCAAATTCACTGAAAAAACCATAGGTTTCACACATGTTATAGTTAGCTGGACATTTTACTGATAAAAAACCAATGAAATTCCCCCGTTATAGTTACTGTAGGCAACTATAACTCACGCGACCGTAATCCTCTGCTGATGACATATGTGTCTTTATGAAAAAAAAATATTTGTAATATATGTATAGCTAAAATTTAATGGAAGAAGACATGGGCAAATAAGTGTCTAAATACAGTATTAGCATCAGCAGAAGATTGCGGTCGCGTGAGTTATAGTGAATATTCATATATATATATATATATATATTGTATTGACATTTTTGAAAGAGAATACAAAAACACAAACAACATAACAAGCCAGTGTATCTGCGATGTATGTCCAGGTATAAAATCTGTACTTTCAGTTCATTGCTAATTTTGTAGCACCCTTACCACCAAATCTAGACATGGAGATGTGAAGGATCACATCATGATAATACCAATCAAGAAATGGTCAAATTAGGGACGTATTTACAAATCTAGAGATTTATCGTATGTCACATGTACTGCTGGCAGGGAGGCTATACAGAGAAACAGCTGTAACAATTCACTGTAGCCCATTAGATGGCCCTGTGTGAGTCGATGTGTCCCTGTCTGACCCCTGCCTCACCCAGGCCCAAGTAATGAAGGGTTTCCAAATGTTCCAAGGTCTAGAAGTGGGGGGCGATAGTTCCCAAAACGTGGTTAATTGGGAGTGACCTACGTGACGTCCTTGATCCACTCCTGAATAGAAGGCACCCTACCCCTCCCCCAGTGCACGGCTTTGCAAACAGGAGGAGTAGGGCATGTAGTTTGTGCCTTGGGTGGTGTATCCTTGACATAGCTCAGCAAGCCCAACAGGGGAGTGGGGGACAGGAGATGTACCAATGATCTGGTTGATCAATGTGAAAATTGTGGACCAGAATGCCGTCAGTCCCATGCCATATGTAAGAAGGAGGCGGGTGTGAACCCGCAGCGCCAGCAGCTATCGTCCTCTCTCAGTCCCATGCGGTGCAGGCCTATAGGTATCCTGTAAAATCTATGGAAGAACTTGGAATGGATAAGGCGAAGCCTATAGTTTGGGGACAGTTCGGTGAGTTGTCGGCAACAGTACGCCCACTGATAGTCAGTCAGCAGCTCGGGTAACTCTTTGTTCCGCCCCTGTAATGCTCTGGGCTTCGCCAATGGGGCCGTATTTTGCATATGTGTGTAGAGGCGTGGGACACGTTTACGGGGTGATGGTGAGCTTAGTAGGTTCTCTAATGCTGACAATGGTGGGGGGGGGGGGGTGTCGGGAAGCTGTCGTGTAGGGAGCGGCAGGCAGAACATAGCTTATGATATAAGAAGGTTTCAGCGAATGGCACTGTGTGGCCCTCGTCTGCCGTCGGAGGGGATCTGAATGTGTCCTCCGGATAAAGATCTGCAAATTTACGGAGGTTAATTTTTTGCGCCATTGTTTTACTAATTTCGTCCTTTAGATTTGTTAACATGGGGTTGTGTGCCAACGGTATAGAAAGGGCATATAAAACGGGAGCTCCCGCCGCAGTTCGTC
This sequence comes from Triturus cristatus, assembly GCF_964204655.1. Lineage (NCBI taxonomy): Eukaryota > Metazoa > Chordata > Amphibia > Caudata > Salamandridae > Triturus > Triturus cristatus. The sequence goes on along the minus strand of NC_140581.1, from coordinate 172,399,099 downwards.
CCACGCCCAACGTAGAGTCTCCGAGGTGTCTATGACGTCCCGAGGGCGGCGGTATGGTTGGTACAACCAGGCCTAATACCTCAACGTGACAAGTCCTTAACCAGCAGGGAACTCCTCTGGTAGCAGCAAGCAGTCTTCTGGTGTGAGGTCAGTCTTTCTTTCGTAATATCCACAGATCCAGGAGTGTGCTGGCGAGTCTCCTTAGAGGTCCAATATTTATACATGGTGCCAGCCTATGTGTGTGAGGGAACACCCTGTCCGATCCCTATATCTGGTTCTGTAAAGTGCCTCGCTGCCCCGGTCAAGGCTCCAAGAAGGGTAAGTTACTTACCTGTAATTCTAGTTCTCTTCCAGGGGTATCCTCATCAAAGTCATAAGCACTGAATATTCCCGCCCATGTGCGGGGACCCCGGAAATAATAAAATTATATATGTAAAAAACATACATATATACAGCTCTGTATATGTATAAACATATATCATTTTTTCCAAGCAAATGCAGCTCCCATAAAAGGCTAGGCAATGTAAATATACACATCCAATAACACACATATATCTATATATATGTATAAAGGTATAACAATACACCCAAATCTCTTTTTTTTTTTTTTTTTTAATGAGGTAAACACTCATGAGAAAGCAAAAAATAAAGAGAACAAACTGTGGAAAAACACAGATGTATAACACATTGCCAGCCTGCAGGCTGCATTGCAATACAATACCATAGAGACTAAAAAGCCCTGTACAGGTAAAAACTGGCACCGTGCCTTTAAGGCAGCCCTGACTTCCATATCCCATCATGCCTCAGGGGTGACAGTTAGGTCAGTTGTTCTTTGCGGGACCGTAGTCCTAAACACAAAGATATACCTTTTCCATAATGAATAATACACCTCTTCTCATTTGCCTGGGGAGGTGGGTGGGTTGCTTATGACTTTGATGAGGATACCCCTGGAAGAGAACTAGAATTACAGGTAAGTAACTTACCCTTCTCTTCCAGGGGATCCTCATCAATAGTCATAAGCACTGAATAGAGTAGCAAGCTCCCCTTCCACCAGCAGGCAAATGAAACTAAGGTTGTATCACCCATGGAGAAAAAAAAAAAATCATGAAAATGATTATGTTTGGAACAGATTCCTCAAGGAGGCTTGTCCTACTTGAGTGTCTGCCCTGGTGTCCGAATCCAGACAATAATGCCTGGTAAAAGTGTGGACAGATCTCCAAGTGGCTGCCTTGCAGATCTCGGAGAGTGGGACATTATTGAGAAAAGCCGCGGTAGCCGCTTTTCCTCTTGTCGAATGCGCTTTAGGGCGCGCCCCCAATGGTTTCTGAGCCAGTTGGTAGGCCAAAGTAATACTAGAAACAATCCACCTAGCAATGGAACGTTTGGATGCAGCAAAGCCCATACGGACAATCCCATAGTTCACAAACAATTGGTCAGATTTCCTGATATTCTTAGTCCTATCTAGGTAGAATTTTAGGACCCTTCTGACATCCAGAGAATGCAACGCCCTCTCTGCCGGAGAGGAGGGGTTGGGAAAAAAAGGTTGGTAAGGAGATGGCTTGGTTTACATGAAACTCCGATACCACCTTGGGTAGGAACGAAGGGTGAGTTCTCATCACCACCCTATTTAGATGAAAAACAGTGTAGGGTTCTTTAGAACAGAGGGCCTGTATCTCACTGACCCTCCGTGCTGAAGTGATGGCTATTAAAAATGCTGTCTTCCATGTGAGGTGCTGTAGGGTAGCCTTATGAATAGGCTCAAAAGGTGAACCCATGAGCTTCGACAGAACCAAGTTTAGCTCCCAGGAAGGAGAGGGAGGTCTAACAGGGGGATAGACTTTCTTGAGTCCTTGCAAGAAATCCTTCACTACCTGCACTTTAAAAAATGACTGCTGTGAAGGCGAACGCCTGTATGCTGTTATGGCTGCTAGGTGAACCTTTATGGAAGAAAATTTCAACCCTGCCCTTGCTAAATGTAGAAGATAGGGCAAAATTACATCCTCCTGGCATTTAGTGGGATCATAATGATGCTGAGCACACCATATATAAAATCTTTTCCACTTACAGAAGTAGGAGTGTCTTGTCGAAGGCCTCCTGGCTTCCTTCAGTATGGACATACACTCTTGAGGGAGGTTCAGATGGCCATACTGGAGGACTTCAGGAGCCATGCTGTTAAGCTCAGCGAGGGAAGGCTGGGATGGTAAATCTTCCCCTGCATCTTGGATAACAAGTCCGGCCTGCACGGCAGCCGCTTGTGGGGGCGGATCGACATGTGTAGGAGATCCGTGTACCACCACTGCCTCGGCCAGTCCGGTGCTATGAGTATCATCTTGGCAGATGAATTCTGTAGCTTGGTCACCACCTTGGGAATTAGTGGGAGAGGCGGAAAAGCGTACACAAATGTCATTGACCAATTGATCAAAAGGGCATTCCCTAGGGATCCTGGTCGATGGTATCTTGAGGCGAAGCCTCGGCATTTTGTGTTTTGCTCGTCCGCGAAGAGGTCCACTTGCGGGCGCCCCCATTCCCCGAAGATGTCTTCTAACACTTCGTCGTTGATTACCCAGTCCTCTGGCTCTTGAAAATGCCGACTGAGCAAGTCTGCTTGCACGTTGAGTTCTCCTGGTAGGTGCACCGCTTTCAATGAGATGTTCCTTGCTAGGATCCAGTGCCACAGGGACTGAGCTTCCAGCGAGAGCGTTCTGGATCGAGTACCCCCCTGCTTGTTCAGGTAGTACATTGTGGTGGTATTGTCCGTCTGTACTAGAATGGTACTCGTCGTTATCGCAGGTAGGAACGCTTTGAGGGCTAGGTGGACCGCCCTGAGCTCCAGCATGTTGATGTGGTACAACTGTTCGCTGCTGGACCACCGTCCTTGAGTTTGCAGAGTCCCAAAATGCGCACCCCATCCCTGAAGGGATGCGTCGGTGATTAAGGTCTGAGTTGGGGGCTCTTGATGGAAAAGAATCCCCACTTGCAGATTCCTTGGCTTCAGCCACCACTTGATTGACTGTTTGGCTGCAGAGGAGAGGCAAACCTTTTCTTCCCACAGAGAGTTCCTTTGATCCCATTTGTCCTCGAGATCTTGCTGGAGAGGACGCATCCTTAGCCTGGCATTGGGCACTAGGAAGATGCAGGATGCCATGGCCCCTAGCAGAGATGAGATTTGCCTTGCCGACGACAGATTGCTGGTCATAATCTGTCTGCCTTTTAGCATAATGGATGACTGTCTTTCCTCCGAAGGAAACACTTTTCCTACTACGGAGTCTATAGTTGCACCCAGGTAGTGTATTCTCTGCGTTGGTGAAAAATTGGACTTTTTGACATTCACTCTGAGACCCAACCTGCGACATAAGTTCAGGCATAGCGACAGCTGTGTCCGCACATTCTGTGGCGATGAGCCCTTTATTAGCCAGTCGTCTAGGTAGGGATAGACGAAGACTCCTGCGCGCCTCAGAGCAGCCGCTACTACTGCCACGCATTTTGTGAATACTCGAGGAGCTGACTTCAGGCCAAATGGGAGGACTTTGAACTGATAGTGAGCGTTGCCTACCACAAACCTGAGAAATTTTCGATGATTCCTTAGGATGGGAATATGGAAATATGCATCCTGAAGGTCCAGTGAACACATCCAATCGCCCATCCGGAGAAGAGGATATATTTGGTGGAGCGCCAGCATGCGAAATTTTTCCTTTCTTATGTGCTTGTTCAGTATCCGTAGGTCTAAAATGGGTCTGAACTCCGCCTTCACACTCCTCTTTTGGATGAGAAAATATCTGGAGTAAACTCCCTTTCCTCTCTGGTTTATGGGCACTTTCTCTATTGCAGATTTGAGTAGTAGCGTCGCTACCTCCTCTCTGAGCTGCTTTAGATGCTGGGATGACTTGACAGGAGGAATCGATGGGGGGTGACTTTTGAAACGAAGCGAGTACCCATGACGCAGTATATTGAGTACCCACTTGTCCTTTGTGATTGTCTGCCACTCTGGAAGATGATGCGCAACACTTCCTCCCACCGGAGCGGTGGACAGCATCGGAGGAAGCGGTTTCTCATTGCTTCCCCGGTGCTTTGTTTCCAGCATTAGACTGCCTGTTGTTACCTCGTCCCCTGGATGGCTTGCGGGACTGGTATTGCTGTTTCTTTTGACCTTGCTGGTCCTGGTTCTTTTGCCAATGAGGGGTTTGAACCCTCTGTTGGTAATTGCGCCTGTCATTTCCCTTGCGGCGTCGAAACTCTTTCCTCTTTTCAAGCCCGACTGCTTTCATGGTCTCCAGCTCTGCTTTCATACGGGCCATTTCCTCGTCTGCATGGGACCCAAAAAGAGAACTACCGGAGAAAGGCAGATTTAAAATTCTTGCCTGCGCTTCCGGTTTCAGGGCCGTCAATCTCAGCCAGGATGATCTTCTGGCTGTGACTCCATGTGCATATTCATGCGCTGCCAGTGTTGCCCCATCCGCCGCTGCACTTATGATCTGGTTAGAGACTAGACTCCCCTCATGCAAAATCTCTTCAAAGTCCCGTCTGTCCTCTGATGGAACTTTTTCAACGAACCTCTGAAGAGAGTCCCATAGTGACCTATCATAGCGCCCCAGAAGAGCCGAGGCACTTGCCACCTTCAAGCTTGAGGATGCTGAGCCGCAAACTTTCCTCCCCCAGGAGTCTTGCGTTTTACTGTCCTTATCTGGTGGCACCGTTGAAGAGCCAGCTACTGCATGCGTCTTTCTGGCAGCGGCGGTGATGACAGAGTCCGGTGGAGGATCTGTTTTAAGGAATAGCGGATCCTCCGGAGCTGGACGGTACTTTTTTAGAATTCTCGCCGGCGCCGTTTTGGTGGTTGCTGGCGTGAGAAAGATATCCATTACCGGTTGTAGCAAACCGGGGACTAATGGCAACAACGGGCGTGTCACTGTGCGCTCATGAAGAGTTTCAAAAATTATGGATGTGGTGGTCTCCTGAACCGGCATAGGGATACTTAATTTTGTAGCTCCTCTACACAACACTTCTTGAAATGTAGAAATGTCATCTACCGGAGATACCCGAGAGGGTGGCGTCTCCGAGAGTGTCGGTGAATAATCCCTTTTGGATGATCTGGAAGAAGGGGAGGTAGAAGGGGTCCTACGGCGCCTTCTCTCTGATCTGGTCGACTCTCTTCTGAGGGAGGCAGACCTGGATCGCCTTCTTGGTGCTCGAGAGTGACTTCGGGATTCTCTTTCTCGAGATCTTGGTCTGATCGGTGTCGCTGGGAATACCACGCCCCTTATTCTTGTTAGCGATGCCTTTATTGTGTCTGTCATAGCAGGGTCCTGAGGCATCTCCCTTACGGGACTTTGAGGCACAGCATTGTCCTCCTCCTGCGAACTTTCTCTTGCAGGAACTGGAGATTGATGTACAAGCTCTGGTGATGCTGACCTTGAACCTGAGCCCTCTGATCCTGAAGGCGAGATAGAAATGATACGCGGTGACTCCGGAGCTGTATATATCAGTCTATGAGGAGATTTTCGCCTTGAGACTGGTCGAATTGTGAGGCGAATATGTGAAACCTCCTGCGTACCCTCAACAGAGGGCTGCCTCGACGGTGATAAGCCTATCACCGGAGATCTTTGACTCGAATCTTCGAGGCTCCGAGCTTCCTGTCTCGACGTCGAGATTACCTTCGACGGAGGCTTCATGTACCTCACCAAAGCTTTGGAGACCTGTGAGGACGGAGGCACCTGCCTCAACGTCGACTCCGACGGAGGCCTCTGCCTCGACGTCGACTCCGACGGAGGCCTCTGCCTCGACGTCGACTCCGACGGAGGCTCCTGCCTCGACGTCGACTCCGACGGAGGCTCCTGCCTCGACGTCGGCCCTGACGGAGGCGTCTGCCTCGACGTCACTCCTGACGGAGACTTCTGTCTCGACGTCGAAAGCTCCGACGACGTCGAAAGCCTCCTCGCCGTCGAACGATGTTTCCTCGACGGCGATCTTGATCTTGACGGCGATCTTGGTCTCGACGTCGACTGTGGAGATCGTCTACGTTCTTCTCGCGACGTCGAATGATGTCTCGCCGACCTCGACGTCGAACGATGTCTTTCTTTCGACGACGAACGATATCTCTGTGCAGACGTCGATCGATCTTCTCTCGACGCCGACAGATGCTTCTTCGACGTTGAACTATGGCGCCGAGTCCTCGACGCCGAGCTTTTAGACGCCGTCGACGTCGAACGCATCCTCTTCGACGCTGAATATAAAGTCGACGTCGATTTTCTCTTTGCAGCATAACTTCCCCTTGACTCCTCACCTCTCAGCGACGATCCCGCCGCTGGAGTCTTCGACGCCGAGCCCGACGTCGATGGAGAGCAAACAGGGACCAACTGCTTCGACGTCGACCGTTCTGCTAGGCCATACAGCCTAATCCTCTCCCTCTCCTTTAAAGTCCTTTTGGAAAGGTCTTCACAATGACGACATGTTGCTGGAGAGTGAGAGTCCGGCAGACAGATGATACACACCTCATGTGTGTCTGACGCAGCCTTCTTTTTTCCACAAGATGGGCATGGAACAAATAAAGAAGGCATTTTTCTGACAAAATGGTTGAAAAATCAGTCAGAAAAACACAGGATACTGACTTCCTCACAGAAATTGTAAGAAGAAGTCCAAAAAAAAACTTAAAGTTGTTATAATTTTTGACTAAAGAGTCAAAAAAGAAGAGAGCTGAATTCCAGGGTCCTGACTGAAGGAGCCGGAAAGAACAACTGACCTAACTGTCACCCCTGAGGCATGATGGGATATGGAAGTCAGGGCTGCCTTAAAGGCACGGTGCCAGTTTTTACCTGTACAGGGCTTTTTAGTCTCTATGGTATTGTATTGCAATGCAGCCTGCAGGCTGGCAATGTGTTATACATCTGTGTTTTTCCACAGTTTGTTCTCTTTATTTTTTGCTTTCTCATGAGTGTTTACCTCATTAAAAAAAAAAAAAAAAAAGAGATTTGGGTGTATTGTTATACCTTTATACATATATATAGATATATGTGTGTTATTGGATGTGTATATTTACATTGCCTAGCCTTTTATGGGAGCTGCATTTGCTTGGAAAAAATGATATATGTTTATACATATACAGAGCTGTATATATGTATGTTTTTTACATATATAATTTTATTATTTCCGGGGTCCCCGCACATGGGCGGGAATATTCAGTGCTTATGACTATTGATGAGGATCCCCTGGAAGAGAAGTCTTGGGTGACAATGCACAGTGCAGGCCTAGTGTCAGGTTCCTTTGTGTGTGTTGGAGGAAAGCCCTTTGAAGTGCAAGTGGGGCAGAGCACATCCATACTGGCATGATGGCTCACTCGGACCACACCTAGTCCTCTTTACGTCACTGTCTGAGAGGAATACACAAACCGTAGCAGCAGAGCCATTCACAGATATGTGACCCAGGACACCGGCACAAGGCGCAAATGGTGAGGACAAGAAAAGACTAACTTTCTAAAAGTATTGTTTTCAGACTTTTGGTTTAAAATCCAACTTTGCCATTACAATAATTTGTGAGTTAACAGCATTTCTCTATCTGCTCCCAATCCAAAGTTATCAAAAATTACATTTAATAAGGTAACGAAGTATTAGTCAATGGGAGAGATAAGCATTCCGGCAGTGAATAAGGACATTAGGTGTTTGTCACTAATAGGACATGTAAAACGTAAACATACAAGTTCTATTTTGAAATACCATGCACAGTAACCTATGGACATTTTAGGGCCTACCTTAGGAAGGACTTAGGAGTATTAAAATAGAATGCTTAGGTCTGGCTTGTTGGTATGGTATACATTCGTTCAGTAATTTTTTAGATTTAGGATTTAAGTAATTGTACAATTATTCAAAATCATTATAATGAAAGGAGGTCACAGTTAAAACACTAATAAAAAGGCACACACTATAAAACTTCGCAATATCACTCAATTGCTGTATAAATCAATGTGATAAATATGGGGGCTATTAAATCATAATATTAACCATCGGAATACAGGATCAAAAGTTGGCGTAACTAATGTGGTAGGGTATGCCTAATAAGCATTACATCAATGCAGACCTATTGTAAACATTTAATTGAAAAAGCAGTGGTAAATACTAAAAACAATCTTAACTATTCTAAGAGATTTACCTAAACAATCATAAAAGTGCAGCCACTAAATGTGAGTTTGTCTGGAGTGGGCGACGGGTCCGTCGGATCGCATTGCTTTGTATGCTGACCACGTACTCTTTTTTTTCTCACAAATATAGATAGGACGGGACCGCGCCTTCTGCACATTATGCAAATCTTCATGGAGACCTGGGCCTCTATGGGTCATTGAGGAGAGACTGGTCCCGGTTCCTGGGCCTCCTCTGTTCAGGTGGCCTCTGGGGGATTGAAGTACCTAGGAGTGTTCCTATCGGATTCACCAATCACCTCCTGGAAAAGGAATCTAGTCCCTGTATGGGATCGCGTGCACGAGGATCTTAAAACCTGGTCCCACATGCCCCTATCAATATATGGCCGGTCGGCCATCTTTAAGATGGGGTTGCTTCCCCGTCTCCTTTACCAATTGCAAAACCACCCCTATCCGATTTCTCCCGGATGGTTTAGACGGGTTAATGCGGCCTTGGGGCAGTTTCTGTGGGCTGGCAGAACGGCAAGGATGGCCCTGCGGACCTGCTTCCAGTCCACGTATTGGGGGGGATTGGCAACCTCCGGTATCCTGTCCTATTATATGGGCTCCCATCTATTAGTCCTCAATGAGTGGTGGCATGGGGATAGGGCCGACCCAGCCTACGCTGTCGAGAGGCGTATTTGGAGATCACACCTTACACACTATACTCTACTCTGTGCCGTTACGTAGCTCCTTGCCACCGGCTACGAAACTCATCTTTCAAATATGGTGACAGGCGTTGCGGAGGACTAGGTGGTATAAGTTGACTCGTGAGACTCCCCTTTGGTACAATGGGCGACTGCCGCAACTGGCTGCATAGTCCGGTTTTCGAGGCTGGGACCGTATTGGCATCGCCACTCTGGGGGACGTCATGCGGGGATCGGATCTGAAGTAGTTTCAGGATCTACAAAAGGACTTTCAAATGCCTAAAACCCAATTTTTCCGATACCCATAGCTCCGACATGCTATCACCCCTACATAGAAGGGTTGGGGTCCCAGGCTGAGTTTAGTCCCATAGAGGCAAAGCTATTTATGGGGCACCTCCATGACCACAAGATCTCCAAGATTTACCAGTCCATGGTCACACATTGCTCCCCACATTGCAGCATCTTAGGGAGGCCTGGGAGGGAGACATAGTCCCGCTGGAGGAGGAGGACAGGGTGGAGGCCCTGGCCTCCCCACGGGAGTCATCCATAGCCGTAAGTCTTAGCCTTACCCAGTTTAAGTATCTCCATCTGGTCTATTTCACTTGGGTCAGGCTCTGGAGGGTGGATTGGTGGCCTTCCCGGTGTGTCTCCGATGCCAACATGAGGAGGGTACTTTGTTCCATACTATCTGGCACTTCACCGCACTAGCACGATTTTGGCAGGGAGTTCTGTCGTGCCTCTCAGAGGTACTTGGATGGGATCTCCCCAGCTCCCAAAAGCTGGTCCTGTTACATGTTATGGACAATATAGGAGGTAACATATACAAACTCCATCTTATACTATTAGGGTTCACCTTGGCCAAGAGAGATATTGCCAAAGCTTGGAAGGCTCCGAGGGCGCCCTCGGTATGTGTGTGGAGAAATGGCATGGATTTCTGTATGGAGCTGCAGATCCCAATCTTTGTGGCCAGGGGGTGCCCGCTTAAACATTATAAAATCTGGCAGAGATGGGCAGAGTATCATTGCCTAGAGCTGGAACCTGTTTCAGTAGCCAGGTCTGCTGACTTGGCGTCCCTCCCACTGTAGTGGATACGCAATATTGCCCCGTGGATGTAGGTGTATTATGTCTGGATAGATGTGACCATTCTCCTCTGGTGCTGCTCTGGGGTAGGCGTGAGTGCGACGGGGTTGGGTTTTGGGGTTTGTTTCTATTTATTTAATATTTCAAATGTATTGCTCTTAAATTGTCCTAATTTGTCTTTGAAATTGTCAGTCATTTCTATATACATTTTATGTGCACGAGTTGCTGGGTTACAGTGCTTAGCGATATATTTGTTCTTTGGCAAACAAAATCTGTTCTTAAAAAAACCAAAAACATACTTTCAAGCAATACCATGGGTAAACGATAGAGTTGATCCACTAATATAATAAAGGTGCGAACCGTCAGACCATTACGATGAGTCCCCTGTTGGAGGTGAAAAACATAACAGGCTGCAACCTGTACAAAGAAAGGTGCAGCTACGGATGCAGTGAGCTAATGCTCTACTTGGGGGTGCACATAGAAACCGTATAGGATAGTCAGAAGGCCTCACCCCCCAGATGGAAGGTGGCTTAGCTACCAACGACTAGTGCAGGAGGGCATGCAGCTACAAGCATAGCCAGCTAAAGGTCTGCTCAGCATGTGTATTAAGGTGCCTCAGATTAAAGTGCTGCTTAAAGTGCTGGATTCAGGAGCTTCAGGCAAATTTATAATGTACCCAAGTGGCCGTCCGTAGCCCTCTTGCTGGCCAATTTAAATACCAAGCAGCTTACTTGGTGCAGGGACTAAGATACTCTTGCTTTCTTGCCTGTATGTAGCTGGGGAACAGAGCTGCACAACACATATGAGAGAATAAAGCACTTCAGGCTAATATGTGATGTGCTATAGTGCCCACACTGTCCCATCTTACAAACTAAACAACATGCCGTGCAGCTAACTTGATAAGAGAAGCTGGGGCCCTAGGACACCCATGAGTCACCTACAATCAGAGCTACACTAGGAATTGGGGTGGGGAGCCTGAAAAGCTTCCTGGAGAACTGAAAAAACTACTTTTAAGAATTTCAGGACACGAGCGGACAACTTGGAAGATTCCCACTTTAAGCAACATTGCATTGCAAGTGCAGATATCCAACGACTTGAAGATTGGGCGCAACCAATATTTTCTATGCGTTAACAGTGTTTTGCAAATGCAGATTATATGGATGTGGGACTCTACACCCATGACGCATAGCCTGCGCGGTGTGTCCTTTTTGGTCTCGCCTGAGCCAGCGCGCATGTGCTGCTCTGCGAGGCTTCTAGTAAGGACTTTCAACTCTGACCACACACTTGTGCTTTTTTTTTTGCTCACACGCTATTGGCCTTTGAGTGCGTCTTTCTAAGAAAGACAGCACGCAATTGGCCAAAGGCGGGTGCATGTCCCGCCTTCTCTCTCCCCTGGCCTAGGGAGTTTGAGAGCTTGAGAGCGAGCAGCAGCGCGGCTGGGTGCCAGCTACATACCTCACATTCCTTGCAGTGCACGCGCACCACGCTTGTTTAGGACTTGTGCCTTGGTAGCTCGTGGCTTTCCTTAAGATCGAAAGTTTGGTGACCGTCCTGGCCCTAGGTACCAAGCTGCCAGCCAGCAACGAGCCTGTCAATCATCCTGACTGACAGGTTATGGAAGTGACACTAGAGGAGGAGGCGCCGGGAGCCGACGCTGCGTGACACTCTAGCACCGAGAGCGCGCATTGAAACGATTGTGGCACACCACACCTTCTAGTGTTACTGTTGCACAAAGATTAGGGCTTTGAAAGCCCTGCCAGCCGTCCCACTGGGTAGGTCTTCTCATGGGGCTTCTAGACCCATAATGGGCGTCTCGCGGCTTGACGCAGATGGGCCTCTCCGTGTGTCTGACCCCACTCTCCTTGGCCTCTTCTATAGTAATATCCGTTCACTCTGTGCTGTTCTGGCTTTAGGCGCTATAACAATCTTCTCTTCACACAGCGCTGTGTAGCATTGAATGCTCGTCCCAAAGGCGAGACCTATTGGCTATGCCAATGCTGGTTTCTCTTCCCTCCTGTCATGCCAATAGACCTTCAGAGGAATCGGTCCAAACCTTAATCTCATCAACACATTTTTCAGGCCCTGAGCAAGTGGTTTACACAAGTAAATGGTTAGCACCCCAGGCTCATAAAGGTTGACGGCCCAGCTACTATGGACTTTCTCCTTCAGAACCTTTATATCACAATCAGCCAGCATAATTTTTGCCTGTTTTAATAGCCATCTCACAGTCTGTTTCAGAGGAAAATTGGCAGACCAAATATTGTGAGCTTCAAGGGCATTCAGGGCGCTAGTCAAATACTGTTACCACAGGGAGTGTTTTAAAGTGCCGAATGTTGTTGGTCAATTTAAATTCTAATCCAACTTGGACTTGCATTGTGCAGTTGAGTAATAAAAATATTCCTCTGTAGTAATTGATTTGGGCTTTGTCCAGCCAATTTGCCATAATGCCTTTAAAGACCAACGTGCTGTAAGCTATTGAGGGCATTAATTCACTGGTGACCACCGTTAGCAATGCTCATAAGTTGGGCCACTGGAGAGACTTATGCAATTTGCAAAAGGCCCAGGTCAGGTAGTTGACCAAGGCTTGCTGGGCTTGGGTTTGTGGCTAAATTTGTCATTGTTCATCCAGCCCCATACCTGGATACTTATAGGGTGCAACCTTCCCAATGGGACTCTCTTGCATAAACCAGGACTCGCTTTTGATTAATTTGCGGACTATGATTAGACACATTAATTGATAGATTGTTTAGGTTGCAATAATTAGTCAATGCATCCAATGATCTCTAAAGGCCAATTTGCGTCTGGTCAATTCACACTGTTTCATTTGCATATTGGAGCACTTGAATTTTGTGGCCTGCTATCTTGGGGTGAAAATTCTTGCTTTCTCTATATGTACATTTAGGCTAGCTGAGTACAAATGAAATAATAAAGGGTCAAGCATGTATCATTGTGTTAACCCTTTATTAGTCTGGATTTTGGTGGATGTAACCCAACTAGAGGTGACCTTTATTTTTACCCATGTGTCCCAGTACTGGGCTATTATAGCGTTTAGCAAAGATGGTAGAGTGCCCCATTTACTTATTTCAGCCAATAGTTTGCCTCTAGAAGCGTAATCAAATGTGTTAGAGAAGTCAGTGAATCCCACATACAATTGACTGTATTTCTTCCCTATAGTTTCACCTATCAAGTGAGTAAGACAGATCAAGTTGTCCTCATTATTGCAGCTCCTTGAAAGCCTGTTTGAAAGGGGGCGGGGGTAATTCATTATCACACACATTTTTCGAACTCCTGGTTTAAAATACATGCATAGAATTTGCACTCGATGTCGAGGAGGGCGATCAACCTAAAATTCTCAGGAGAATCCACCTTTATTTTTTATAGGGACTACTAGAGAACCCCTGAAGCTATCAGAAATTGAGCTACCAAAGATGTGGGGAGAGAGAGAAAAAGAGAAAAAGAGAGAGAGACACAGAGAGAGAGACACACAGAGAGAGAGACACACAGAGAGAGAGACACACAGAGAGAGAGACACACAGAGAGAGAGACACAGAGAGAGAGACACAGAGAGAGAGAGACAGAGAGAGAGACACAGAGAGAGAGACACAGAGAGAGAGACACAGAGAGAGAGACACAGAGAGAGAGACACAGAGAGAGAGACACAGAGAGAGAGAGAGAGACAGAGAGAGAGACAGAGAGAGAGACAGAGAGACAGAGAGACACAGAGAGAGAGGCCCAGAGAGAGAGAGAGAGACACAGAGAGAGAGAGAGAGAGAGAGAGAGAGAGAGAGAGAGAGACACAGAGAGAGAGAGAGAGAGACACAGAGAGAGACACAGAGAGAGAGAGAGAGAGAGACACAGCGAGAGAGAGAGAGAGACACAGCGAGAGAGAGAGACAGAGAGAGAGAGAGAGACACAGAGAGAGAGACACAGAGAGAGAGACACAGAGAGAGAGACACACAGAGAGAGAGACACACAGAGAGAGACACAGAGAGAGAGAGACACAGAGAGAGAGAGAGAGAGACACAGAGAGAGAGACACAGAGAGAGAGAGACACACAGAGAGAAACAGAGAGAGAAACACAGAGAGAGACAGAGAGAGACAGAGAGAGAGAGACAGAGAGAGAGACAGAGAGAGAGAGACAGAGAGAGAGAGAGACAGAGAGAGAGAGAGACAGAGACAGACAGAGATTCAAAAAATACAAACGAGGATTACCTTGTCAATGAGGTGTCCTTCACTTCAAGTAACAGAGCACTTTCTATTAGTTCGTTCACGTAACTGTTGCCCGAACGACTTAGATTTGTGAATGAAGGCCCAATGCTCTCCAAGAGAAAATCTTTAAGAAAGTTGGCTAAAGAAACAAATAAATATGAGAAAAATACTATTGAATTTCATACATACAGCCTTTAGTGTTCAATACATTTGCAAAAGCCAAAAAGTAAAGAAGACATATTATTTAACATTGACACAAAAGCAACATTTGACATATTAGTACTAGTCCTGCAGAAATATAAAAAATATAAACATCGAATGGCTAAACTTTAAAGAACTGGACGTAACAGTTAATTCAGATCAACTCATGTTGTTTACAACTTACCAATACTAAAAAGACTATCTCCTGAAATATGTGTCTTTTTAACCAAACCATGAAGATGCATGGAGGGAAAGTTTCAGGCAATGTTCGTAAAAAGGAACTCACAATTTTCTAAAACATTCTTCCTATTAAAAACAGAGCCACATTCAAATATATTACCTGATTATAACCCTGTTTCCAGCCTCTTTTATATTTGGATGACAGTGTATAGCACTAAAGTGGGACTTGCCATGGTACATAATGAATGGCATCTTCTACTTTCCATATACCAAATTTCCCGAACACAGAAGTAACCACTTCGCAAGCAGCCCTTGTATTCAGGGGGAGAAGGGTAAATAGGAAATGTGCAATGTAGCAGATTCATTTTTCTGTTCCATTTTCTTCATTCTTTGTTCTCCAATGTTCTAAGAAACTATTTAGAGTAAACACATTCAATCTAAATTTCACAAAGAGGAACAACTGTGTATTGATGATTCTTTTTATTTAGTGATCCATGCCAAAGTCACCTTTAACCTCTATATATCCATGCAGCCTAGTAGCGAACCCCACTTTTACAATACCCATCTTACCCCTAGAACTCATTTTTTTTGTTTTACTGATCTTATTTATAAAACTTGGGTCAGGTAGACTTCACATGTAGGGCTGTATTACACTAAGTGCTCTCGGCGTGCAACGGGTATAACCTCCCACTTTCTGCACCCCCCAGTGCAACTTGGCACAGTTAAAGGGACCGCAGACCCTTATGCAGCCCCTTGTGTAATACAGATTGCCTCCGCGCACGTATAGCACTGGCGTTATCTCAAAGGGGCGTTCCCTCACTTGCATGGAATGTGGCCCCATACACATGAGGGAAATACTTTTCCTCTATGCCTGTGCTTTATTATGAACACAGGCGGAGAGGCAAAGAGGCCATCTGGAGGCATGCGGACTGCACCACAAAAGGTAGAGGCAGCCATCTGGAGGGGATGAAAGGTTCCCATGAACCACCTAAGGCACCCCCCCTGCAGGCGAAACCTTTTTTCTTTTAAAGTATAGGCACGGTTACAGCCTGCACGGTGAAATACCGAGCGCGTGTCTCAAGAGCTTCTAAATTCTCTCACTAATGCGCTGCCCCCAGGATGCCTGCGAGTACGTGTCTGCCACTGGAGCAGTGCATTATCTGTAATATGCTGCACTGTCCCTGTATGTACCCGGCACTCCCAGCTAAAGGTGAGCCATGGCGCAAACAGGAAAAGTGCACCCTTTATTTAAAGCAACCCCCTTATGTTAGCTTTTCCACAATGCCCACTCACTGGGGTATTTTAACTAACCCACATATCTTCATGAGTTAAATCAATGCCAGTTTGTATACAGACGTGTGTTCCCTTATTCACTTTATCCAGAACGGGGCAGGTTTAGGAACGATCAAGTCTGAGATGGGTTTTGTGACCAATTCCAGCCATGTGAGCTGGAGAGACTTCTCGGAGGTCTCTCTGAGTCCAGCTGTAGTTTCCCTATCAAAAACTTGTTTGACAGTCTGAGTCTTAGCATTATTACAAAATCCTCCCATTAACATTACGTTAATAACTTGCTTTAGTGGCAGTGCAGACTTCTCAAATAGCTGTAGTTATGACAAAGCAACTATAAAACCCATGGACCTTTTTTTCAAGTGAGGAAGGGTGTCCAGGGGGAACGACAAGAGAACAGGGCTATCAACGTTTGTCTTTGGTGTTCTTGGAGTTTAGATAGGGAAGACGCAAACGTGACCGGTCTCCAAGAGCTCTAAGAGAGGGTCACTCACAGGGAGGCAGACCCTCATTGTTGCATGGGTAACACTGAGGAAAATACCTTGACAAATTCTTTGACTGAACACTAGAATTTTCTCTGATGAATGCGGCCTGGCAAATGATGAAGCATGACTCTCAGGGGTGTGTGTATGGCCACGCCTTTACATTTTTTGGTCCTATTCATACTATGAGACACAACATGGATCGGAAGGGTTCCCAGATAATGAGTAATTCCCGGTGAGTGACCCCTCTAGTCTATTTAGTCTCTTTGAGACCAGCCACGTTTATCTTTGTTGGGACAAATCACTCACAAAACGCATGTCCAGCTTAATCAAACACCACCACCTGTGTGAGCAGACGTTCATTGAACATCTTGGTCAGTATCTATGTGCTAAAATCATTGTTTTTGCTTTTTTCTTGTTTATTATTTGGTGCCAATCTTTGCAAAAACATGCAATACCTTCAAGCAACCCATGCATAGATATCTGGATTCAGTTAGGCAAGACTGCACAGTCTGCAAACAAAATAGATACAAAAGCAACATTCTCTTACGGAAAACTAGTTTAAAGACGCATAAGAATGCCTGAATATTATTCAAAGAAAATCCATAAAGCTTAATGAATTTACAACGGGGCCATCTGGGTCCATGATCCTGGGCCCATCTGTTCAGTCCCCGTAGCACCACCTGGCAATGAACACAAATCGTGATGGTTCTCAAATGCACAAAAACATGTTTTAAAAGATTTTCTAATCTCTGTGCCTCCAGGTAATTAAAGTATTTTCAGAAGTTCTGCACCAAGATGACCCCATCAAAATTCTTCACCAGAAACCCACCCAATTGTTAGCGAAATGCATCCTCCACGGCAAACATACTTCATCACATTCAGAGCAAGCACAGATTATCTATGGAACAAACCGGTCAATTTTTTTCCCCATCACAATCTCTCTAGAAAATCAGAACTGCATATCACAATTTTTCTCCAAACAATTAAGCCCAAAACAACTTTAGACACTTCAAATGTTCCACCCTATACTCCAAAACTCTGTATACACTTGTCTAACTCATATGTTACAGAATGTTACAATCAGAAAAGGCGCACTATACATATACCCCCACTCTCATCAGCGCACTCACTATTAATAAAACATGCATCACTGGCCTGTGGCTAAACATTTACACCCAAGGGCCTTCATTGTACCTCAGGTTTAATCCATTCACAGTACAGAAAGACAGCTAAAAGATGGCGGCATGATTATCATAATTAGAAACTCCTTAAGCTGTAAAGCCAATCACACATTATCCCACATCCGATTGCCTCAAGATCACTATTTTACCAACACCAGACTTTCATATCATGTAGTGCACTCCTAAATCTAAAACCTATTCCGCTGAACAGAATACATTACTCTCAACCGAATGCTATCTTCAGCAAATATGCTTTAGAGATCTCAGCACTAACTGGGCAAACTTCCAAGCTCCAGTTTCACAGCCTCCTGTTAGACCTGTCAGCCCTTTGGGTGGTCCCTCCTCATCATTATTTATTTTGTCCCACTCTTGCCTCAAACCCCGTTAGTATTTTTTCCTTTTTGGGAACCACCAGACTTTTTAGTATTGATGCAGATTCAGGGAGCCATTTTATCTACCCCTGGAACTTCTGTCTGAGGGCCTGAAACACAAAATGGTGGCCACCCATTGTCACCTGTGACATCACTGGAACCTACCAGCACCTTCCAGAACATTCCAGAACCCTGTGACAGTGTGAGGCAGGTTTAGAATGTTGGGAAGGCATCTCCAGGTTGGCAGTTGGAGTTGGCAGTTGGCACCTGACTGGTGAAGAGAGAGGAGCACAGAACTGAAGGAGGAAGGAGTGAGGCAACAGGGGTGGAAACTTTTGCCTGGAGTGGGGTCCAGAAACCCACCCTTGATACTAGTCCCCGCTGACTGAGCCCAGCCTGGAGCCCTGTGTGGGAGAAAGCCAGAAAAACCATCTTAAGGACCTGGACAGCCGGAACAGGCCTTAAAAGTAAAGAACAGCAAGTTCCTGACCTGGTTACTGGTAACTTCCTGAAGTCCGACGTCGAGAAGCCTAGAGACCTGGGGCCAGAGGTGAAGAAGCGGCGCTGACTGGAAAGCAGACGTCGTACCCGGAGCCGCCAGAGGTCGAGAGAGGGCGCCGACGGAGGTCGTGGAGACACCAGAGGTCGAGGAGGAAGTCACCTGGGGTCGAGTGTGCGGCGTCGACGGGGGAGTGAAGTCCGCCCTCCGGAGTCGCCGGAGACCGAGGTGAATCGTGCCGGAGGTCGGGAGTGGAGATCGCACTCCGGAGTCGCCGGAACCTGAGGAAAGGAGCACCGGAGGTCGGGAGTGGAGATCGCACTCCGGAGTCGCCGGAACCTGAGGAAAGGAGCACCGGAGGTCGGGAGTGGAGTTCGCACTCCGGAGTCGCCGGAACCTGAGGAAAGGAGCACCGGAGGTCGGGAGTGGAGATCGCACTCCGGAGCCGCCGGAAGTCGACATCGAGCCGAGGCCGCCGACATCGAACCGGAACTGCCTCCCGGCGTCGACAAGAACGGTCATTGAGCCGAGGCCACAGACATCGAACCGGAACCGCCTCACGGCGTAGACACGACCCCAGCGGCGTCGGAATTTCACAAAAAGGGCAGTAAGTGGAATAGAGGGCGCCTAAGGCCCTGTGGAGCCCTAAGAGACCATCCTAGGGGCTAGAGAGGTGCTAGAACCAGCTTGATAGTGCCAGGGGTGAGCTGAGACCAATACAGAGGGGTTGTGTAGTGTGGGAGAGCCAGATCTCTAGGTTCCCCCTTGATCTACCTCAGTTTAGGCCTCAGTCTTGTCCAAGCCAGGTAGTACACCCCTCAGGTCATCCAAAACTCTACAAGCGGGGATTGGGCCAAATCATCCCATAGTACCTCAGGAATGGGAACTGATTTTCAAGTGTCACTGTTGGCTTTTATTATTTATTGAGAGCACTGTATTTATTGTATTCATCCTATTTATTGTCGCACAGTATTCATTGTCTCGCAGTATTTATGGCCTCATAATTTTTAATTGCCTTATACGTAATGCACTTATATTTATGCCTTGATTATTTATGATCTACCTTATTTATTGAATCGTTGAAGTATTATTTATTTGACTTACCCTTCCACAGGAAAAGCCTTGTGTACTGTGATTGTATTATTATTTATTTAATCAGCAACTAAGAGAAAAGAAGATAAAGAGATATATTTTCAGTATAATTTTTAAGGTGTAGTGTCGTTTTTGGAACGGATGCACGCATGGTTATTGTGTGGGTATGACGTATGCTTAGCACGGTGCCTGACCCCCGACCGCTCGAGCCAAGCTACCACAGTGTATGTCTGGGAGAACACCACCACCCTTCCAGTGTGGGAGTGTTTTTCTAACATAATTGGTGTTCAGTGGTGGGATAGAGCTGTGCCTACGTATACTCGACAATAACTGTGGGTAGTCCATAGGCCTACACCGGGAGTTTTCTCCAAGCGGACTTCCTAATTGTGAGTTTTGTTTTTTTCAAATTTACTCTGGTGGTGGGAGGAGGGATTATAAAAGGTACCCCCCTGCATAGCTTCTGCAAATAACTGTCCTCTGACCTGAGTGGGCAAGATGGAGTTTGTATTGGAGAATTTAGAAACGTACACTGTGGCCCAACTCAGGGAGTTTTGTCAGCGGGAGGGGGTGTATTGTCCCCCAGGAGCAAAGAAGGGTGCACTCCAAACCAGCTTGAGGGCTTGGGGGGAGGCACGACGAGAAAGCAAGGCTGAGGAGGAGGACAGGGATAGAGAGCCCGACAGTGAGGGAGCTGGTTTGTACCAACCTGAGGTGGGGAACCTGTTAGGGGGGCCCAGGACACTTTCCAGGAAGGGCAGCAGTGCCTCTAGCGGTGGCTTGTCTGAAGTGGAGTTAACAGACCGGAGGGAGAAAAGACAGCTCACATGGGACTTAGCAAGGCTGGAGAAAGAGAAGGAGGAACAGAGGATGGCTCATGAGTTGAGGTTAAGGGAGATAGATCTCCAGATCCTACGAGTCGGGGCACACCCTATTCCTAATGGTGGCAGCGAAGAAAGAGAGTTCACCAGGGAACCCAAACCCTATTTGCCGAAAGACATAGTGGCTAGCTATGGTGTGGGCGACGATATTGCCAAGTGGCTAGCGGCCTATGAGGTCTCATTAAGGGCCCATGGGGTTCCAGAGAAGTACTGGGGAGGGGGATTGTACAGGTACATGCCTCCAGCTGGTAGGGATGCATTATTGGCCCTAGAGCAGGATGAGCAGACCCACTACCCCACCATGAAAGTGGCGCTCATACGAAAGTTTGGACTAACACCCGAGAAATACAGACAGAAGTTCCGGGGTAGCCACAAACTGGGCACACAGAATTGGGTGGACTTCCTGGATTATGCAAAGAAGGCATTAGAGGGTTGGATTCAGGGCAGTGAAGTGAGGAACTACGAGGGGTTGTTTGATTTAGTATTGAAGGAACACCTGCTCGAAAAATGTTTCCCTGAACTGCGTCAACACCTGGTGGATAGCAAGCTGACCAATCCCCGGAAGCTTGCTGAGGAGGCGGACATTTGGGCTAGTACCCGGGTGTCCACAAGGGGGACTGGAGGGGATACTCAAAAGGCCGGACAGGGCGCCCCCCAGAAGAAAGAGGGAGGGGAAAAGAAAAAGGAGTTCTCCAAAGGCCCCCAAAATAATTTCCACGGTAAGGGAACAGGATTCACCCCTAGGGCTAACCCACCCAGAAACCCTAATCCTGGCCAGAGTCAGCAGCCAAGGGTTGTCCATTGCTTCGAGTGCGGTGGCGTTGGACACTATAAGGGAGATGCGAAGTGCCCAAAACGACCACCCCCTCCCATTGGAGGAAAGGCCCCCGGAGTAGCTAGTGTAGTGCTCGGGGAGGAGATGCCTTTAATTAAGGGAAGGGAGTGGGCGGGTGTCACTTTAGTGTCCCTGGGAGAACGGGAGATGGTTCCTAAGATCCAGGTGCCCGCAAATACTATAAAGTATGGGCAGTGGGTCACCATCAACGGACAAAGGGGGGAGGCTCTGAGAGACACAGGAGCCAGTATGACTATGGTGCGTAGCCAACTGGTGTCTCCAGAGCAGGTAATTCCCGATGTACTCCACCCAGCCGCGATGGCTGATGGCAGAATGGGCCACTATCCGGTGGCCGAGGTTCCCTTTGAATGGGAAGGGGTTGCAGGTTCACTTCGAGTTGCCGTAAGCCCTGCCGTGCCAGTCGATTGTCTGCTGGGGAATGACATGGAGCACAATGCTTGGAAAGAGGTGGAATACCGGACTCACACTGAGATGCTGGGTACACCTGACTGGGCCTGTGTTAGCACAGGGTCCGCGACTACCCGGAGAGGGAGTTCGTTCAGGCTGGAGCCTGGAACAAAGGCCCAGCCAGCTGCCGATCAAGGGAAGAACCGAGGACAGGAGGAGCCTGCCTCGGCGTCCGCACCCCGTAGGACGGATAGGCCACCGGAGGTGGTGGACCAGGAGTCTGCGGAGGGGGAGGTCACCAAACTGGAGGACCTCCCCATCCCGGCCGAGTGGCACGTGGAGGGAGGGCCGACCAGGGAGGAATTCTGCAAGGGCCAGAGGGAGTGCCCTACCCTTGAGGGACTGAGGCGACAGGCCGAAGCCCAGGCAGCAGGGAACGTTGAAGGGAACTACAGTGTTTACTGGGAGGATGGCCTCCTCTACAGTGAACCCAAGGCACCCCTACATGGATCGTCACGAGCCTTGGTAGTCCCTCAACGTTATCGAGCCTTCCTTCTGGAGTTTGCTCACGAGATCCCATTGGCAGGACACCTAGGGCAAGACAAGACCTTTGCCCGTCTTGTCCCACACTTTTATTGGCCTCAAATGAAAGTGTCGTCCGACACCTACTGCCGGACATGTGTGTCTTGCCAAGCCAGTGGGAAAACAGGGGTGAAGCTGAAAGCTCCCCTGGAACCACTTCCTGTCGTTAGCACCCCCTATGAAAGGGTGGGCATCGACATTGTGGGTCCATTAGATCCGCCTACTACAGCTGGTCACAGGTTTATCCTGGATTTGGTGGATCATGCCACACGGTACCCAGAGGCTATACCTCTAAGGACCATTACAGCACCTGTTGTGGCTAGGGCCCTGATAGGAATCTTTACCCGAGTGGGTTTTCCCAAGGAAGTTGTGTCCGACAGGGGAACCAACTTCATGTCAGCATACATGCGGGCCATGTGGAAGGAGTGTGGAGTGACCTACCGGTTCACCACTCCTTACCACCCCCAGACCAATGGTCTGGTGGAAAGGTTCAATAAAACCTTGAAAGGCATGATCAGAAGTCTGCCTGAAAGCCTGCGGAGGAAATGGGACGTCCTCCTACCCTGCCTATTGTTTTCTTACAGGGAAGTGCCACAGAAGGGAGTGGGCTTCAGCCCCTTCGAGCTCTTGTATGGGCACCCTGTGCGTGGACCTCTCAGCCTGGTGAGAGATGGATGGGAAAGAACTCCCAGAAAGCTTCCCCAGGATGTGGTGAGCTACATGCTGGCCTTCCGGAGCCAAATGGCTAAGTTGTGGAAGCAAGCTTCTGACAACTTGGAGGCCAGCCAAGCAGTAATGAAGGCGTGGTATGACCACAACACTCACCCGGTGGAATTGGAGCCTGGCCAGAAGGTGTGGGTGATCGAACCAGGAGAGCTTAGCGCCCTCCAGGATCGCTGGTCAGGACCCTTTGAGGTATTGGAGAAGAAGGGTAAGGCTACCTATTTGGTGGATCTTAAGACCCCTCGCCAGCCCCTGCGGGTGCTGCATGCCAACCGCCTCAAACCCCACCACGAGAGGCCCGAAGTCATTTTGATGATGGTGACTGACGGAGCAGAGGACGTGGAAAGCGAGCCTCTCCCCGATTTATTTGCGTCTCAAGAGAAGGATGGGTCGGTGGAGGGAGTGATTCTCTCCCCATCTCTAACTCCTGAACAGCAGGAGGACTGCCTCCAGGTCCTGGGACAGTACTCTTCGTTGTTCTCCCTTGTTCCGGGTAGGACTCACCTGTGCGTCCATGATGTGGACACAGGAGACAGCCCACCTGTGAAGTCCAAGATCTACCGGATGTCAGACAAGGTGAAGGCCAGCATTCACAGTGAAGTCATTAAGATGCTGGAGCTAGGAGTGATCGAACCTTCCAGCAGCCCCTGGTCCAGTCCGGTGGTGCTAGTACCAAAAGCCGCACCACCGGGGGCCCAACCAGAACTGAGGTTCTGTGTGGACTACCGGGGACTGAACTCAGTAACCAAGACTGATGCTCATCCGATCCCAAGGGCGGATGAATTGATTGACCGGCTGGGAGCTGCCCAATATCTAAGTACCTTTGACCTTACTTCTGGGTACAGGCAGATCTCTTTGACTGATGGAGCTAGGGAAAGGTCAGCCTTCTCCACGCCCAATGGCCACTACCAGTTCTGTGTGATGCCCTTTGGGCTCAAGAACGCACCTGCCACGTTTCAGCGTCTGGTGAACCAGATCCTCACTGGAATGGAGAGTTTCTCTGCTGCTTATCTGGATGACATAACCGTCTTCAGTAACAGCTGGGAGGATCACTTGCGTCACCTGCAAGCTGTTCTCCAGGCCCTGAGACAAGCTGGTTTAACGATCAAGGCCAGCAAGTGCCAGATCGGGCAGGGGTCGGTAGTGTACCTTGGACACTTGGTGGGTAGGGGAGCGGTGCAACCCCTCCAGGCGAAGATCGAGGCCATCATGGCCTGGGAACCCCCCAAGACTCAGACTGAGGTCCGAGCATTTTTGGGCCTCACCGGATACTACCGCCGCTTCGTGAAGGGATACGGTACCATTGTGGCCCCCCTCACGGAGCTTACGTCCAAGAAACAACCTCGACGGGTAGTCTGGACGGAGGCTTGTCAGCAGGCCTTCGTAAAGCTGAAGCAAGCCATGTGCGAGGCCCCGGTCTTAAGGGCCCCAGACTTTTCCAAGAAGTTCATTGTCCAGACAGATGCATCGGAACATGGCATTGGGGCAGTGTTATCGCAACTCAATGAAGAGGGTCTGGATCAACCCGTGGTCTTCCTATCCCGGAGACTACTTCCCAGGGAACAGAAGTGGAGTGCAATAGAGCGAGAAGCCTTTGCAGTGTTATGGGCTCTGAAGAAGTTGCGGCCATACCTGTTTGGCACGCACTTCCTAGTTCAGACCGACCACAGACCCCTTCGTTGGCTGATGCAGATGAAGGGGGAGAATCCCAAGTTGTTGAGGTGGTCTATCTCCCTACAGGGAATGGACTTTCAGGTGGAACATCGGCCTGGAGTGGACCACGCCAATGCAGACGGTCTCTCAAGGTATTTCCGCCTTAGTGATGAGAACTCCCAAGGGGTTGGGTAGCTCTCCCCACTTTCAGCTGGGGGGGACGCGTGTTAGACCTGTCAGCCCTTTGGGTGGTCCCTCCTCATCATTATTTATTTTGTCCCACTTTTGCCTCAAACCCTGTTAGAATTTTTCCTTTTTGGGAACCACCAGACTTTTTAGTATTGATGCAGATTCAGGGAGCCATTTTATCTACCCCTGGAACTTCTGTCTGAGGGCCTGAAACACAAAATGGTGGCCACCCATTGTCACCTGTGACATCACTGGAACCTACCAGCACCTTCCAGAACATTCCAGAACCCTGTGACAGTGTGAGGCAGGTTTAGAATGTTGGGAAGGCATCTCCAGGTTGGCAGTTGGAGTTGGCACCTGACTGGTGAAGAGAGAGGAGCACAGAACTGAAGGAGGAAGGAGTGAGGCAACAGGGGTGGAAACTTTTGCCTGGAGTGGTGTCCAGAAACCCACCCTTGATACTAGTCCCTGCTGACTGAGCCCAGCCTGGAGCCCTGTGTGGGAGAAAGCCAGAAAAACCATCTTAAGGACCTGGACAGCCGGAACAGGCCTTAAAAGTAAAGAACAGCAAGTTCCTGACCTGGTTACTGGTAACTTCCTGAAGTCCGACGTCGAGAAGCCTAGAGACCTGGGGCCGGAGGTGAAGAAGCGGCGCTGACTGGAAAGCAGACGTCGTACCCGGAGCCGCCAGAGGTCGAGAGAGGGCGCCGACGGAGGTCGTGGAGATACCAGAGGTCGAGGAGGAAGTCACCTGGGGTCGAGTGTGCGGCGTCGACGGGGGAGTGAAGTCCGCCCTCCGGAGTCGCCGGAGACCGAGATGAATCGTGCCGGAGGTCGGAAGTGGAGATCGCACTCCGGAGCCGCCGGAAGTCGACATCGAGCCAAGGCCGCCCGACGTCATCGAACCGGAGCCGCCTCCCGGCGTCGACAAGAACTGTCATTGAGCCGAGGCCACCGACATCGAACCGGAACCGCCTCACGGCGTCGCCACGACCCCAGCGGCGTCGGAATTTCACAAAAAGGGCAGTAAGTGGAATAGAGGGCGCCTAAGGCCCTGTGGAGCCCTAAGAGACCATCCTAGGGGCTAGAGAGGTGCTAGAACCAGCTTGATAGTGCCAGGGGTGAGCTGAGACCAATACAGAGGGGTTGTGTAGTGTGGGAGAGCCAGATCTCTAGGTTCCCCCTTGATCTACCTCAGTTTAGGCCTCAGTCTTGTCCAAGCCAGGTAGTACACCCCTCAGGTCATCCAAAACTCTACAAGCGGGGATTGGGCCAAATCATCCCATAGTACCTCAGGAATGGGAACTGATTTTCAAGTGTCACTGTTGGCTTTTATTATTTATTGAGAGCACTGTATTTATTGTATTCATCCTATTTATTGTTTCACAGTTATTGTCGCACAGTATTCATTGTCTCGCAGTATTTATGGCCTCATAATTTTTAATTGCCCTACACGTAATGCACTTATATTTATGCCTTGATTATTTATGATCTACCTTATTTATTGAATCGTTGAAGTATTATTTATTTGACTTATTATTATTATTATTATTATTTAGTGATTTGTAAAGCGCCTGGTGACCCAAGGGCATCCCCGCGCTATAAACTTAGCTGTCCAGAAGGGAGGGAGGAAGAAGGGGGAAGGCCTTATTTAGGGAATAAGAGTGTTTTCAATTTTTTTCTAAAAACTAGATAATTGGATTCCAGTCTAAGGGTGCGTGGGAGGGCGTTCCATCCAGTGGACGCTTTTACTGAGAAGCGTCGACCTCCAGTGCGAGTCTTTTTAAATTTGGGGATGTTGGCTAGGTGCTCACTCTCAGACCTCAGGGATCTGGAGGTTTTATATGGAGTAACCAGGTCGCTGAGGATCGAAGGGCCACTTCCATTGATCAGTTTAAATGCCGTGCACATGGCTTTGAATTCCACTCTTTGGCGCACAGGGAGCCAGTGCAGGGCCTTGATAGCAGGTTTCGCTGACACTCTGGAGGGAAGGTTCATGAGAAGACGGGCAGCTGCATTCTGTGTTCGCTGCAGTTTCGCCAGGGTGGCCTCAGGGGCTCCCAGGTAGATCATGTTACTGTAATCCAAACGTGATAGTATGAGCCCTTGGACCAGTAGTTTCCTGGCTGCGGGGGGGGGGAGTAGGGGGAGAATCCTGCGGGTAGTACGCATAAGCCCAAAACAGGTTCCTGCGGTTTTGGCCGCTTGCGTTTTCATGGAGAGCTCGGGTTCTAACCATACACCTAGGGTCTTAATTTGATGTTTCGGGGTAGGAATTTCTCCGAACACATTGGGCCAGACCGCTGGGGGGGATGGTCACCCATTGCTTTCCCATGAGCATCACTTCGGTCTTTGACCCATTTAGTTTTAGTGATGACTCACACATCCATCCGTGGATTTCCGTAAGGCAGTTTGCCAGTTTGTCTGGGTGGTCGTCTAGTTGGGATAGGGAGACGACCAGCTGTGTATCATCAGCGTAGCTCACTATTTTTATGCCGAATGGGATCACCACGTCTTCAAGGCGGGCCATGTAGGCATTAAAAAGCGTAGGGCTCAGGGAAGATCCCTGAGGGACCCCGCTCATGAGGGGAAGAGTGGACGAACGATGGTTTCCGTCCCAAACCTGGAACGTGCGCCCAGCAAGGAAGGACTCTATCCATCTGAGTGCTGTCCCGGTCAGCCCTGCAGCCGTCAATCGATTGAGGAGGACACGATGGTTGACTGTGTCGAAGGCTGCACTAAGATCCAGGAGGATCACTGCCACTGACCCTCCTGAATCTAGTATGCGCCTTGCCTCTTCGATGACGGCGAGAAGGGCAGTATCTGTACCGTGGCCCGGGCGGAACCCAGTTTGGGATTGCCGTAGGATGTTATTTACCTCGAGAAACTGAGACAATTGTCCGTTGACCAGTTTCTCGGCTACCTTGCTGATACCAGGGAGGAGTGAGATTGGCCGATAGTTGGCCATATCTGCTGGGTCTAGCTGGGGTTTTTTTATGAGTGCCTTCACCACTGCACTCTTCCAGCTAGCGGGAACCGAACCCCGGGCAAGTGAGCTATTAATAAGCTCCGTGATCGTGGGAATGATGGCGGGGGTAACAGTTTTAAGGAATCTCAAGGGTACAGGGTCCAAAGGTGATCCGCTTTTCATTTTGGTCAAGGTTGCTTCTACCTCGTTACAGGTTGCTGGTCTAAATGTCGCAAGTTGAGGGCGTAAGCTGCTTCCAGGCTGGTTGGGGGGTGGACCATTGTCCGTATAGCTAGAGGGACATGAAGGAGGAAGGGATGCTAGGATACGGGCAATTTTGTCATTAAAATAGGTGGCTAATTCGTCACTTCGGTCCACGGGAGGGCTATTGGAGGGCGGAGTGGTTGGTACTCTCAGAAGCTCTTTGACAATTAGGAAAGATTCCCTGGCTGAATTAGTGGATTCTTTTATCCGGGTGTCATAGTGAGAAGCTTTGGAGCGCCTAATAGCAGTTTTATATAATCTGACTGAATTTTGGTAGGCTTCCTTGCTGGTATGCTGCCAGTCTTTCCTCCAAAGTCGTTCGGCTCTCTTACAGTTTTTGCGTAATAGGCGAAGTTCCGGTGTATACCACGGGGCAGAGCCTGGTTTCCCATTTTTGTCCTCCCGAGTCCTAAATGGGAGTACGAGATCTAGGGAGGTAGTAATCCATTCTCTATATTTACTGTCGGCGACATCCGGGTCTTCTGCGTAGGCAGGGGTGGTTGACTTTAGGATCCTGGCCCAATCTTCAGTGGGGAGCCTGGACCAGGCCCTGTCCCTGGTATAAGTGGGTGGTTTATGAGGTTTCCTAAAAGTTCCCGGAAGTTGGAAGGAGACTAGAAAGTGATCCGTCCAAGGGAGAGGAAGGGACTCACTAGCTATCATAGTGAGGGAACTAGTGAACACAGGGTCCAGCAAGTGACCCTTAATGTGAGTAGCTCCAGAGTTTAGAAGGCGGATGTCAAGGGCCGCCAGATCAGTGATCAGGTCGATAGCCCCTGGATCTGAGGGGTCGTCGAAATGAATGTTCAGGTCTCCTATTATCATATAATTAGTGGTGGAGTGGGCTTGTGTAGTTACTGAGTCCAAGAGAGAACTAGCAAAAGGACCTGGATGACCAGGGGGGCGGTACACTAGGATCCCTGAGAGAGAGTTAGTCGGGTCTAACTTGATTGTAAACTGCAGGCTTTCAGAATCAGGAATATGTGCGTCATTAGTATTGCAGAGGAAATGGTCCCGATGAATAATGGCGACACCACCACCCCTACCTAAGGGACGAGGTAGGGACTGGATGAGGAAGCCCGGTGGGGTTGCTAGCACCATATCTGATTCTGAGTGGGAAGAGAGCCACGTTTCCGTCAGGAAAAGGACGTCTATGTCATGGTCTTCTATGAGGTGATTAATCAGCGTCGCATGTTTAGGGAGAGAGCGACAATTCAGCGAAGCGAGTTTGAGGGCTGAGAGCTTGGAGGCTCGAATAGGGAGAGTAAGCTGGACTGGATGGCAGTGAGTACAGCTGATGAATGGACCATTCAGGTCGTGAATATACTCACAGGAGGGGGTAATGGGGGGTCTGAGACTTAGGAGGTCCCGACGAGAGTAGCTTACCTTCGGGGCAGCTTTATCCAGCAGGGGTTCTGGCCATGGGCCCGGCCGTGCGCGGACGGGCGCAGACGGGCTTGCCTTTGGCGCGCCGGCGGCGCGCCCGCTGCGCGCGTCCGCTGCGCGGCCAAAGACACCGTCCCATGATAAAGGGGTGGTGGAGGGCGTGGCCGAGCGTCAGGGGGCGTGGCCAGGCTCGAGGGCTTGTCGGGATGGCGGCAAACACCGAGGCAGCTCTTCGATCAGCTGTGCGGTG
The DNA here is from genome assembly GCF_964204655.1 of Triturus cristatus. Classification (NCBI taxonomy): domain Eukaryota; kingdom Metazoa; phylum Chordata; class Amphibia; order Caudata; family Salamandridae; genus Triturus; species Triturus cristatus. The sequence goes on along the minus strand of NC_140581.1, from coordinate 172,369,567 downwards.
TGCGGGGATACCGGTGTGCAACAGGAGTGACGGTGAGTTTTAAAACAGAACAGGTTAAAACAAATTACAAGTAAAACTCCCGGCTTCCGCCTCAGGAGACAGCAGCAGTACTAATGCGCGTAGGAGCGGAGTCGCGCTATAAGTAGTGTGATGGTGGGCGTGGCCGAGCGTCAGGGGGCGTGGCCAGGCTCGAGGGCTTGTCGGGATGGCGGCAAACACCGAGGCAGCTCTTCGATCAGCTGTGCGGTGTGCGGGGATACCGGTGTGCAACAGGAGTGACGGTGAGTTTTAAAACAGAACAGGTTAAAACAAATTACAAGTAAAACTCCCGGCTTCCGCCTCAGGAGACAGCAGCAGTACTAATGCGCGTAAGAGCGGAGTCGCGCTATAAGTAGTGTGATGGTGGGCGTGGCCGAGCGTCAGGGGGCGTGGCCAGGCTCGAGGGCTTGTCGGGATGGCGGCAAACACCGAGGCAGCTCTTCCATCAGCTGTGCGGTGTGCGGGGATACCGGTGTGCAACAGGAGTGACGGTGAGTTTTAAAACAGAACAGGTTAAAACAAATTACAAGTAAAACTCCCGGCTTCCGCCTCAGGAGACAGCAGCAGTACTAGTGCGCGTAGGAGCGGAGTCGCGCTATAAGTAGTGTGATGGTGGGCGTGGCCGAGCGTCAGGGGGCGTGGCCAGGCTCGAGGGCTTGTCGGGATGGCGGCAAACACCGAGGCAGCTCTTCGATCAGCTGTGCGGTGTGCGGGGATACCGGTGTGCAACAGGAGTGACGGTGAGTTTTAAAACAGAACAGGTTAAAACAAATTACAAGTAAAACTCCCGGCTTCCGCCTCAGGAGACAGCAGCAGTACTACCCTTCCACAGGAAAAGCCTTGTGTACTGTGATTGTATTATTATTTATTTAATCAGCAACTAAGAGAAAAGAAGATAAAGAGATATATTTTCAGTATAATTTTTAAGGTGTAGTGTCGTTTTTGGAACGGATGCACGCATGGTTATTGTGTGGGTATGACGTATGCTTAGCACGGTGCCTGACCCCCGACCGCTCGAGCCAAGCTACCACAGTGTATGTCTGGGAGAACACCACCACCCTTCCAGTGTGGGAGTGTTTTTCTAACACCTCCGAATACTCAATCTATTTGGATCATCATCTGCTTCTCAAATGCTTGCTCCTGATCTTATCGAAACCGATTGGCTAGATCACTATCCACACCCATTCATATTCCCACTAGCAAACTATCACCCTCGCACCATGAATACACTGAAAATACTGGCTCCGTCCCTTGAGAAACATCATGAAAAACAATTGGAAAGCTCACCCTAGAAAGCAATAAGCTGGTTCCAACTGACAATCAAGGCAAGTTAATATCCAAATATCATACTCTCAAACTGAAACTTCTCTGCAACAAATCAGGCCAACTTGGTTCCACTACCTTCATGAACTAAGATCAATCAAAAACCTAGAGGAAAAATCGGTAGCCTCAAAATTTCCCAGGAGTAGATGCCATACAAAGGCCTCAATGAAAGAATACAAGCTAGCAATCTTATAAATCCCGATTTAAGCAGATTGCATACAGAAGCAGAAAATCATGTCTGCCAAGTAGCTAGTATCCATGAAAATATCACTTCACCCGACAAAGCACAAATAGCCGCAAAAATGCAATGAATTCTTTATTGGAAAATTACCCAAATCAGAGACAATGGATTATCAATGCAATATCCAAACAAAATGTCTTCCTTCAAATATCGAAGAAATAAATGTGAAACCTACACTCAATCTCTTCAGATGTCTTACAACTTAGACCAACTGCAACCATGATGCAATTTCATCAATTAATAAAATGACTTTCAATCTTCTAGAACCATCAAGAAGCCTGCTGATCAACACCGCACTACAACAGGGAATCTTCCCGAATCACCTGAAAACAGACACAATCCTAAACATTTGATATGACAGGTTAATCTCTGACCCTCCTGGTTTGAGGAAAACAACTGACAACAGTCTTTCCCCAACAAATTTCCTACATAAATGACATACCGCTGCAAGCTAACCATGACCCGGACACGGCACTCCTTATTCACCTGGACCTCTACGCAACATTTGACACAGTCTCACACCCCATCTTCATCCAATACCTATACGATATTGGAATCCAAGGACATGCACTTCGATTCATCTGCTCCTTCCTAACTGGTAGAGGACCCAGTCAGTCAGTCAGTCTGGCACCGTTCCCCTCGGATGCCCGCAACCACATCTGCGGAGTTCTGCAAGGATCCTCCCTGAGCCCGACCCTATTCAGCACATAAATGATCCCTCTAGCCAGCATAATTCACACTCACGATATCAACATCGTCTCCTACACAAATGATGAAACTCATTCTCTCCCTCACAGACAAGTAGCCCAGTACCCGGATCGTGTTCAATGCCTGCATGACTTAAATCGCACAATAGATGAAGACCAACTGTCTGAAGCTGCACACTGACAAGACTGAAATCATGGTCTTCAGGGAGAGAACATAACTGTGGGAATCCACCTGGTGGCCAACAGATCAAGTACGGACCCCCACCCTCGCCAAATACCCTGAGATCATAATCACAGTAAACTCAACATGATCCCCCAAGCCAATGCCGTCCCTGCTCATGATTCCATACACTAAAGATGCGGAATATTTTCAACTGGCTCCCAATCAGCACTCGGAAAACCATCATGCAAGCCCTGGTCACAAGCAAGCTTGACTATGGGAGCACCCTGGATGCCAGGATCAACATAAACTCACCAGAAGGCTGCAGACGATTCACAACTCAGAAGCCAGAATCACTCTCAACCTCCCACGCAGCACCCCACCAACATTTTCAAGGCACTACATAACACTGTTCCAGCATACCACAACAGTTGCATCTACTTTCACAAACCTTCTAGACACCTCTACTCATCCGGACTGTTACTTCCCTAAGATCTGATCTGGCGGATGAGCCTCCCCCTACATCGATTCTAAAGCATAAAATAACCTGCTGCTACACATAAAAGCATCCTCCTCGTTTCTTAAAATCCGCAAGAAGCTGAATACCTGGCTTTTTGAGTAGTCCCACTAGGCCTTAGGTGTGTCTAGACTCACACCTGCTCAGCGTGCCAGGACACTCTCCGGGTCATAGAACACTCTACAAATCTGCACAGCATAACCATAAGTCTGGTTTCAAGTCATGTTATTGAAACTGCAACTCTTAAATCCTAGCCCATATAAACTGCATCCCAAAGAAAGGAGAATCTTACTTACCCAAATTTCAGGATCGGTCAGCAGTGTTTGACACTGCTAATCATCTGAAGCTGCAACACAGAATAGGACTCAAGAAACAAGTATTTATATGATTTTACTCTTTCATCTCCCACTGTAACCAGTTTGGGAGGATAGCAAGCATAGCTCAAACTTTGAGTTCCAGAAGTATTAACTATGTAGGCTCTGTTCAAAGTAGGATATCATATGACAGGATTTGTAAAGCTTGACTGTTACCCAGATCAATCAATCAATCAGTACATTTATATAGCGCGCTACTCACCCGCGAGGGTCTCAAGGCGCTGGGGTAGGGGGGTGCTGCTACTGCTCAAATAACCAGGTCTTGAGGTGTTTCCTGAAGGTGAGATGGTCCTGTGTCAGTCGTACGTGTGCGGGGAGGGAGTTCCATGTCCTCGCAGCCAGGTAGGAGAACGATCTCCCTCCGGTGGAGGTTCTGCGTATCCGTAGGACGGTGGCAAGGGGAAGGTTGGCGGAGCGGAGCTGGCGGGTGGGGGTGTAGAATGAGAGGCGGCTGTTGAGGTATTCGGGGCCCATGTCGTGGAGTGCTTTGTGTGCGTGGGTGAGGAGCCTGAACGTGATCCTCTTGCTGACGGGGAGCCAGTGCAGGTTTCTCAGGTGGGCGGATATGTGGCTATGGCGAGGGATGTCGAGGATGAGTCGTGCGGAGGCGTTCTGTATGCGTTGGAGTCGTTTCTGAAGTTTGGCAGTGGTTCCTGTGTATAGCGCGTTTCCGTAGTCCAGTCGGCTGGTGACGAGGGCCTGGGTGACGGTCTTTCTGGTTTCGGTGGGGATCCACCTGAAGATTTTTCGGAGCATGCGCAGGGTGATTAAGCACGAGGATGAGACGGCGTTGACTTGCTTGGTCATTGTGAGGGAGGAGTCCAGGATGAATCCCAGGTTGCGTGCGTGGTTCGTGGGTGTCGGTGCGGTGCCCAGAGCTGTGGGCCACCAGGAGTCGTCCCAGGCAGATGGGGTTGTCCGAGGATGAGGACTTCCGTTTTGTCTGAGTTCACCTTCAGGCGACTGAGCGTCATCCATTCTGCGACGTCTTTCATCCCTTCCTGGAGGTTGGTTTTGGCGGTGGCTGGGTCTTTGGTGAGGGAGAGTATCAGCTGGGTGTCGTCGGCGTAGGAGATGATGTTGATGTTGTGTCTGCGTGAGATGGCAGCGAGGGGGCTCATGTAGATATTGAAGACTGCTGGGCTGACAAGGAGCCTTGGGGTACGCCGCAGATGATCTTGGTGGCCTCAGAGCGGAAGGGAGGGAGGCGGACTCTCCGGGTTCTATCGGAGAGGAACGAGGTGATCCAGTCCAGGGCCTTTCCTTGGATTCCAGTGTTGAAGAGGCGGGTTATTAGGGTGCGATGGCATACGGTGTCAAAGGCTGCCGAGAGGTCTAGGAGGATGAGAGCGGTTGTTTCTCTGTTGTCCATCAGGGTCCTGATGTCGTCGGTGGCTGCGATGAGGGCGGTCTCGGTGCTGTGGTCTGCTCGAAAACCGGACTGGGACGGGTCGAGCGAGTTGTTTGCCTCGAGGAATGCAGACAGCTGTTTATTGACGGTCTTCTCGATGACTTTAGCAGGAAAGGGCAGAAGAGAGATGGGGCGGAAGTTCTGGAGGTCTTTGGGGTCCGCTGTGGGTTTCTTCAGAAGGGCGTTGATTTCTGCGTGCTTCCAGCTCTCAGGGAAGGTGGTTGACGTGAAGGAGTGGTTTATGACGTTCCGGAGGTGGGGTGCGATGATGATGTCGGCTTTGTTGAAGATATGATGTGGGCATGGGTCAGAGGGGGAGCCAGAGTGGATGGTGTTTATGATGTGGGTGGTGTCTTCAGTGCTGATGGGGGTCCAGGCGCTGAGGGTGGTGGTGGGCGTCGTTGGTTCGGTGACTGGAGGCAAAGTCAGGGGTCCGAAGCTGTAGTGTATGTCTGCGATCTTGCGGTGGAAGTACGTGGCGAGGGAGTTGCAGAGGTCTTGGAGATGTCGTTGTTGTTGGCGCTGGGGTTGGAGAGCTCTTTGACGATGCTGAAGAGTTCCTTGCTGTTGTGGGTGTTGCTGTCGAGCCGCTTTTTGAATGATGACCTTTTGGTGGTGCGGATCAGCTGGTGGTGTTCGCGAGTGGCGTTCTTGAGGGCTGTCATGTTTCCTGTGGTCCGTTCGTGGCGCCAGGTTTTTTCGAGGGTACAGCAGGATTTCTTTGAGGGCGTCTGTGAACCATGAGGTTTTCCTGTTGCCAGTCATGCAAGGGAGTTTCTTCAGTGGGGCGAGGTCGTCGGCGCAGTTGGTGATCCACTGTGCGAGGTTGTGGGCTGCGTCGTTGGTGTCAGCGGTGTTTGCTGGCGGGTTCAGGCTCAGCGATGAGAGGAGCTGGTCTGTGGTGATTTTGCTCCAGTTTCTGCGGGGGATTTGTTGCGTACGGTGGTGGGATGTCTTCTTTTGGAAGGTGAAGTGGATGCATCTGTGGTCGGTCCAGTGTAGTTTGGTGGAGTGGCTGAAGGAGACGTGGTTGCTAGCGGAGAAGATGGGGTAGAGCGTGTGGCCAGCGAGGTGGGTGGGGGTGCTGACCAGTTGCTTGAGTCAGAGGTTGGCCAGGTTGTCGAGCAGGGTGGTGGTGTTGTTGAAGCTGCTGTTCTCCAGGTGGAAGTTCAGGTCCCCCAGGAGGATGTATTTTGGTGAGGCTAGGGCGTGTGGGCTGATTAAGTCGGTGATGGTTTCGCTGAATTGTGTGCGCGGGCCCGGGCGTCTGTAGATGAGCGTTCCTCTAAGGGTGGTCTTGGGGTTGGTGTGAATCTGGAAGTGTAGGTGTTCGGTGGCAGAGAGTGTGTCTTCGGTGTTGGTCGTGATGTTGGTGGTGTTCTTGTAAACGATGGCGATGCCTCCTCCGGTTCTTCCGGGTGATCTTGTAGCCTTCCGGGATGGCTATGGCGATGTCGGGGGCCGAGGATGTGTTCATCCAGGTTTCCGTGAGGAAGGCGACATCTGGTGCTGTTGTGTCGAGGAGGTCCCAAAGTTCGATGGCGTGCTTGTGGATGGAGCGGGTGTTGAGGAGGATGCATTTGAGGTGGTTGTTGTCGTTGATTTGTCCTGCGGCCGGGGGGGTGGGGGGAGGGGGCGGGAGGTTCTGAGGCAGGTGAATTTGCAGGCTTGGCAGGTGAAGGGTCCATGGGTGCACTTCGGAGTGGCTTGGTGGCAGGCGGGAGGTCGACCAGTGTTGAGTGTGTTGAGGGCGGCGGTGTTGTACCTCAGCCGGGGTTCCTGGCGTCGGCTGGAACCAGGGGTTCTGGCGCTGGGCGCAGTCCCGGCGCAGACGAGTTTGCCTTCGGCACGCCAGCGGCGCGGCCTCCATATGACGGCAGAGGGAGGGAGGAGCAGCTGGGAGGCGGGAGCGGGGCGGCGAATGGGAGGCAAGGGGGCAGGGCCGGGAAACGGAGGCAGGGGGCGCAAAGGAAACCGGGCAACAGGGGTTGCGAAACCACAGGGGCAGAGAGCAACGACAGTAACAGCACCAACAGGGAGAGCGGGGGTACAGAAATCAAAATGAACAGGAGGCAAAGGGAGACACATGGGCAAAGAGCAACGACAGTACCGCGCCAACAGGGAGAGCGGGGGTACAGAAATCAAAATGAACAGGAGGCAAAGGGCGACAAAGGGGCAAAGAGCAACAACAGTACAGCGCCAACAGGGAGAGCGGGGGTACAGAAATCAAAATGAACAGGAGGCAAAGGGCGACAAAGGGGCAAAGAGCAACAACAGTACAGCGCCAACAGGGAGAGCGGGGGTACAGAAATCAAACTGGATAGGAGGCAAAGGGCGACAAAACAAAGCAGGATTACCAGCGATGCGGGCGGAGCCCGGGTGGCAGAGCAGCGAGCACCGGTCACACAGGGGGCAAGGTCGCCCTGGAGCTACAAACGTGTGAAGATGGGGGACCTGGATACAGATCAAGTACAAATGAAAAGGAACCACTTCCAATTGAAGAGAAAGTTTTCAGTTTCTTCCTGAATTTGGGCTGTGAATTTAGAGCGCTTAGTCAAGCAGAAGAGCATTTCAATGTTTGGAGACTAGAAAAAAAGGAGACTTTGTCAATCTGGGTATGCTTGATATGACAAGTGCAGATTAAGTAGTAACTCTAGGATCTCAAAGAGTGAGATGGATGGTAAGAACAAATGAGCTTTTAAGTGTAGGAAGGAACTTTGTTGGAGACAGACAAATGCCATATAGATCCTTATGAAGATGAAACGCTTGCCTGCCAGAAGCTAGAGCAAACCCCTTCTAATGGAATGGTCCAGATTAACGACAAGGCAGGTCTAGGAAGAGGCATGCAGTAGAATGTTTTCTAGTATTTGAAAATGATGTAGTACGTAACCTAGGAAGCTCAGGAGTAGTGAGTCAGAGTCTAGTCAGGATGATGCCAGACATGGACAACTGTCTTTCGAGTAGGAACCAGAAGAAGAGGAAGGGCTTTCCTAAGAGTTATAAGTAAGGCAAAGCAAGTTACTGGAACTGTGGATACATGAGTGGAAAAAGATTCGTTTTGCTCAAATCTGATACGCATGTTCTTGACGGTGCAGGAAAGTTTGGAGGACAAGCCTAGCTCTCATGGCCACCAAAGTTTTCACCAAAAGGATGGTTCTTTGCCAAACAAGGGGATCTGTCTTCAGGGCTCGACAAATCCACTCGCCCGCTCGCATATGCGAGGTAGAATTAATAAGGACGAGCTATTTTTGGGTCCTAACTTTTATCCTGTGTCATTAAAAACGGAGCAAATGTGACAAGTTAACAAGATTTAAAGGCATTTTTATTGCTCACAAAGCTAATGAGCAATAAAGATGCATTTAAATCTTGTTAACTTGTCACATTTGCTCCGCTTTCAGAGACGGAGGTCAAGTAGGGTGAAGTTAGGTCGAGGAGATTTTTGAAGGTACTAGACCTGCAGGACTAGTACCATTTTTCGGATTTTTCGAGCCCTGGGTCTTGTAATGTGGGAGACCATGTTAAATGCTGCAGATAAGTCTAATAATATCAGGGTGCTGTGCCACATTGATGATTCACGATGGCACAAAGATCTTTTTCTGTAATGGCAAGAAAGACGGTCCTAGTACTGTGAACACATAAGCACACATTTTTCCAACTCAAGAGTCAATGTTCATGCTTACTCTGACAATACGCATCTCAGTGGGAAATATCGTCCACGCATGACATCCTCATCCTTCAAACCTGCCTGAAGAAACTTCAACACTGGATGTCTTTGAATTTTTTGATGTGGAACCCGCAAAAAAAAAAAAATGAATACTTGCTCATCTCTACAAAATCCAAAACCAAAACGGACCATGTTCTTCTCAAGTAATTAAAAATAGAAGGCTTCTTTCCCTTGCAATTACTTGCGACAAAACAAAACGGACCTATCAACAAACCTCTACTCAAACTCACTATAATAATAATAATCCACATTTGTAAAGCGCGAACAATGACGCATAAGGCTCTCTAGGTGCTGGGGAGCGTTGGGAAGATTAAGCAAGCTATTGCTCAGAGTCTGCCGCAGGCACCGGGGATCGAACTGTGAGCCCCTGGGTCCCGGAGTCAGTCATCCTGGCCGCTGCGCCACACCTCTTCCCTACTGTTAGACCTGCCAGCCCTTTGGCGGTTCCCTCCTCATATTATTTTTTTTCCCTTTCCCTTTTCATTTTTTCTGTCCACTAACTACTTTTTGGGTGCTGATGTAGAGGCTCTGGGCGCCTCATCCTTACTACCTGAGGGAGAGGCGCAAGGTGCTTCACTGTTGTGAGGGATTGCCGGACGATCTCACGAATATGACGCCATGGAAGGGCTCTGGTCAACACTTACCACACAAATTCCCCCGTAAGAGAATGATGGACTACCCTGAACTACGATACCCATATTCCTCTCCTGTTTATCCACAGACAGGAAGCGAGGACCCGGAAGAGGGCGGGGTTAACCCCGGAACTGCAAACCAACACCCAATGAAAGGCGAAGGAGAAGGGACACCGTCGTCACGGACCAAAGGCGAGAGAGAGGAAGGGACGCGGAACGAACAGCACGAAGAAGACGAAGGCGGAGTAAGGATAGCGGGAAGAGGGGACGCGAACGAGGACAGTCGGGAGGAAGACCGGGAAGACGCGGAGCCGGAGGACCGGTGGTGCGAAGATTGGTGGTGCCCTCCGGAGGATGCTGGGGCGCGGCCGCAGCTCTGGAGAGTTACGGCGGGGCCGGTGAGTGAAAGCGTCACAGGGGTTTAGGAACCGAGGGTTTGACGGGTTCTCGTGGAAGACGGGAGGGAACGCACTGAGGGGGAGGCGGGAGAGACCAAGGAAGGTTGAGCTTGGTACACTATATATTGATTGCCCTATGCCTGCCTTGTTAAAGTCGGACCTAGCTATACGTCTTTACACCCCGAACCTCGCCGACTCCTCATCCCGCGAACCTTGTTCTTGCGTAGTGCACGATAAAAACATGAAAGAATAAATAGTTAGAAGTTGGTTTTCAGGTCCTTTTTGTAATTACCCCATTCCCTTCACTACCCTATTCCTTCACGACCCTACAACTGATAGACCCCGAAGAAACACTCCTGGTGTGGTGACGGTGCTTCTTAAACGCGACATACCAGTAAATACATAACTGACGGCTCCCTCTTTTCCCTCCTATGAGCCTCCGGGAAGACGGCCGCCGCACTGACGAAGACACACCTGGCACGTCAAGCTCAAGCTCTACAGACCCATCGGACTCAGCGGAAGTACTCGCAGGAGGGAAACCAGAAGACACAACAACCTCCAGAACTCTCTTATCTCAGAAACAAAATAAAACTCTTTCTTTCGGCAAATATATCCAGCCTCCTCGCCTGTTTATCAAGCCTGCCCTCCCACAACTGTAAAAACAGGGAGAGGGAGGTTAGACTCACAAAATGGTGGTTCCAACTGTCACCTCAGCACCTGGGCCATAGGCTGCCATGAGAGGTTCCAGAACCTTCTGGACCACTCTGGCCAGTCAGGCCCCAGGTGATAAATAGAGGTGGGGGCAGGGCGGCCATTTTAGGAGTGGGATGAGCTGTGAGGCAGTCAGGAGTAAGGCACCTGTGTGGGGAGGTGGCTGCGCTGGATAGGGAAGTGACAGGTCTTAGGGTCTGCGCGTCTTCCAAAATCAGCTGATACCACCCCCAACCTTCTGACCGGTCCCTGAACACAGCCAAAGACTTTGGGGGTGACCGTTTCCCTGAGAGCCTCAAAGTGGAAAGAATCCCGGAAGATTGGGACCCAGGAGAGAGTCGCCATCAGGAACTATCTGTCCCTCATACCCAACATTGCCTGGGATCCCTAGACAATCTGGCCCTAGCGACTGCCCACTGTCCCTGGCTATTGGGGAGGAGTCGGGGCTCTATACACGGAGATTAGCTGACCTACCTATCAGCTGTGAGGTGGGACCTGCACCCTTAATTTCAGCCCCGTCACCATTCCTTACCAGGAGTATTCACCGCCGCGCCCCCGGGGTCGATAGATTGCCTGTGGCTATCAGGGAGTGACGTGTGGTCATCCGGAGATCTGTGGGGAAGAGACGGAATCTCTCGCAGATAGTTGGCCGGCATCGCGTAAGGCTGCTGAGGAGAATCTCGCAGCAAGGAAGTGCAGGGCGGATCTGGCCTGGAGGTCGCCGCCTAGAGTCACGTGAGCGGGGACGATACTGTAGCGCCGCCCCGCTGGTGTCAATTGTGGGAGGATTTCAGTTGTGTGGAGGCCGCGCCCCCGCAAGCCACGCTGCTACTGGCGGCTGCGGGAGCCCGGAACTGTGGATGCGGAAGCTACTTGGGCCAACCCCTGATCTGAGGAAACCGCGGAGGAGCAAATCCAGAAGGTGTGGGAGCGAGGGAGTGAGGCCCCCACCAGCGAGGCTCCCACCAGGAGAGGAGCCCCACTCGCAGGGTAGCTCTTGGGGGAGGCGGGTGAGCGGTGGTGCTCGGTTGTTCACCTTTCCCCCTGTGAGGGCTTCTCATCAGCGCAGCGAGCTCCGTCTGCCCCAAAGAGGTGGGCACTCGTCCTCCGTCTCTGTCAAGAAATCCTGTCATGCGAGGGGAGGAAAACGGTAACCAGCGAAAACGGACTACATCTCCCAGGATGCTTAGCGGTTGAGAGGTTAAGTAAACAGGAGAGCTGTTACATAACTCAAGGAAAACACGCCCTATAAAGGGAGGAACCGGGAGGTACAACGCTGTCGGATAATGTGTTTACACCGACGTACCTGCTTAGTGAAGAGCAGTGTTCCGGAGTGGTGCTCCAGTAAGGCAAGAACGGAGGTAGGTCGAGTCGTTACTCCCTGGGCCGTGTCTTGCCCCATCGTCACCTGTGAAGGACCCGGAAGCTCTACCGGATAACCATTGAGCTTCGCTTTTTGACTCGGCTGAGTCAAAGCGCAGTGGCGCTTTTGCTGGTTGGAGTCGTAACTCCCAGCCCGACCAGAGATACAGGGACTGCCAGCTGTAACGCACACCAGGAGGTGTTTGCCGCGTTACAGACTCGGAAGTCCACAGGATCGATCGAGCGGCTGCTCTCGGTTCAGTCTTCTTTGCTTGTGATTGGGGTATCGGTGACGCATCACCAGGAGGTGACTCCGCGTCCCGGTGCAGTCTGAGGAAGAGGTTGAGCGGCTGCTCCCTTCAGGTAGAGACCCCGGCTGGGTGTTTCCCTGACTCCTCGATTCTCCCCAACACTCTTCGTGCCCCTCACAGCCTACCGATTGGCATTGTCGGCCATTTCATTTCTGCCCTCTGTTGGCATACGCCGGGATCGGCGTATATGCAGAGGACGGTTAGGACCATCCGTGCTGTGGGCTGGTAACGTACTTAGCCTGGAGGATTCCAGTGACTATAACCTTTGTTTATTCCTTGTATTATTTTTGCCTTCATTAAAATAACTAAACCTTCACAAGTGGTTGCGTTCTCATTATCGTGTCTGTTAAACGATCCTGAGACGTTCAGGGCGTTACAGTCTCGAAGGAACTTCGCGAGAGGAGGACCCCAAAGAAACAGTAAGCTGGGCCTACAAAAAGGGGTGGGGGAAAAGAGCCAAGAGAGTACAGCAGAGCCCACGAGAGCCCGCATTAACAGGCAGAAGATGTCCATGTAACCAGAGTGTTGGGCTTTAAGGAAACAAGGGCCCAGGTTGTAAATAACTATTGCTGGTCCTAAAACCACGTGTGACTGAAGTCAAGGAAATAGTGATTATGCGCATAGTGTGTAAGACAGCAGCCCGAGTTTGGTAACAGTGAGGGGTTGGGGGTACTGCCTATCTGGAAGGGAATAATCTGGGTGATAAAGAACCAACCCCGAGACTGTATAGCTGTCACTAAGCAACTGCCAGCCGCCTGGTCATTGTCTTGGTAGTTTCTGAGAATAATAAGTTAATTGTTAGAGACCAGATAGGAGTTGGAGCGTGTTGCCATTAGGGAATCCAACTGGCAGGCGAACACTGTGCAAACTAAATGATTTCTTGAAATGGTGTAAAAGATAATTGTGGTGTAAAGTAACGTAAGGAAAAGTATTGACTATTTAAATATGATGAAATGTTCTTACCTTGAAATGTGATCCTGAATAACCCTGTTTGAGAAGACAAGATAAAGACTTCTAGTAAACTTTAAATTTAATCAGTGTAGTGACCTTTTTTTTCAGTGGTGTTGCGCTAGGTTGTGAGCTGGATGTGATGCAAGCACGAGATGCCATGTTGGGATGAAAGCCTGTTGGCCTGAGTCAAGCTACCTCTAGGACGTAGGTCCAACACCCACTAAGGATAATTGAGAACAATCTGCTAATTCCAAACCAGTTACAATAGCAGCTCACACCATGATCATCTCCCACCTGGAATCAGGATACGCTATTTTGTTCGGTATGTCAATATCTCCTTCTGCACCAATCTATAAAAGCTTTCAATCCACAGCCAAAATAGATTTGAAAAATAAAATATGACAACCACTGCTCCACAATCCTAGAAGAACTACCCTGCTACAGCTAGAACATTTACACATGGCTGCCTTGCATACAAAGCCATTTAGCACAACTAACTGAAGTATACAGCCATGCTACTTGCTATCTCAGGTGGTCAAGAAAGCCTGCGAAAACCTGGTGCTTCTCAAGACTCCCAAATTTAGGGCCATCCAAGCCATTAAACAGTCCCTCACAAGAGCAGCACCCAAGTTCTGCAAGCTCACTCCCACTCTGCTGAGAGCCCACCCTACCCTCATGTGTGTCAAAGGGCAACTAAAAAAGTTTCAACGTGTATGTAATCTAGAGCTTCATATCCTCTGAGCCCTTACCACCTCTCCCAACCACAGGCTGCTGACCACATTCTTCAAAGCTCCCAGCTTCCTTTCACCTTCTATAGCTTCTGATGTACTCTTCAATTGTTCTACAAAGGTTATTCAGTAAAGCGCATAAATTCTACTTGGTGTACATACAAAGTAGAAAATTGTTACGTGAATAGTAAATTTAAAAAAATTAGACTGAAGAAACTTTCAAAACTTTGATCAATTTACTAGCCACCAGACATGACCTGGCTTTATCTAACCAGAGACTGCCTTAGCTTCGGCATGTCAATACCAGCTCTGAGAAGCAAAGAGCTGTGCTACAGAAAAGTGTAAAACATCTTGTTAATGGCAGGCGAGGTCAGTATGAAAAAAGTGTGCAGTGCACAAACTAGAATTTCTTGCTTGAAGAAAGCTGCATTTTGTTTCACTCAGCAAAGCACTCACATTGTTTAGGGTCCACACTTTGATTCCTGCGAACGAAGCCTATAGCAACAATTGATAATAAAGTAAGGACAATTGCCAGTCTATCCTAGTGCAGTTTTACTTAATGCCCAACAAGTATCTCATTTAGCCAAAAGTATGTTGCTGCTTCCCTTATTTAAAAAGCCATTTATTTTGCTTTATTATGAGCAAACGTTAAACCCTGGAGTGTAAACCCTTCACTCTCCACCGGTTCGTCAGGATCCCTGCTGAATGTAGGCTGTTTTAGTTAACAAAGCTCTCCTCCATCCAGTCACTGACTGCTTTGCGCAACACAATTTTTATTTGCCCTTAAAAGATAATATTTTCTGTAAATGTTACACTGTTATCAGTTGTAATATTTGTTACATTATTTACATAAAGAATACCATAAGTGTCTTGTTATACATTTACAATAATTAACATACATGTCTTTCCAAAATAGCACACTCCATTTTAATTGAAGCAGGTTGTTGAGGTGAAGATTCAGAATTTTACATCACCTAATTCAATGCAAAGATAGAGAGAAAAAAAACTATCTAAGGCAGGAATGGATCTATGCCAGATTTTCAAAATAGCTACAGACCATGTAAGTGATTTCTAATCAGTTTACACATAAATAAATATAACCCATGTGGACTGCCTGAAATTCTGACAGATACAGTCCCCTGGGGCCAAGATTGGATCATTGTGCTGTAACCCAAGCATCAATGCGAACAGGCAACAAATGCATACCAGCCCTCTCCTTCGTACAGATATTCGGTCAAGATATCGGACGTGGCCGACACCCCATCATTTGCGGGGGATTCTAAGTGTATCCTGGATGGCACCACAGACAGGTTTCCGCAGAGAGAAGACACAAAACCAGGGATGACACGCACGTAGCAGGAGGTCATGGCAAATATGGGGTATGTTGATATCTGGAGGGAGCTTCACCCAGCAGCCAGAGAGTACTCCTGTTGCTCACTGACTCAAAAAACTTATAGCAGATTAGACAAAATATTGGTCACAGCCGTGATGCTCCGGTTGTGCAGTAAACCCAATACACTTGGAGAAAGCTCCAGAACAACTTACTCATGTGAATTATCAATCAGATACGGCTACAGCTGCTTTGGGGATAACACGAACAGCAGCATACTTAGGAGTCTGTATTATTAGTCAAGTAGATGAGGTGATCACGCTCAATTACGAACCATTGTTGAAGAGGGTGGTTGCAAATTTGCGTGATTGGCACCGGCTACCCCTTAATATAGTCGGGAGGTGTAACATCTTTAAAATGAATATTCTTCCGAAGTTTTGTATTTATTTCGTACTATCCCATTCAGGGCACCGTTGGCGTTTAAGCGCCTAGATAGTGCTATGGGTAGTTTTATCTGGAGTTATCGGAGTGCAAGGAGAGCCCTACAGTATATTAAGCAGTCATACATAAAAATCAAGGCGGGTTTATGCTCCCAGATTTTAAATTGTATTTTTGGGTCGCGTTTTTTGGCCGAATACAAAGTTTGCTTCAGGGACCCGATAGCGGTATGGTCTGGCTTTCTTATCAATTGGAATGCAGTGCGGACATAGGGGTTTTACTATATGAAACTATCGACCCTTAATTACTATAAGAGGGTTCGATTGAAGGTAGTTAGAGACAGTCAAGATATTTCTAAGGCATAGTCTCTTCCAAAGTTGCATGTGTATACCATGTTATGGGATAATCCTATATTATCCGAGATATTCCAGGACCTTGTTGGAAGAAGGTGGCAAAGCATGGGGTATAGTACAGCTCAGCCAGTTGTTTGATGGACTAGGATTTCGGTCGTTTGCTGCTTTGAAAGAAGAGTATGGGGTGTCGCAGAATATATTTTTTAAGTATCTGCAAATTAGGGATTACTTTACTCGTGGTCTTGGCTTACCACAGATGCCCAGTCCTTCTGAGGTGCTCTCTGTACTTTTTGAAACTTCTGGCCGAGGGTTTATTGGTAAAGCATATCAAAAACCTTTAGCTACTGCTAGTGATGACGGCATACAGATTGCAGCAAAACTAAGCCGGGTTTTTTAAACTGTTATAACTAAAGAGGAATTACAGGAATCCTTGGCAACTATAGATTTAGCATTGGTTAACTTGAAATTACAGCAGCATAGGGTTATATTTATGCTGTACTATACCCCGCTCATCTCCAAATGGGCGGCGAATCAATTATTCTTACCGAAAACATTTTGTCCAAAGTGTCAAGTGCATGCCGCCGATTTGCGACATATGTTTATTACTTGTCCAGGACTGAGTTTATTTTGGTCTGATGTTAATCAGGTTTTCTAAATATTGGCTGATCATGAAATTCAGATGACAGAGAAGGAAATTGTATTGGGATAATACAGGATCGAGGTTGTTTAACGGGACTACTTGTATCAATTTGAATTGCGAGTGCCTATTTGTGCATTGCTCGTGCTTGGATAAAAAAACATGTCCTAGCATTAATGAATTTTGGGTCCTGCTCCGAGAAATTTACAAACTGGAGATGGCCCTTGCTAAAGTTAGAGGTCCACGTTCTTGGCAAAAATGTAAACGGGTGTGGTGTAGTGTTCTGTGGGACTAGAACTTGTGTCACACATGAATTTTGTTTGTGGCCGCTACTTCCAGGTCTTCCAAAGCAGCACCCTGTGGGCTTCCAGACAGGTTACACTCACGGTCTGCACTCCCAAGACCGCACTGCCTCCTGGCCACTTGCGGCACACGTGTGTCCAGCAGGAGACAGGGGTCTCTCTTTGCATCCAGAGATTTTCAAAGGGAACCATGTCCTCCAGTGTCCCCTAGACCTCCACTGCCTTCCAGAGGAATTGGAGATGCCAGCATCACTGACCCTGGAGGCACAGGTCCAAGAATCCAAGTCAATACAAGTCCACATCGTCCCACAACTCAAGACAGGGATTCATCTATGACAATCCTTTGGTCTCTGTACCCTGCAGGTTCCAGTGCTTTTCAGACGTTTTCTCTTGTAGTGAGGTTTCAAAGTGGCCACCTCTGCCCAAACCAAAGATGCCACATTTCTACAACCTTGTCTCATCTGTCCCAAACAGCATTTTGGGGCTTTTCAAGATGGAGACTTGGTGGTGGTCACTGGTCACAGTTCCCTGAGCGCATTAAGCCAAACTGCCTCTTTCCTACCAAAACAACAAAGGGGTTTCCTTGAGACATAGGGAAGTGCATTCCATACTTGTCAGTCAGTGTGAACGTATTTAACCTATACAGATTCTGACTCTACCCTCTTCCTCTCCCAGGAAAAGGCTTAGTCCCTCTAAATGGGCACATTTTGTTGGGAGAAAAGCTTTGATCTACCCACAAGCCAGTAGATTCATTAACATGGACCAATCATGGGCACAAATACCACCTAGAGTTCATACTCTTTCGGTATTGGCTCCTCGCTCCTGGTTTGCAAGCTTATTGGGCATGCTTGTACAATAGTGGGAATGTACTGCAATAATGTCATCTTGATAACACTATTCAGAAAATATGTAAAAAGGTATATCATGAAAGTACATTTTCTTACAGGAACATGCTGTACAGATTTTGCCCAGTGATCAGCTTGGGCCTTGAAGAATACGGGACTTTGACTGCGTCTGGTGGGCATTGCCATCAAGTTTCAAAAGATCTACTAGTCTCTCGAGATTGAGGTGATAACAGCTGCCATTTCGGAAGTGGTTGATACAAATACAGCGCCCTCCAGATTCTCAATGCTTCACATTGAGAATCTGGAGGGTTTCTCAGTATAGTCAGCACATTCCAAGAGCCCTATGGTACAGTCATCCACCCTTAAGCAAAGTATTATTCAAATAGTCTAGGGAACCGAGAGTGTGGGAACATTGGATTTCCTGTGCACTATGCATATTATTGTTTGGTTTTGAACATGTTATTGTTTAATGTTCTAGTAGTTATTCTAGATTCATTTGTTTAACAAAAGGTGAGGCATATAGCAAGAACAAGCTGAAAAGGCATTACAAAATTAATTGAGAAAATCACAAGTTGGTGACAAATAATCCTTCTCGGAAGGCTATTAACCAACTAATCTTTGCAGAGAAATAGTCAAAGAGCCCACAATAATTCCTGTCTTGGCGTCTTTCCACAGGGATAAGTACAACTTGTCTTGTTTCTAATCGTCTTCTTTTTTTTTTAGTTTGCTATTTGGTTCAGGCCATCTGCCCCTTGGGTCATTCAACCACTACCATGTATAGCTATTCCAGAAGGGACTGCATGGGCTTGACATATCGAAGGGTTCATGATGTTTCTGTAACTCAAACAGGAAGAAACCTAGACTTGCACGAGTGAGAGGGTAGTTCAAAGCTTAAATCCAATTAAGGAGTAATTCTGAGAAATAAACATAAAACCTAAACATAGGGAAAGGAGTAAAAATAGGCACAAATTATCATCATAAATGTATTCCAGGCCTTTGTTACCCATTGAAAGAGATGTGAAAACTTTTCTCTAGGTTCAGCAAACATGAAATTGGCATTTTGGTGCAGATGTCACCTACAATGTGAATTACCATAAATCACTA
The DNA here is from genome assembly GCF_964204655.1 of Triturus cristatus. Lineage (NCBI taxonomy): Eukaryota > Metazoa > Chordata > Amphibia > Caudata > Salamandridae > Triturus > Triturus cristatus. The sequence goes on along the minus strand of NC_140581.1, from coordinate 172,350,969 downwards.
CAGACTTAAGGTGAAGCACTACAGAATCCCAATAAAGTCAAAAAGAAAAGTGCATATGTATTTTTGAATTCTCAAATAAATTAGAAGGCCTGCAGAGATCATGATCAATTCAGTAAAGATCTCATTTGTGACACGCTACCTGTGCACAGATATTGGGCTGACTGAGACAGTGGTCACACTCGCTTGCTCGGCCCATACTCAGGCGCACGTAATCACATGTAACCAGCCAGATCCCCCCCCCTCCCCCCCACCCCAGATGAGCAACAGCGGATCGTGCTTAAACAGGCGGGCACTGATAGCACTCAAAACTATTTTATAAGAGCCCACAGTGAGTGAGACTCAATTATTGATAGCCACTAACATCCAAGATACAAAACCCGGGTGGTCCATCAGCAAACAAGTCTAGGACTAAATTGGGTCAGAACCTCAATCATCACAGCCTAAATTTATCGAAGTCTATTTATACTGACACTTTGAAGAACAGATTGACAAAATATTTTCATGAATATATTCATATTATTTCAGATGAATAAAATTCTCTGCTCTTGTGGCTGTTAAAATAGTGAACAAAGTTTCAAGAAAGTGGATAACTTCACTTCTCATTTACTGTTTTTAAACAAAGGGCAAGGTTCTGCAGACCGTAAGTTAGTGAAAGGGTGCCAAGACCTTTACTGCTATTAACAGATGTTGCGTACGCTAAGAAGAGCACAAGAGATACTTCATACCCAAGATCTTTATACCAGGGACTTTGGATCTGGGTCATACAGAACCGTATCACCTGCCTTAGCAAAAGGCTACTAGGAGCCACATTTAGCCTTCGTTCGGCAGGTGTATCTGCCCATCTTCCGACACAGATAAGGATAGCAGATGCTGCGACTTTACTCAGCAGCATTGATTTTATTGTTCGAATGAGGAATGAAGGTGTAACTCATCTTTGAAGCTGGAATTAGGCCCTTTCCTTAGTGTTAAGATCAGTTTAGTTAGCCAAAGAGCTAAGGGTAGGATTGTAAATACGGATATGAAGAAATGTTATGATTTTACCAACACGTTGCAATGTTTTTTGCTGTTCATAATGATGGTGAATTTTGTTGCTACTATATTGTTTCTATTCATAACAGTCACTATTCATATTGTGTGCACTAGAATAAGGTATTGATTTTTTTTTTTTTTAATCTTTAAAATGTACCCCTGGTTTCCTAGTGTTCTTGAATGTGCCTTTCCATAATGAAAAAGGGTTTGAAATCTGAAAAGAATTCCTGTAACATCTCTAGGATTGATAAATACCTGAAACACATCCACTCACATATTACTCAGTGTGTTACGGCATGATTGCTGTGCAGTTGGTTTTCTGTGTTGGGTTGGGACAAGTCCTTAGTGCCAGGGGGATGAGAAAGCCTATTCCCAGGATGTGGTCCAAGGTAAAATCTAGACCACAGAGTAAATTAGATTTTTGGCTTTTGATTTCAGAAACCCTGGGCAATCCAGGAGGAAAAGACAACAAATGTGCTCAGAGAACTCGTGAGAAGAACTAGGTTTTTCTTATAAACATTGTTGCATAGTCCAAGATATTCACATATAAGATTCTAAAAAGATAGATAGATGGAGGCAACAATATTGGGATGGGGGTAAGGGAACTACTATACCTTTGCTGTACAATAGTTAAGAGCTATCCGAATAGAGCTGTAGTAGATATGAAAACAGCACAAGCCAGTAAGCTCCATATAATTCAAAAAGTGTTTATATTTGGAAAACTAAAACATAGGAGCTATGCAGATAAATCGAGCAGTAATGGAACTATAGGGAAAGGAGAGAGAAATGAGGAAGGTGAATAGCTGCAAAAAGTAGAAAGGAGAAAATGACTTAAGCCTTAGAATAAAACAGAATGGGGAGGTCATACGAAGGTCTCATTTCTGAAGAATCGAACTCTTCAAGTCAGGAAGTTCACTTCCTCCAAAAGGTTGAAAGAAGAAGAGGTGAATATAATGTAAGAAAAGCAACAATTAACTAGGGAGAGGTGGTAATAAAAGTTTGATAAGGAGAATGACAAGGAAAGGACAGAATGGGAAACTGAGGATATAGATTAATATTTGCATATTCTATTTTGTTGCTATCTTTCAATAATATCTTTTGAACACCGAATTTCTGAAGAAATGTCTGAGAACCTTCTTCCATCACATGGACACAACTATGCATATTCAAGGAGTTGGTGGTCAGCTCTGCGCCACAACCTGTGTCTTTAGGAATAATGAGCAAAATCTCTTGGTGTTTCTTTAGGCTCCCTGTAGCTTAAGGACTGCCTCGATCTCTGCCCCATCAGTAACGTACGAGAAATTGAGTTCAAGATTATATTGGGACATTTTTGCAACTATTTTCATACCCTGGATTTATCCCCATTTAGAACCCCTTCAATCAATCAATAATAAATCTTTATTCAGTTGTTTACGACCATAAAACCTCATAATAAAAACAATTATAGACATCAGCATACAATAAAACCTTAAAACCAAGAGCTAAGTATTGAATAAAACAGACCTTAAAACCCATCAGTCAAAAGGTGAGAATTCATGATTCATACTTTTTTCTTAAAATAAAATTTTAACCAGCAAAACAAATTATTGGGGTCTCAAGGCGCTGTAGGAGGATCAAAACTGATGCTATCTGTATTCACCCATAAGTTAATCAACCAAAGGTCTCAAAGCGTAGTTTTAACATAGCTAATCTACGGGACAGACTGCACTTTATTTTGTTTCAGGCAGTCTTCGACAATATCATGAGTGAATTTTAACCCCAGAAAAGACCATATTTTAGCCCATAGCAAGATTGGAGCCAAGCCTGCCAGGTCTTCTAGGTATCCTATCTCTACTTCATTACAGGTAATAAGACTTGTGGTAGATGTCGCGAGTCCTAAATGTCTGGACAAACATTGGTTCTCTGCCGACTGAAGGGTTTTCACAGAGGCATGACCCCATACTCCTGCTCCATATGTAGCTATTGACAGGGACTTGCTTTTATAGAGCATCACCATTTCTTTAGGAGGTTTGTGGATCAATTTGTTGGCAAATCTGAAAACCGATTCACGTGCTGTTCCATTAGTTGTGACCTCTGTTGTATCAATCTGTCCCAGCTCAGAGTTGCAGAAAATAAAATACCTAAATAGCTAACATTCCAAGTTTTCGATATAGGTATACCTCCTACACAGAACATTTTGGAACTGGTATTTTATGGACACTAATCAAAATATATGATTTCTTATGGTGAACTTTCAGCTTTAGGTCCTCCGTGAAGGAATGGAATCCATCCAGCAGAATTTGCAGACCGTCTGCAGTGCGAGACAAAAGCACTGCATCATCCAACTAAAGAAGTACGGGAACAAAACGCTCACCAATTTTAGTATATCAGGGGTTAGGGACCTTTAAAAAGCGTCTTGCACGTTAATATAAAATAAGAATAAAATGTGGGCCAGTATACAGCCTTGTCTAAATCCAACCCTCCGCCCCCCCCTCCCGTGTGACTAACATGGGGGGCATTTGATCACCATCCTGGGTATAACAAACCCTAATAATAGTATCTTTGTGCAGTCTTCTGAGACTTCATATGAAAGGAAATCCATATTAAAACAAGTACCACCATTTGAAATAAATAGCCTGTTTGAAATAGTTCAGTGATAATCTAGATTCATAAAGATGTGTTTAGGAGTGCTCAATTTCTTGCCTATAATGAAAAAACCAGAATACCCATGTTGTGAAGCAAGCAATATCAGTGGTTATGACATTACATAGTATTGTGTGTTTACCTGCAGCAGCAGTTTCCTTAGTCTTTAACCTTAAGTCATCGATTACTAAGGCAACGTCATGATCTCTCATTTCATTACATTCTACCAGATGGGACAAGATTTCTGTTGTCCGCGTGTTCACCTCGTAAGGGGTGATGGGTTTGTCACCAAGTTTCTTCTGAAGCCATGTGATAATCTGTAGAAGAAGTCATTAAAACCTTTTTTAGCAGGAATAAAAAAAGGTCACAATAAGCATGCACGATGAACAAGGGCGGATCAATCTCGAAAGGAAGAATCCATTGTTGTCTTGTAACAAACAATAAAAGGCTGAGGCAATTGGACATTAAGTGTATAAAGAGATTCAAGAAGCAAACTCAATAGGACAATGTTGTGGTTACCTATTACAACTGTCTTCCATCTTACCGTGTGCCCCATGTCATCTTGCCGGTCATGGATTCCTTTGAAAGGATGTTACACTGCTGCTCTGTCCCACTGCTTCCTATGATGGCAGTTAGTGAGAGCTAACCTTCTGATGGTATGTGGTCCGTTGCCTCCTGATTTCTTACTGAAAAGACTACACAAACTTCTCTGACTTCTGTGGCTGTTTCTGTGGGGCAACTAACACTGGGAATGACATGCAGCAACCACCAACTTCTCCCTTTTTTGGTGACTTTGAATCCATGTTCACACCATCTGACTAGAATACACTGTGAGTGATGTGAGCATCTCTGCCATTTAATTTTATTTTGAATGCTGCTGGAAGCACCATCCAGAAAGATACAGGCATGTGCTAGCTGCTTAGCACCTTTTCATATATGCCAAATGTTCCCTCTAAGCAGTGCTGTGGACACTGTGTGCACATCTATTAACTTGGATTACAAGCCTTCCGTGGTGGTCATATTGACCCTTGAGTTTCAGCCAGCCTATGCAGCTTGACCGTGACGTTGCTGATGCTGTCACATTTGACATCACCACACTAGGTGTGACCATTTTGGATCTACTGACTGCTCCAAACTCAGAGTGAGGTAGGTGCCCAGATCCGCAGCTTAATCCCGCCATCAATTTAGGGGCAGCGATTCTCTAAAAACCATAGTAGTGTACATTTCCTTTCTTTGAAGGATACTAGGAACATACTAGTTGCCCTCCTTGCATCACTCCACTGCATGGCATGAAGGTGACTTTGTTTTAATTCTATATTCATACATTGTGGCATGAACACAACTGCATCTTGAAGCAACTTCATGGTTGAATCCGGAACATAGGAAAGCTAAGTAAGTGATACAGGGTTGGTAGCCTTGGACATTTGTCCTGTAGTCCAGGTTGCTGTCCAAAGAATTCTACACACAGGAATTGTGTCGAGAAGGGCCATTACTCCAGATCATAGGTGCTGATCATGGTAGGACCAACTCAGCTGTTCATCCTTCTGAGGCAGATGACAAAAGTACCATTCATTTGGATTAGGGTCAATTATTTACAGCATTAAGAAAACAGCAACACTGTGGTATCAGAGTCTATGTAAAGTAACACCATCAAAATTAACTCTGCCACCGTAACAGTACATTTTTCTAACAGAATATTTAAGAAGCAATGCTGAGCTAGAGATGGCCTTTTGCCATTTTTAGGTCTCGCTGAGTCAGCGCGCATGCTCGCATCTCCTGCCTCCCTTTTCATCACTTTCATTCTGGCTGAATATGCATCATGCTAATTTACAAAAGTCAATGCACTCTGGAACCACTAAAATGTATATAAATAGTTAATATAAGATTCTTTAGATGTTACAGAGAATATTGATAGGGATTTTTAGCCATGGCTTAGAACACATGCCAGTAAACCCAGTGTCTTGAAAGCCTTTAATAGATCGCAAGCTATTTTCATCCGGTTTGTTTTCTTTATTTATTTCTTGCTCAAAACTCTTCCACCTTGGCCCTTCTTACAGACATACTACATGCTGCAGTACACGTTATCAGAACCTGAAGAAACATGATCACATCAGCCCTCTCTAAGGGAACTCCACAGGTTCAACTTGCCAGCCCACAACACCTTCGAAACCTGCTGCATCATTCACAAAGCCATCACGACTGACATCCCTGCCTACTCTGATGACAAGCTTAGGTGGAACTCCACACACTCGTAGCCTGGGCCCCTTTCAAATGAAAAAGACAAAAAAGACTAAAGCAAAATGCCTCAAAGCCCAGCATAGCATTGCCGCCATTACACCTACCAGCACTAATACCAAAAGAAAACATGATAGCTGAATCTCAGAACAACTGGTTTATCCCCAACCTTACAGAAACCGCCCCAGCCTGGACAAGAACTCTATGTTCGCAATTTTTATACGGAAGTGGAAGCAAGCCGAGTTTAAAGAACCATATCGGGTGGTCTTAGCAATGACAACTGCCCTCAAGGTGGAGGGGTGAAATAGATGGATTCATCTTTCTGATTTGTAGCTGAAACCTTCCACCGCAAACCCTGCCATGAACTGCATCGTGATCTTTTTGTCTGAACTGTTAAACGAGAAAACCCAATCACCGGAGAACCCTAGACATATGCCCAGGATCCATATCCAAGATATGCAATGTTCAATAACAAGTTATGATATCATTGCACTTCAACATACCCTCTGTCTATTTTGGGTGCTGCCACACCTATTCACTGCTAAAGAACTGCCTGGTCAAACTCATCCGCAAACTCCAGACCGCCCAGAACGCCGCAGCCAGTCTGATCCTCGATAACCCACAGCTCAAACACATCACCCAACACCTTTGCGGCCTCCACTGGCTCTCAGTCTAAAGAAGAATAACTTTCAAGCTGCTCACATACACCTACAAGGCACTCTACAACACCAGACCCCACTACGTCAACGACTGAATCTCGTTCCATGCCCCCGAGAAACCACCGCTCAGCCGACCTCTCCCTAGCAACCGCCCCACGCTTCTACAGGACCGGAGCAGGTGGAAGATCCTTCTCCTACCTTGCAGCCAAAACCTGGAATGAACTCTCCCTTCACCTCCAACGGAGCACGACACACCAATTCAGGAAGGACATGAAGACCTGGCTCTTTGAATGACCCCAACTGAGCTGCTCACACCCACCCCCAGCACCTTGAGACCCTCACGGGTGAGTAGTATGCTCTACAAAACCCTGATTGATTCCGTTCAAAAACGATCACATCGCTGAAACAGGGATCTCGCCCATGTCACTTAGAATTAATTGCACCAATCCAAACACTAGCATTCCACATGCACTACACTGAGCCCTTTTACACAACATGTGCTATCAGCACTTAGACTTAAATAAGTTTACTACTTCATAGAATTCACAAAGGTACGTTACTGCTAATAACTTTACTACTAGTAATTTTACTACTAATAGCTTTAGTACTAGTACATTTACTACTAGTAAACTTACTAGTAGTAACTTACATTTGTGAATATCAAAAAAGAATAAACTTAGATACAAGTCTAAGTTTACCTTTGTGAATCGGGACCTTTGTTTCCCCAGCAGGGAACATAAAGGGAGTCTAAGGGATAAACTTCAGTGCTGATAAAGAGAAAACCTGGGGGTTACGAAGCGAGCCCTTTGTAGCCACGAGAGACGGGGGTCAAAGATGGCTCATCCCACCTTGGCGTTCTTGTCTTCCCCAGCTGCCATCGCTGAACGACCCAGCAGATCACTTCAGACTTCCCGCGTCCCAACAGTGTACAGAGAGGAAATGAGCCAGTGGCGTCACGTGACCAGCAGCAGCCTGCGGCAGGAACCGCCCATTTCGGGTAGAGTCCGTCACTCGGGACAGTTGCGACCGTCATCATCGACGTTATTCCGTGAGTGGGCGCGGTTCGGTTCTCCTCTGGTTCCTATTGGTGTACTTCTGAAGAAGGGGTGGGGCCAGATCCAGGGAGCAAAAATATGCAGCGCAGAGGGTGTCACGGGGCAGATTACTTACTAGAATTGAGAAAAGGGCACGGTGAGAAACTGTGAAAACATAATATATTTACATAAAGAATATTTGCGCGCAGTGTACAGAAAATATTGAAATAAAAAAATCATATGTTTGTCTTGATCGTATTGTTTTTAAAGACCAGGTCGTTAACGACCTGGTCTCTTCCGAACCTACGTTCATCAACTCCCCATAGCAAAGTCCAATTTAAGCTATTCCTAACATAATCCACCAGACACAGAAGAACAATCCATTACACCTGCAACTGTTGTCAGCTATTAAGTATAATCGGGAACCGGTATAGAATTAGAGTATTTTATTAAGTTAAGAGTAACAACACACCAGCACGAGAGGAGGTCTCCGTACAGGTTGGCTGGAACCTCAATGACAACCGTCAAAACATAACCGTCAATTGCAAACTCACATTTAGAACGTACAACCTGTGGACAGAATTCCAGCTGATGACCAAACAATGCAAGCGCGAGGGCAGGGACGCGCGAGGAAGAGGGACGGAAGCCTATAGGGTAAAAGGGTCGGAAAGGAGATAGAATGGAACACAACACATGTCCTCCCCTAGAGAAAACCCAGAAGGAACTGTCTAGCAAAGGAGATAAGGAAAAAGCACAAAAAAACTAGGTATACTATCATGGAAAAATGGCCTCTGCATCCAACTCCCCCAGGGAAATCTTTAAAATTATGAAGTCCCTGCTTTCCCTTCCCAGCCCCCTCATTGACTCTAGGGATGCTCAAAGCGTTGTGAGGAAGTAGCTGCTTTTTTCTCGGCAAAAATTGATAACATCTACTCTACGTTTCGGCAAATTGCTGTGGATACCAGTGTTCCATCGCCTCAGGCTATGCTGGAGGCATTTGCCCTGCTGACTCTTTCGGCCCTGCAGATGCTTCTGCGGGAGCTTAAATCCGGGTCTCCGGCTGATCCTGCTCCGCCGTCCATTCTCAATCTGGTCGGGGAGACTGTTCTGCCAGTTATTTTGCACGTAGTAAACTCCTCGTTTGTAACTGGGCAGGTGCCTCTTCTCTGGAAACAGGCGAGAGTTAAAGCCCTTCTCAAAAAACCAAATTTAGACCCTGAAGACTGGGCTAACTACCGCCCGATTTCCTTGCTGCCGGGGATCGGTAAATTAGCCGAAAAACATGCCAATTCCGTACTGGCAGGTTTTCTTGAGGAAAATAATTGCCTCCACTTTACCCAGACAGGCTTTAGGCTTCATCAGGGCACGTAGACTGCCCTGCTTGCGGTGGTCGAAGAGTCAAGAAATATTCTGGATAATGGAGGCTGCGCTACGATCATTTTATTAGATCTCAGCGCAGTCTTTGATACGGTTAATCATCAAATTATGGTCCAAAGACTCAGGGAGATAGGAGTGGCAGGGACTGTCCTTTAATGGCTGCAGTCCTTTCTGGCTGATCGATCATTTGCGGTTTTTGAGGAGGAGGCTCTCTCTAATCAGATTCCTTTGCACTGTGGAGTCCCCCAGGGGTCCTCTCTTAGCCCTACCATGTTTAATATCTATATGAGGCCCCTCACGGAGGTGGTGGCCCCCTGGGGAATCCACACTGTTATGTATGCTGATGACACCCAGCTGGTGGTCTCGCTCAGTCATCAAGACAGAGTGAAACCAACTTTGACCGCCTGTCTTGAGGAGGTGTCTGAGTGGATGAAGCTGTCCTTTCTCAAACTGAACGGGGCCAAGACAGAAATTATGATCTTAGGCCATGCGTCTCCCGCAAATTTAGATTCTATTTGGCCCAGCTGTCTTGGCCCTTCTCCTGCGCCCAAGACTCAGATTAAAAGTTTGGGTGTATGCTTTGACTGTAATCTCAACTTTACAGTACAGGCACGCAAAGTGGCGGCTAGTTGTTATGGTCTTCTTAGGATAATGAGGAAGATTCTTCCCCTTCTCCCGTTTGAAGCTAGGCGGGTGCTGGTCCAAGCTCTTGTTCTTTCACGGCTGGACTATGCGAACGCAGTCTATTTGGGTGCACCATTAGGAACCACAAAGATTCTACAGACTGTTCAGAACTGTGCAGCTCGCCTTTTAATGAATATCCCGAAGCGCAGCTCGGCTAAGTTAGCTATGAGACAGCTGCATTGGCTTCCAGTTCTGGAGAGAATCAGGTTTAAGGCTATGTGTATCATTCATAAGTCGCTCGGGGGTATTGGTCCCCCTATAATTCAGGCTATGGTGCAATTATACTGGACTAACAGAACTCTTAGATCTAGTAACAAACGACTTCTTGTAGTTCCTTTGATTAAACGGTCAAGGACCGGAGGGCGTCGGTTTCCCTATTATGCAGCAATGTTCTGGAACCGGCTTCCACACTATATTCGTCTTGAGCAGGATTATCTTGGATTTAGGAGGCAGTTGAAGACTTTTCTTTTCCCGTAAGTAGTGGTCAGTGATAAGATGTCATACCAAGCGCTGGGATGCCCTTGGGTAACCATGCGCTATATAAGTCTGTATTCATTCATTCATTCATTCATGATACTAATCACAAACATAGTCTTGCAACCATATCTACTGGTACTGCCTGCTTCCTTAACTGTATCTCCCTCTGGATCAAGTTCAGACTCTGACGTAATAGTACCCACAGTACAGAGGGAGCTAACTGTCTCACTAGTGATTAGGTCTCTCTCATTAACAGTCTCTTCCACAGGATCTTGTTCTTCCTCCTATAGAGGGGTACTCCCTGCACCAGGTGATACCACCGAAGTACTAGTGCTCAGGTCTCTGTATTCACCAATAGACTCAATGAGTTCCTGGTCGGGGCCATCATTAGTTCCATTGTTTCGTGATAGCACAGGTGTACTGTCTCCTTCTCCATCCGATCCTTCATGGAGAAACCAGTCTAAGTTGTCTTTAGTACCAACATCCTCACGTGTGTCATTGTGCTGCGGCTGTGTCCCGATTGTTAATACGTCCGCTAGTGCCAACATCAGATCTGGCACAAACAGAAAATTTCTCTTTGCATGCCTCTTGTTGGTATGCCTTCCCTCGTGAAAATGCTGTCCAGGAATGTGACTAAGTCGTGTGCTTCAACCTTTTGGCTAACCTTTATTTCAGGCCACTTAGAAAAGTGGTCTACCATGACCATCAAGTACACTTGTTCCTCCTGGTACCGTATAGGTCCCATTATGTCAGTGCCCACTCTCTTCCAGGGCATGTCAGGACAGCTCAACGGTTGCAGAGGGAGTTTAAGTGTGACCTGAGTTTTGTCAGAATTCTCACACTGCACACAGCATTTTACTGTTCTTTCTATTTCTAAGTCACAGCCTGACCACCAATACCAGCACTTGATCCTTTGTTTAGTTTTGTTGATGCCTAGGTGTCTCTCATAGCAAATGTTCAGGATTCTGTTCCTAAGCGTAACAGGTGGTATGACCTTGCCCTGTCTCAAAATGAGGTTACCTTCTACTGACAACTCATTTCTAAGTTCCCAGAATGGTCTTAACTCTTTTGTTATACTTTTCTTGCTGGGCCAGCCGTCTACGATGAGTTTATGGACTTCTTGTAAGGTTTCATCTTTTAGATACGCAGCCAAACCTCTTTGTGTATGCTGGGGAACTCCTCGTTGATGCTTGCCACGCAGAGTTCTTCTTCTCTTCCCCCTATGTCCTCACGGTTTGGTAGGGGTAGCCTACTCAGGAAGTCCGCGACCACATTTTTGGCACCCGGCAAGTATTGCACATCGTAATTGTAGTCCAAAAGTCTTACCGACAAGCATTCCAGTCTAGGTGACGCATTATATAATCCTTTAACAGTGAGCACTTTAGTGAGTGGTTTGTGGTCACAACGTAATGTGACCCTTTTTCCCCAAATGTACTGGCGGAAGTGTTCCTGTCCCCACAAACAAGCTAATGCCTCTCGCTCGAAGACTGAGTATATTTCCTCAGTGGGAGTTAGTGAGCGAGATGCAAATGCGATAGTGACCTCCTTTCCGGTGCTTTCAACTTGTGTTAGGACAGCTCCTGTTCCCCTTCCGCTCGCAAAAAGTTGTGACCACACATCTGAGATTCGTGTCGAACCCTTGCAGGGGTGGTGCATCACAAATTTCCTGCTTTAGGTCCTTGAAACTTTCACTACAACACTGTGACCACTCAAATTTGTTCCTAGATTTCAAAAGTGTTCTTATGTTATATGTTTTAGTTGAAAAGTTCCTCACAAATTTAGAGTAGTACTCCACCAGTCCTAAAAATGCTCTTAGTTCCTCTTTGTTCTGTGGAACCGGAGCATCCCTGATAGCGTTGAGTAACTCTTTCTTGGGTTTTATTCCCTCAGGTGTTATTTCGTGTCCCAGGTAGGTGACAGTTTTATCACCAAACCTGCATTTCCTGTACTCCGCTGTCATACCTCACCTTTACAAGATTTTTAACACCTGTATCAACCTTTGGTCGTGGTCCGCCTGGTCTTTGCCCATTACGAGAATATCATCCTGAAAGATGAGCAGCTTTTTGACCCCCTTAAAATTTCCTGCATGAGTCTCTGGAATAATGCCACAGCCGAAGCTAATCCAAATGGTACTCTTTTGATCCTGTAACACCCAGATGGTGAAATAAAGGTGGTGAGGTGCCTGCTTTCGGGATGCAGAGGTACCTGGTGGTATGCTGCGGCTAAGTCAATAGTAGAGAAAACTTTCATATCTTTTGTAAGGGAGAGCATCTCGTTAATTTTGGGAAGTGAGAATTGGTCTATCAGGATATTTTTGTTGAGGTCGCGCAAGTCAATGCATAATCTCAACTTGCCGTTGGGTTTTCGTGCGACAACCAAGGGTGCGACCCATTCTGAAGATTCCGTTGGTTCTATGATGCCAGCCTCAAGTAAATTGTTAATTTCCGTTTTCACCTCCTCCCTCCTTCCTCCCTCCTCCCTCCCCCCCAGCATTGTCCTTTAGCTTTATTCTGTGTTGAAATCCCTTCAATTTTCCTACGGTGTCGTTGAAGACTTTTGGGAACCTGTCAGCAATGTTGGACCCCTTTACCATGTCCTGTTGCCTGACCAGTACGGGTTCCGAACTGTTGGGATTTAGCGTAATTCCCAATTTTCCCTGGTCCTTCCATCCTAGCACAGAAGGACCAGTGGCAGAGATATATAATTTGCTGATGGTTTCTCTGTCTTTAAAGGCGAACTTAAGTTCCCTGTAACCCACAAGCTCAATAGGTTCCCCTGTGAATGTTTTAAGGGTAATATCAGGTGTTTCCATGTCCCTACCTAAAGTTTGTTGGAATTTGTCCCTCCATACATTTCTGTTGATTATGGTGCAGGGTGACCCTGAGTCAGCGACTATCTCAATGCTCACACCTCCTATGTCCACCATGCACATAGGTTTCTTCTTGTTATATTTCCCTTTATCGTCATTTTCTGATGCTTCAGTCACATTGAGCACACACAAGTTGTACTCCGAGTCTTCCGATGAGTACTGCTCTTGTTCATCATTCACCTCTACTAATTTTACTTTCGCTCTAATTTTTCTTTGACAAGCTTTTTGAAAATGCCCCACTAGTCCACATTGTGTACACTTACTGTTGCGAGCTGGACATTTCCAGTCGTTCGCCAAATGACTGGTGCTGCCACAACGATAACACTTAAATTGCGCAAAAGTTTTTAGCCCTCCTTTAAATCCACACTCTTCTGCGACTCTGCTCTTATCTACCATAAGCTTCTTCTTGCTACTGCTTATTTTAGCCACTATGCTTGTTTCATCAGTTTTAGTTTTATTCTCATTGAGTACGGCTTTTGCACATCTTCCTGTCAATTCAGCTCTTTTTACTATTTCTATTACTTTTTGGAGGGGTTTCTCACCTTTCGCCCACAGTGCATCCTGTATGTTGGGATTCGCAGCACACATAACTATCTGATCTCTAATGAAATCATTGTGCATGTTTTCAAATTTGCATGTGAGTGCTAAATTCTTAAGTGCAGAAACATAGTCCTCTATACTCTCCTCTTTCCCTTGTTTCCTTCTGTAAAGTTTATATCTGTTTACTGCAACACAGAGTGGGTTTATAATACCCATCCAAGTCCTCCATTGCCTCAGTAAAAACATTCCTCTGTTCTCCTTCACGCACCTTCTTGCTAATGCTGTTGTACACTTTTAATCCTCCTGCCCCCAAGCAATGTAGTAGGATTTTTTTCTTCTCCTCTGGTGGAAGTGGTTCATCTGCCTTATCAAAGGTAGAGATATAGTTACAAAAGTTCTCTCGCCATTCTTCTCATTTTATTTGCGGTACTACTGCACCTGTTAAAAACGCTTCTGGAGGCTGTAAATTGTACATGTTCCCTGAAGCCATGTTGTTCTAAACTTATTTCCAAAGCACAGGAGGTGTAACAATCCTCTAAAATTACAAGCCCAAACTGCTTTTCAATGTATTTAGTTACTCAGTCAAAGATAGATTCGTATCAAGGTTCCCTTTCTGTTTACTGCTTAACGTAAAGTTTCAAAAAGTAATATTAGCACCAAAAATTAATTATCAATTCATAAGATGTGTAAACACTTCTCACTTGTTTCACAGTTCTGTACACATCAGTCTTGCGCAGCCTTCCTTGTAACGCGTACAACTGACGAGAATAATTCTGCTCCTGTGTTACTCTCGTAGCGTATAACATGAAGCATCTGTAGATAAATATGGAGGCACGCATGGTTCCTGTGCGTAAAAAGAAAGGCTAGACCGCAAAAATGTTAACTTCTAAGATGGCGCTGAGAGCGTGCAACGTCAACACGACGCAAGGCAAGCAAATGCGCCACCAACTCCTGAGGAGAATGTTCCTATACACGTCAGCATCGCTCTCCAATGAATATTCACAGCCAGAGTAATCTCAGAACTCAGATGAAGTTAGTATCGCGTACTTATTAAATGTTCTCCTGTCGTTTTCATATCAACGCATCTCCTCACCTTCAGCGCCTCTCAGGCAGACACGAACAGCCCAATGATTCGCTCCTTTCCGTGTAACTTTAATGAGCACATTCACTGGACTTGCCTTAACTTTTTCTTTGTTCGCCGTTGCGATGTGAGTTGCTGTGTCCGTACCACAAGTAGGAGCAATCCGATAGTAGAAAACAGCTAGCCCCGTAGACTTTAAAATGTCTTTAATTTATTTTTCCTTCACGTGGGTTCCTAGGTGTGTCGTTGTGTTCACCTCGTCGCCATAAATATTAAGTATAATCAGGAACCGGTATAGAATTATAAGAGTATTTTATTAAGTTAAGAGTAACAACACACCAGTACGACAGGAGGTCTCCGTACAGGTTGCTGGCTGGAACCTCAATGACAACTGTCAAAACATAAACAACCGCAATGGAGCGCACACCGCTAGCCCCTCCTCCGGGTCGCCCCAAGGGAAGCTGGTACATGAAGTTCCCGAGTGGTTCACCCCAGTGGGTGCAAGTAAGTACTTGTTTGATCTCTAGACCCGATACATGTCCCGGGTTTTAAAATATCGCCCGAGACATGGCTCGGGTTTCGGGATAACTTCCCTCCTCAGTAGAGAAAATAGTTAGGGGTGGAAGAGAGGGCCGCCAAGCAACCGTCAAAGGCCTCAGTGCCCGAACAGGCACGCAGGTGCGTCGTCCAGGAGCTCGTCAGCTCAAAGCTCGGGGGAGCCATTTTTATAAACAACCGCAATGGAGCGCACACCGCTAGCCCCTCCTCCGGGTCGCCCCAAGGGAAGCTGGTACATGAAGTTCCCGAGTGGTTCACCCCAGTGGGTGCAAGTAAGTACTTGTTTGATCTCTAGACCCGATACATGTCCCGGGTTTTAAAATATCGCCCGAGACATGGCTCGGGTTTCGGGATAACTTCCCTCCTCAGTAGAGAAAATAGTTAGGGGTGGAAGAGAGGGCCGCCAAGCAACCGTCAAAGGCCTCAGTGCCCGGGACATGTATCGGGTCTAGAGATTATCCGTTTAACAAGTACTTACTTGCACCCACTGGGGTGAACCACTCAAGAACTTCATGTACCAGCTTCCCATGGGGCAACCCGGAGGAGGAGCTAGCGGTGTGCGCTCCATTGCGGTTGTTTATATAAATGGCTCCCTTGAGCTTTGAGCTGACGAGCTCCTGGACGACGCACCTGCGTGCCTGTGCGGGCACTGAGGCCCTTCACGGTTGCTTGGCGGCCCTCTCTTCCACCCCTAACTATTTTCTCTACTGAGGAGGGAAGTTATCCCGAAACCCGAGCCATGTCTCGGGTGATATTTTAAAACCCGGGACATGTATCGGGTCTAGAGATTATCCGTTTAACAAGTACTTACTTGCACCCACTGGGGTGAACCACTCAAGAACTTCATGTACCAGCTTCCCATGGGGCAACCCGGAGGAGGAGCTAGCGGTGTGCGCTCCATTGCGGTTGTTTATATAAATGGCTCCCTTGAGCTTTGAGCTGACGAGCTCCTGGACGACGCACCTGCGTGCCTGTGCGGGCACTGAGGCCCTTCACGGTTGCTTGGCGGCCCTCTCTTCCACCCCTAACTATTTTCTCTACTGAGGAGGGAAGTTATCCCGAAACCCGAGCCATGTCTCGGGTGATATTTTAAAACCCGGGACATGTATCGGGTCTAGAGATTATCCGTTTAACAAGTACTTACTTGCACCCACTGGGGTGAACCACTCAAGAACTTCATGTACCAGCTTCCCATGGGGCAACCCGGAGGAGGAGCTAGCGGTGTGCGCTCCATTGCGGTTGTTTATATAAATGGCTCCCTTGAGCTTTGAGCTGACGAGCTCCTGGACGACGCACCTGCGTGCCTGTGCGGGCACTGAGGCCCTTCACGGTTGCTTGGCGGCCCTCTCTTCCACCCCTAACTATTTTCTCTACTGAGGAGGGAAGTTATCCCGAAACCCGAGCCATGTCTCGGGTGATATTTTAAAACCCGGGACATGTATCGGGTCTAGAGATTATCCGTTTAACAAGTACTTACTTGCACCCACTGGGGTGAATCACTCAAGAACTTCATGTACCAGCTTCCCATGGGGCAACCCGGAGGAGGAGCTAGCGGTGTGCGCTCCATTGCGGTTGTTTATATAAATGGCTCCCTTGAGCTTTGAGCTGACGAGCTCCTGGACGACGCACCTGCGTGCCTGTGCGGGCACTGAGGCCCTTCACGGTTGCTTGGCGGCCCTCTCTTCCACCCCTAACTATTTTCTCTACTGAGGAGGGAAGTTATCCCGAAACCCGAGCCATGTCTCGGGTGATATTTTAAAACCCGGGACATGTATCGGGTCTAGAGATTATCCGTTTAACAAGTACTTACTTGCACCCACTGGGGTGAACCACTCAAGAACTTCATGTACCAGCTTCCCATGGGGCAACCCGGAGGAGGAGCTAGCGGTGTGCGCTCCATTGCGGTTGTTTATATAAATGGCTCCCTTGAGCTTTGAGCTGACGAGCTCCTGGACGACGCACCTGCGTGCCTGTGCGGGCACTGAGGCCCTTCACGGTTGCTTGGCGGCCCTCTCTTCCACCCCTAACTATTTTCTCTACTGAGGAGGGAAGTTATCCCGAAACCCGAGCCATGTCTCGG
This sequence comes from Triturus cristatus, assembly GCF_964204655.1. Classification (NCBI taxonomy): domain Eukaryota; kingdom Metazoa; phylum Chordata; class Amphibia; order Caudata; family Salamandridae; genus Triturus; species Triturus cristatus. Next base: position 172,333,724 of record NC_140581.1, on the reverse strand, counting down.
GTGATATTTTAAAACCCGGGACATGTATCGGGTCTAGAGATTATCCGTTTAACAAGTACTTACTTGCACCCACTGGGGTGAACCACTCAAGAACTTCATGTACCAGCTTCCCATGGGGCAACCCGGAGGAGGAGCTAGCGGTGTGCGCTCCATTGCGGTTGTTTATATAAATGGCTCCCTTGAGCTTTGAGCTGACGAGCTCCTGGACGACGCACCTGCGTGCCTGTGCGGGCACTGAGGCCCTTCACGGTTGCTTGGCAGCCCTCTCTTCCACCCCTAACTATTTTCTCTACTGAGGAGGGAAGTTATCCCGAAACCCGAGCCATGTCTCGGGTGATATTTTAAAACCCGGGACATGTATCGGGTCTAGAGATTATCCGTTTAACAAGTACTTACTTGCACCCACTGGGGTGAACCACTCAAGAACTTCATGTACCAGCTTCCCATGGGGCAACCCGGAGGAGGAGCTAGCGGTGTGCGCTCCATTGCGGTTGTTTATATAAATGGCTCCCTTGAGCTTTGAGCTGACGAGCTCCTGGACGACGCACCTGCGTGCCTGTGCGGGCACTGAGGCCCTTCACGGTTGCTTGGCGGCCCTCTCTTCCACCCCTAACTATTTTCTCTACTGAGGAGGGAAGTTATCCCGAAACCCGAGCCATGTCTCGGGTGATATTTTAAAACCCGGGACATGTATCGGGTCTAGAGATTATCCGTTTAACAAGTACTTACTTGCACCCACTGGGGTGAACCACTCAAGAACTTCATGTACCAGCTTCCCATGGGGCAACCCGGAGGAGGAGCTAGCGGTGTGCGCTCCATTGCGGTTGTTTATATAAATGGCTCCCTTGAGCTTTGAGCTGACGAGCTCCTGGACGACGCACCTGCGTGCCTGTGCGGGCACTGAGGCCCTTCACGGTTGCTTGGCGGCCCTCTCTTCCACCCCTAACTATTTTCTCTACTGAGGAGGGAAGTTATCCCGAAACCCGAGCCATGTCTCGGGTGATATTTTAAAACCCGGGACATGTATCGGGTCTAGAGATTATCCGTTTAACAAGTACTTACTTGCACCCACTGGGGTGAACCACTCAAGAACTTCATGTACCAGCTTCCCATGGGGCAACCCGGAGGAGGAGCTAGCGGTGTGCGCTCCATTGCGGTTGTTTATATAACTGTCAAAACATAACCATCAATTGCAAACTACCACATTTAGAACGTACAACTTGTGGACAGAATTCCAGATGATGACCAAACAAGGCATGCGCGAGGGCAGGGACGCGCAAAGAAGAGGGACGGAAGCCTATAGGGTAAAAGGGGCGGAAAGAAGATAGAATGGAACACAACACCAGCTCACAAACCAACACTTGAATTTGCTCTCCTGGGCGCACTGGCACCTAAGTGACGGCTTCTTGGCCCCAACGCCCTTCTATCTTTGATCACTCAGATTGTTATTGTTGACATTTGGTATCTGCCCTTGTATTTTGTGTTTGCCTGGTTCCTGTTCTAGTTTTACTTTATTCTGAGCCATTTTGTTCATTTTGTGGTTGCTTTGCTTCCTTGTTGCACCTTGTTGGTTTTGTATTGGCCCTCTCTCCACCAGCTCGTGCCATTTTTCCTGCTCCAGATTCCCACTGGTTTCTCACCCTCCCTGCTAGCCCCTCCTATATCCCAGGACTACTTATGCAGGCCTCTGTGGGGCTTCCAAGGAGTTAGCCCTTAACACTAGTCTTGTGTGCTTCCCCCCCCACCCCCGGCATGGCCTGAGCTGCGATTGCTCCGTGAACTAGGTGATGACTCCTAAACCCCAGCCCTTGAGTCTCTCCTAGGCTCAATCTCCACTGATTGCAATTATTGACATCTGGTGTCTGCCCTTGTATTTTGTGTTTGCCTGATTCCTATTGTATTTTTACTTTATTCTGTGCCATTTTGTTTGTTTTCATATTGCTCCTTGTAGGTTTTGGGTCGGCCCGCCCGCTCCTGCAATTTTTCCCACTACCGATTCCTGCTAGTTTCCTGCCTCCCTGTTAGCCACTCCCAGGACTACTTAGACCACTGGCACAATGGCAAGTTCCTCTGTCCCTGGACCGCGACCAGTGCCAGAACCCCTGGCTCTCCTGCCATCCATCGCTACACCACCTACGAGCCATGGCCCCAGAGGCTGCAACAACTGCTGCATTACCTCGCCTAGACACACAGAAGGACCTTTCGCCTGCCATTGTGGTCGGTTCACCTGCAAACCCGAAACAGCGAAAAGCATCACAGGAAAAACAACAATGTCAATATTTACAAAAAACTTTAACGGTTCATATTCATTTGTTACAAAGATTGACAGAGGTTGACAATTTGGTGAACCAGAGAATTGCGCCAAAAATTGCACTGGATGGTCGACGACGTTTCGGCCTGTAGTCAGTTCAGTTCAAATTCAGAACCAGGTTACACATTTGTAAGTGCTGTGTAGAAACAGGAGCGAAATTCCAATTATGGGGAACATTAATTCATGCATCCAGGTTATGGTGTGCAGATGGATAGGGAGAGAGAAGGGAGAAGCACGGCCAGCCGGGGTGCCCAAGGTGGAACCGGTGGGGTTCGGTCACGTGGTGCTGGAGAGCAAATGAAGGCAACTGGTATCCATTAAGAAGGCAGGTAGGGATCAAATCATAGCAGGCGTCGTGTGGAGCACGTCCGGTATCTGTAAGGCACGATAACCCAGAAGCCGGCGTTGTGATGAGGACGTCCGGGGAAAAAGACTGGCGGTTCAGTGTCGGAGGAGCCCAATTCGGAAAGCAGAGGTCAGCCAAAGGATCTGTGTGTATATCTTTGCACAATTTGGACTTACAACCAATCCCTCTCAAATGTCTGACACCGCCATGACACCCCCTCTCCCCCAACCCGTAGCTTACACCCCCAAGACACCCTTTATGCGCACTCCACCACTGTAACCCACACCTTATCTAACGACCGACATCTCCAAACCCTCCCCACTGCTAGACAAACTTCACATTAAGACCTGGGGCGATCTCTATAAAGACGGACAGTTTCGCTCGCTGACACATATATTAGCCGACAGCACACCTACCCCAATGGACACATTTCTCTACATTCGACTCCGCAGTGGTATTCGTGCACTTACGGAGGGATTTCCAGATGAACCACATACTTTAGACCCTTTACACCAATTGCTACAGGCTACCACCCCAACACACGCAGTCTCCAAGCTCTATCACACACTACGCGCTACACCAGACCTAGAACCCTGCAGGGCACGTACAAAATGGGAAGCAGAACTAGGGGTACCCATTGAAGACGAACTCTGGAGCTTTTGCTGCCTACAGACTGAGCAGATCTCCTCCAGCAGTAGATTCAGGATTATTCACTACAAGTTTCTACATAGGCTTTATTGTACTCCCGCCCACATGTGTAGGGTGGGCCTGCGAGAGGATGATTTCTGTTGGCGCTGCCGCTCACCAGCGGCGGATTTTTTGCACATGGCTTGGAACTGCCGGGAAATCGCCGACTATTGGCGTCAGGTATACTCTGGCATCTCGGAAATGATTGCTATCCCTATGACTCCGTCTCCAACGCAGGCACTTCTAGGCTACACCAAAAACGTCAAGAGACCGGTTCGCAGGTTCACCACAGTCGCTCTTCTTATAGCGAAGAGACTTATAGCTTGTAGGTGGGGGAGAGGCAGAGCCCCTAAATTCAAAGATTGGATCAAAGACATGGTACACTGCCAGGATACCCTGCTTAGATATGCAGAACTATTGCCCTCAGCGTCCAGACCGGTAGATATTTGGAGCCCTCTCACAACCTATCTGTTATCACATCCACAGACATGACATTGCTCCGCGTAGTTTATTGCTCAGACCCAAACCTACTGCTTCCACTACGGTGAAGGGCTCGAAGGGATGTTCTGCTGGGGGCAGGTCGTCCGTGTATCTCACTCATGCCTTGTGTACTGCCGCTCTAGTGGGAGTCTGACGGGTTGGCCAGGTGCGAACGCAGCCCACTCATCTGTTGTGGAGGGGTAGCGGGTGATGGTTTCCCATACATGGCGCTTTCGACACTTATGGGGCTACCACTGGGACTAAGATGCATTATATATAAAAGACACGTTACGCATGTTCCTATGTTCACTGATTAAATACAGGTTACACGACACACAGACTGCTGACATCCCCTTAACTGCCGTAACATATGTCAAAGATTCTTATTACGCTGCCGGCCCCAAGCGGGTTGTAGGCGGACAGCTGTGTACGTGACCATTTTTCATTTTGAATACTCCGCTGCCGGCCACACTGTGGTTGTAGGCATAAAAGCTGTGTGTTGTTTCTCCCCGCTGAATAAAGGTTTGTTGAAACTTCCCAAAAAAAAAAAAAAAAAAAAACCCTCCCCACTGCTGACTACCTCCCCACATCTCCCAGAGCCCTCCACCTTGAATGTCCACCCTCCCTCCCCCCGGCGCCTACAACACCCTCTACTAACTTTACTCCTCCCACACAAGCGGAGGTAATTATTTCCCGGCACCGCCCCTGACCGCATCCCCCACTACACTTATATCTCCACCACCGAATCCCACTCCTCCTCCTCATAATGATCTTACCTCACCCTCCTCCCCGCTCGCCAGCTGAAGAACCTAGGCCTTATGGGCCTGGTGGCGCAGGGTACGCCTTAATCTCCTGAGTTCACCTGCTTTGTCGAACAGAGACACGGGACACTCCGTTAGGCGTAGAAGGTTTGGTTTATTAGCTGCAGCTAAGTACAGTTGTCCCAGAAGTACACTCGGTATGTTCTTAGGAGACTGCCACTTTACTTTGTGGCACACAATCTTTTATAACACACATATTCACAAAGAACACTCCCAAAGCATACAGAGTTAACCAATGAGAAGAATGTGAAAACAAGATATTAAGTAACTCAAATAAGCCTCCCTTCCAACTGTGTTTGTCACCCTTCCCCACAAGTTAATCAGTGGTAGTGTTTATAAGTCGACTTGCAGGTGACAGCACACATTTGTATGCCCCGCAGGACAGTTGTGAAATCAGAGAATACGAGTAAAGACTAGTGAAGGCCAGAGGATAAGATAAAGTCAGGAAAGAATGGTTCGAACCAACAGATAGTCGAGAAAGGGATCAGTCAAACCAGACGAGGATTAGTGGAGTCGGCCAGACCCTGACACCAACTATAAACAGAGGCAGGAGGTTATTTGACACGTTGCAGTAGGATGAGGGAAAACAACACCTCGTTCACCATGCTGCCTGAGTGAGGGCAAGACAAAATGGCGGAAAGACACAAAATGGTGGCTAAATACGAACACTGAATTACCTCAGACCCTCCTTTTGCCATTACTCAGGCAAGACACACAGACTCATTTTAATCTGAGTCAACGTCAATGGCCATGAGGTCATCTGTCAAGTATTCCTGTCATGCGAGGGGAGGAAAACGGTAACCAGCGAAAACGGACTACATCTCCCAGGATGCTTAGCGGTTGAGAGGTTATGTAAACAGGAGAGCTGTTACATAACTCAAGGAAAACACGCCCTTATGTAAACAGGAGAGCTGTTACATAACTCAAGGAAAACACGCCCTTATGTAAACAGGAGAGCTGTTACATAACTCAAGGAAAACACGCCCTATAAAGGGAGGAACCGGGAGGTACAACGCTGTCGGATATTGTGTTTACACCGACGTACCTGCTTCGTGAAGAGCAGTGTTCCGGAGTGGTGCTCCAGTAAGGCAAGAACGGAGGTAGGTCGAGTCGTTACTCCCTGGGCCGTGTCTTGCCCCATCGTCACCTGTGAAGGACCCGGAAGCTCTACCGGTCAACCATTGAGCTTCGCTTTTTGACTCGGCTGAGTCAAAGCGCAGTGGCGCTTTTGCTGGTTGGAGTCGTAACTCCCAGCCTGACCAGAGATACAGGGACTGCCAGCTGTAACGCACACCAGGAGGTGTTTGCCGCGTTACAGACTCGGAAGTCCACAGGATCGATCGAGCGGCTGCTCTCGGTTCAGTCTTCTTGCTTTTTGATTGGGGTATCGGTGACGCACCACCAGGAGGTGACTCCGCGTCCCGGTGCAGTCTGAGGAAGAGGTTGAGCGGCTGCTCCCTTCAGGTAGAGACCCCGGCTGGGTGTTTCCCTGACTCCTCGATTCTCCCCAACACTCTTCGTGCCCCTCACAGCCTACCGATTGGCATTGTCGGCCATTTCGTTTCTGCCCTCTGTTGGCATACGCCGGGATCGGCGTATATGCAGAGGACGGTTAGGACCATCCGTGCTGTGGGCTGGTAACGTACTTAGCCTGGAGGATTCCAGTGACTATAACTTTTGTTTATTCTTTGTATTATTTTTGCCTTCATTAAAATAACTAACCCTTCACAAGTGGTTGCGTCCTCATTATCGTGTCTGTTAAACGATCCTGAGACGTTCAGGGCGTTACAAAATATCCGACCTTAATAACACTAACTGTCTCCCGGTCGATAACAGACATGGCAACACTTGATGATGTGCTGGCTGCTGTGGCGACCGTGCAAGTTGAAGTGGCTGCCTCTAGGCAAGAAACAGCCGATGTAAAAGCCAGATTGGATGCTATCCAATTGGACCCGCTCACGCCCAGCACCTCCCTCACGAACCAGACCCCTGCGGTAGTAGTGGAAATGCCGGTAGCCATCCCCTTGGCAACACCAGAGAGGTACAGTGGGGATCCTAACACAGTGCAGGTATTCCTCACACAAGTGGCGCTACATTTATCGTGCAAACCAAAGGCGTTCCCCACGAGTCAGGCTCGTGTGGCTTTCCTTATTTCCTATTTGGCTGGAAACGCGGCACAATGGGCCGTACCTCTGGTGAGCAGGGACGACCCCATCTTATGTGATTGGGGTGCTTTTCGCGAGGAATTCCTGAAGGTATTCGACAGAAGGGCTGACTCGTACACGGCGGACCGTGAAATGCTTGAGTTGAGACAGGGATCCAACGACCTGGTGCAGTATCTCAACGCGTTCCGAAGGCTGGTTGCGGAAACCAAGTGGCCTGTTGCTAAACAGACGGCGCTCTTCCATCATGGGCTGTGCGATGAGCTCAAGGACGCCGTGGCTCATATTGACCCTCAACCCAAGACATGTGAGGGCCTTATCAACCTGGTATTACGGCTGGAACATAGGCTAAGTGAAAGAAAGGGGGATCATGGGAGAAAAGGAAAATCCCTTCCATCCTATGTGACGGTGGGAAGTCCTGAAACTTCCACCGCATCCAAGGGAGAACCCATGGACATCGGCGCAATACGAGCGAGCCTCACAGCCACAGAGAAAGAGTCACGCCGTAAACAAGGATTGTGCCTATATTGTGGCAAAAAAGGCCACTTCGTACGTGAATGCCCTGCCAAACCGAAGACGTCACGTTATCGGGCCAACCGGTCGGTAACAGCCGTGGTGGACATACCGGCGGAAAACTAGAGGACTCCCAGACCAAAGAAGGGGCATCTTGGAGTCACTCATCCATCCCTTCACTTTCCAACTCGGTCACTAAGGGACAACGACACCTGTTTCTCACGGTGCACGTGGGAGTGCATGACCAGTGGATACCTGTAGGAAGGTGGATATCTGACTATGGTTACCCCCAACTTTTTGCCTAGTGTCTAGCTGGTTTTTCGACTTAGTTGGCCTGAGATCCTGCCATTCAGGGTCTCAGGCTGTCTGCTCTCTCTTTAAAATGGACTCCATGTACCCTAGGTACATAACCAATTGGTAAGGATCACCTTATTGGACCCTGTACAGTGTACCCTAGGTACCCAGGGCATAGGTGTACCCTAGGCCTCCCAGGGGCTGCAGCATGTATTATGCCACCCCTGGTCTGGCCTTCCAATCAGACACAACTGGCTGATCACTCAGCTGGGGCAAGGTCGTGTAATCACCCCTTGCTTAGATATAGTATGCCTATATCTACCCTTATATATAGACACATGTGTACCTATCAGTCACTCCTATGGCAGGCCTTAACAATCCTGGAGGCAGAGTGCTTGGTAACATGTGAGATGGTGCTCTAGCATGAGCTGAGCCTGTCTGCAGCTTTCGGAACCATGTCCTTATAGCTGTTCTATGATATAGCCTACCATATACTCTTAAAGTGCCTTATAATCTTAAACGGTTATGGTAACTATGGTTTGGCTTTATCAAAACATGTCGTGTAAGGTGTCTAACACTTTGGAACAATACCCCCATACCATTTCTGGTGATGAGGATATTATTCCTCCCTTCTAGAGGGAGAGACATGTTAAAATCCTACTTTGCTGTTTAACTCTGACCAAAGCCTCAGCATCCCAAAATGGATGCTGCTGCCACAGACACGAGTCTGACCCCCTGCTGCTGGGAGTGATCCTGGCAAGGGAGGCTTGGACAATAGGTTTCCTGCTTGGGGAGGTGCTAGCACCTCCCCAGACAGCCTTTAGTGTATTGGGGCAGGGTGGGCTGAAAGGAATGAGACATGCCTGGGGCACACAAGGTGTTCCTTGCATAGTCCAGTTCAAACCGGCGCTGGGGCACTCCAGCCCCAGCTCTGGCGCGAAACTGGACAAAGGGAAGTGGGTGTAACCACCCCCTCCCAGGTCCCACCCATAAGGCGTGACCTAGCAGGTATCCCAGCCCCCCAGATTAGTATAAGAGTGGGAGTTGGGCCTCAAGACTTTAGATTATCCTGAACCTGCAAAACTGAACAGAAACTCTGGACCTTCGACATTCGACGAAAGAAGAAGACTGAAGAATCTCCCTTGTAGCCAAGGAGTGGCTACCCTGTGCAAACAGGCACCATCAAGAGACTACCCTTTGCTTTGCCCACGTTCTACGAGGAACCGACTGCAGAGCCTGACCAGAGCCTTGACTTCCAGACTTCTCCGACCCTGATCCACATCTGCAGCAGAGCTGAGATCCGTGGAGGCGACGAGCGACGTGGGACCGGCTACCTGGGAAAAGTGGCTAGTAACTTACAGCGCAGCTTCTGAGGTACCCTCGAAGTTGTGCACCGGGGATTGAGAAGCCCCAACCCCAAGCACCATCTGCACCGAAGACCAGCCCCCCACACTCCACGAGTCCTGCGTGGGGCCCTTCAGCATTTTCCTGCTTGCCGCGTCTGTCCGGTTGCTTGCCCGCTGGCTAGTGGCCTTCGTGACGACGCTCCCTGAAATCTTCTGCGCTGGTTTGGCTCCTCCAGACTGGCTCCCGCTTCTCTGCAAAGAAGAAGCACCCCAGACCTTCCTGGTCTGCACCAGAAGCAAGTCCTTTGTTCTTCGTGGGTTCCGCTTGCCAAGGCTTGGTGAGTCCTAGTCCAACTTCGACGCCGCCGACAGCAAGAGCCTTCGTGGGACAGCTCGCCTCCTGGTCCTGGTCGTCCTCGACGCTTCCTGGTCCTCCTGGCTGCAGCGACAAGCTTCACCTTCACCTGCAACTCTTCACGACATCGCCTGGTTCCTTCCTGGTTCCACGTGGTCACTGGCTAGTGACCTTGACTCTGTCCCCTCTGCTTGCAGGTTTCTTCTCTTCTTGATCCCAGCCTTGGGATCCACCGGACACTCTCCCCTGACTGCCTGTCAGCATCTTTCTTCAGGCATCCATAGGAGTCGACGACGAAAACGACGCATCTTCACCCCTATGCACCCGCAGCCTGTGGGCTAGGTAACTTGGGTACTCCGGTGCTCATCAGGATAGTGACTATCCTAGTGTCTAGTTTTCAAGTCTCAACTTCCTAGCTACTCCGGAAGTGTCCTAAATCTATCTACTTCTAAACTGTAACATTGCGATTGACTTGTACGCATTACGCGTGAGTGTTTCCACTCTGCACACGAATCCCGTGGGCCTCCCACTTCCTAACTAACGCTAGTGTAGTGTAGCCCCAGCGATTCCCTAGGCCTAGGCCTATTCTATTTCCGTGACAGTGGTTCTTATACCACTTATTTAGTATATGGTTTGCGTGGCCCCTAGGGCCTAACTGTATTACTTACCTGTGTGACTTACTGTATGCATTAATAAGACTGTGTTGTACTTACCTCTAAACTCATAAAGAGTGCTGAGGGTTTGCTTAGAATAAATACACTTTATTTTATATATATATCTGTTGTGGTGTCCTTTCATTTGGTATTCAAGGGATTATATATGGTATCACAGCTGGCTTCACATGCCATTCAGAGTTTAGCCTAAGACTGCTCTTGTCCATGCTACCACTAGGATAGCTGGTCTATAAGGTTGACTTTACAACCAATCACCATAAGGGTATTTGGACTGATATAAGGTGTACACTATAACTAGTGACATCATACATCAGGCCAACTTCTCACATTGGTGAGCAGCGGTTGGGATCTGAGCTTGCTGTTGTAATACCATTGTAATCTTGAGATACTAAATTGAAAGATCACACAGATATTGTCTAGGTACATATAACATAAGATTATAATACTTAAGTCCTACTGGACTTTGTAGTTGTAGGTTGAAGGGAGTAACACACCCTGACTACAACTACTAGAGAGGTTTAGTAGAAACAACTAGTGTAGGTAGGTGCACACACCACACCCTCACTAGATCATGTCTCTGAGAGGAGATCAAGTGGATGCTCTCTCAGGAGGATCAGGTCTGCAAAAGACCTCCTCTAGATATGATACCTTAACATTCCAGGAGATGAGACACTTGTGTACCTCCAGAGGAATAAAACAGGGTGCAACCCCTACCCTCCTTCAGTTAAGACAACTCCTAGAGGAGTATGATACTCTTAGGGCATCTCAGGCAGGTACCCTAGGTACAGAGGAGGGTCTACCCACCACAGAGGAGTCAGATAGGGCTTCAGATGGGGAGGTAGACAGCCAGGGCCAAGTAGGAAGACTTAGCCAGGCTAACCTAAGCTTTCATGGGAGTTTGCATGGGGTCCCCCCATACAGACCCACAAGTAGGCTTACACAGAGAAGCAGGAGGGACAGATCCCCTTCAAGGGAATCCATCCACTCCCATGTCTCTAACATCTCTAATGCTTCCTCTCACAGGGGAATGACTTCCCATGAGAGAAAGGAGCATGAAGCCAGAATGAGGGAAGCTAATCTGAGGATTCAGAGGGAAGAACTTGCCCTTGCCAAAGAGAAGCTTGCTCTGGCTAGAGAACAAAAGTTAAGTGGGTTAGAACCCACTGGTGGCAGCAACATTCCTAGAGATAGGGATAGGTCTTATGACCATAGAAACCTGAGCAAGATAGTCCCCCCATATCAGAATGGGGATGACATCCACAAGTGGATGACTGCTTTGGAGAGGGCCTGCAAAGTACAGCAGGTTCCCGAGAGTCAGTGGGCAGCTATCTTGTGGCTCTCCTTTTCTGACAAAGGTAGAGACAAGCTCCTCACAGTCAGTGATGAGGATGCAAACAATTACAAAGTCCTGAAGAGTGCTCTGATAGATGGGTTTGGCTTAACCACTGAGCAATATAGGTTGTTGTTCAGAGACACCCAGAAGACACAGACACAGGACTGGTCTGATTTTGTGGATTGTGCCACTAAGGCTTTGGAAGGTTGGTTAAATGGCAGCAAGGTGCAGGACTATACAGGATTGTACAACTTGATTATGAGGGAGCAGATCCTTAGTAATTGTCAGAACCAGCTTCTCCATCAACACCTGGTAGACTCAGATTTGACCTCTACCCAAGAATTGGGAAAGAGGGCAGATAAATGGGTCAGGACCAGGATTAGGCCTAAAAATCAGGGTGGTGACCAAAAGAAAGATACCACCAAGCCTCAAGAGAAGGGTGGGGATAAAACAAAAGAGAAATCTTCCTCAGGGCCCCAAAACTCCACACAGGGTGGTGGGTCCCAAGCTCCCTCCTCTACCACAGTTAAAAAGCCTTACTGCCATGTGTGTAAAACACCTGGGCATTGGAAAACTGACAGCAGTTGCCCACAGGCTAAAAACAAAACTGTTCCTCCAACTACTCCTGTCACACCACCTATTACTGTCAGCAGTAATTCCCCAGGTGGTGGGAGTGCCCCCAAAAATTTGGTTGGGTTTTCTTGGGGAACACAGGGGGATCCTGGCTTAGCCAATTCCCCTACAGCAGCTACTCTTGTCTGTGATGGTGGCATGGGGTTTGCCAACTTCACTGCCTGTCCCAACACTTTGGGTAGGTACAGACAGGAACCCTACATCAATGGTAGAAAAGCTGAGGCCTACAGAGACACTGGAGCTAGCATCACTATGGTGGCCCATAGGCTAGTTCCCTCTGAGCAGCTTTTGCCTGGTTTCTCATACCAGGTAACTAACATTGATGGCAAACAGAACAGTCACCCCATGGCAGAGGTATGTCTCAGCTGGGGAGGGGTCACTGGCCCTAAAAGGGTGGCAGTGTCTCCAACCTTGCCTGTGGACTGCTTACTGGGGAATGACTTAGAACTCTCAGCTTGGGCTGAAGTTGAACAAGACACCCATTCTAAAATGGTAGGCCTTTCACAAAAGGGTAGTGGGGTTGTGCCAGCCACAACCCCTGTCCAAGTAGATTTCCTCCCTGAAAAGGTTGGAAGGGCAGTGGTAGCCACAGCCCAGGCAAAGACAGACTTCCCTGTAGAGATTGGCAGAGCTGTGACAGTCACAGCTCAAACACAAACTGAGTGCCTTCCTGAAAAGGTTGGCAAGGCTGTAATGGTCTCAGCCCATACTCAGACTGACTTAGGTGTAGTGAAGCCTGAAACTATGGATCACTCCACACAAACAGAGAGTAGTGTGGAGGAAGAAAAGTCTCCCTCTCCCCAGACATTAGGAAAAGGTCAGCCTCCTCAGGGATCTGACCTCACCCCTTGTGAAGGAACTGCCCCAGAGGTAGCCAGGCCTGGCCTGGCAGAGCCTCTGATGTCAGTGGCCCCTTCCAAGGTGGGACCCAGTCTGGTGCAGGTAGCCTGCCTCTCTCTACCCTGCCTCAGTCAGCCCAGGGCTGCAGAGGGCAGGGAGGCCAGTGGACCCCCAGAGGGCCCCTGTCCACAAGAACCCCCCAATCAAAAGAATGAGGATTGCCTGGCTAGTAGCCCTAGCCAGGTGATGGGTAAAAACATTCCTGAGGGATCCCCTTTACAGGTAGTTAGGGACCTCCCCCAGAGGGATTCTGTTGGGCACAGGCAAACATGGGACCTTAGGGCCCCAAACCTGACCTGTCCCCCCAGTAAGCCCACAAAAGGGACCCAGCCTCCAGCTTTAGGTAGCCAGAGGCTGACCCTGAGAGCACAGTGCAACTCAGTTAAAGAAAGAAAGGCATCCATGGTGGAGAATGATTGGAGGAAGCTGAGGCCTCACTTTGAGGACACTCACTTCAGTACTCCATCTCAACACCAGCCTTTTACTTTGCAAAGACACACCCAAGGTAGAGCTTCCCTATGGTGGAGACCCTATGATACCTTTAGGATGAGGGATTGCTTAGTGGACCATGAGACAGGGGGTAACCATGCCAGTGCTGGTTCTTCCTTATATGGCCACTTAGGCAATAGAGGCTTACCTTGTAAAGGCCAGCCTTATCTCCTTTCGTTTGGGGGGGGGGGGTTGTGTAGGAAGGTGGATATCTGACTATGGTTACCCCCAACTTTTTGCCTAGTGTCTAGCTGGTTTTTCGACTTAGTTGGCCTGAGATCCTGCCATTCAGGGTCTCAGGCTGTCTGCTCTCTCTTTAAAATGGACTCCATGTACCCTAGGTACATAACCAATTGGTAAGGATCACCTTATTGGACCCTGTACAGTGTACCCTAGGTACCCAGGGCATAGGTGTACCCTAGGCCTCCCAGGGGCTGCAGCATGTATTATGCCACCCCTGGTCTGGCCTTCCAATCAGACACAACTGGCTGATCACTCAGCTGGGGCAAGGTCGTGTAATCACCCCTTGCTTAGATATAGTATGCCTATATCTACCCTTATATATAGACACATGTGTACCTATCAGTCACTCCTATGGCAGGCCTTAACAATCCTGGAGGCAGAGTGCTTGGTAACATGTGAGATGGTGCTCTAGCATGAGCTGAGCCTGTCTGCAGCTTTCGGAACCATGTCCTTATAGCTGTTCTATGATATAGCCTACCATATACTCTTAAAGTGCCTTATAATCTTAAACGGTTATGGTAACTATGGTTTGGCTTTATCAAAACATGTCGTGTAAGGTGTCTAACACTTTGGAACAATACCCCCATACCATTTCTGGTGATGAGGATATTATTCCTCCCTTCTAGAGGGAGAGACATGTTAAAATCCTACTTTGCTGTTTAACTCTGACCAAAGCCTCAGCATCCCAAAATGGATGCTGCTGCCACAGACACGAGTCTGACCCCCTGCTGCTGGGAGTGATCCTGGCAAGGGAGGCTTGGACAATAGGTTTCCTGCTTGGGGAGGTGCTAGCACCTCCCCAGACAGCCTTTAGTGTATTGGGGCAGGGTGGGCTGAAAGGAATGAGACATGCCTGGGGCACACAAGGTGTTCCTTGCATAGTCCAGTTCAAACCGGCGCTGGGGCACTCCAGCCCCAGCTCTGGCGCGAAACTGGACAAAGGGAAGTGGGTGTAACCACCCCCTCCCAGGTCCCACCCATAAGGCGTGACCTAGCAGGTATCCCAGCCCCCCAGATTAGTATAAGAGTGGGAGTTGGGCCTCAAGACTTTAGATTATCCTGAACCTGCAAAACTGAACAGAAACTCTGGACCTTCGACATTCGACGAAAGAAGAAGACTGAAGAATCTCCCTTGTAGCCAAGGAGTGGCTACCCTGTGCAAACAGGCACCATCAAGAGACTACCCTTTGCTTTGCCCACGTTCTACGAGGAACCGACTGCAGAGCCTGACCAGAGCCTTGACTTCCAGACTTCTCCGACCCTGATCCACATCTGCAGCAGAGCTGAGATCCGTGGAGGCGACGAGCGACGTGGGACCGGCTACCTGGGAAAAGTGGCTAGTAACTTACAGCGCAGCTTCTGAGGTACCCTCGAAGTTGTGCACCGGGGATTGAGAAGCCCCAACCCCAAGCACCATCTGCACCGAAGACCAGCCCCCCACACTCCACGAGTCCTGCGTGGGGCCCTTCAGCATTTTCCTGCTTGCCGCGTCTGTCCGGTTGCTTGCCCGCTGGCTAGTGGCCTTCGTGACGACGCTCCCTGAAATCTTCTGCGCTGGTTTGGCTCCTCCAGACTGGCTCCCGCTTCTCTGCAAAGAAGAAGCACCCCAGACCTTCCTGGTCTGCACCAGAAGCAAGTCCTTTGTTCTTCGTGGGTTCCGCTTGCCAAGGCTTGGTGAGTCCTAGTCCAACTTCGACGCCGCCGACAGCAAGAGCCTTCGTGGGACAGCTCGCCTCCTGGTCCTGGTCGTCCTCGACGCTTCCTGGTCCTCCTGGCTGCAGCGACAAGCTTCACCTTCACCTGCAACTCTTCACGACATCGCCTGGTTCCTTCCTGGTTCCACGTGGTCACTGGCTAGTGACCTTGACTCTGTCCCCTCTGCTTGCAGGTTTCTTCTCTTCTTGATCCCAGCCTTGGGATCCACCGGACACTCTCCCCTGACTGCCTGTCAGCATCTTTCTTCAGGCATCCATAGGAGTCGACGACGAAAACGACGCATCTTCACCCCTATGCACCCGCAGCCTGTGGGCTAGGTAACTTGGGTACTCCGGTGCTCATCAGGATAGTGACTATCCTAGTGTCTAGTTTTCAAGTCTCAACTTCCTAGCTACTCCGGAAGTGTCCTAAATCTATCTACTTCTAAACTGTAACATTGCGATTGACTTGTACGCATTACGCGTGAGTGTTTCCACTCTGCACACGAATCCCGTGGGCCTCCCACTTCCTAACTAACGCTAGTGTAGTGTAGCCCCAGCGATTCCCTAGGCCTAGGCCTATTCTATTTCCGTGACAGTGGTTCTTATACCACTTATTTAGTATATGGTTTGCGTGGCCCCTAGGGCCTAACTGTATTACTTACCTGTGTGACTTACTGTATGCATTAATAAGACTGTGTTGTACTTACCTCTAAACTCATAAAGAGTGCTGAGGGTTTGCTTAGAATAAATACACTTTATTTTATATATATATCTGTTGTGGTGTCCTTTCATTTGGTATTCAAGGGATTATATATGGTATCACAGCTGGCTTCACATGCCATTCAGAGTTTAGCCTAAGACTGCTCTTGTCCATGCTACCACTAGGATAGCTGGTCTATAAGGTTGACTTTACAACCAATCACCATAAGGGTATTTGGACTGATATAAGGTGTACACTATAACTAGTGACATCATACATCAGGCCAACTTCTCACAATACCCGTTGTGGCCATGGTGGATTCAGGGGCCACTGGCATGTTTATGGACCACAACGAGGCATGCAGGCTAGGGCTAGTGCTTCTTCCCAAAGCTGTACCCGAAGACGTCTATGCTGTAGACGGAAGGCGATTGGTGACGGGGCCCATCGGGCAGCACACGGGGGTCCTTCCGATGAGATATGGGAGGAACCATTTGGAACAAATCGATTTTAACATCATCCGAGCGCCCCAATATGGCGTCATATTGGGATTGCCGTGGCTACAGAAACACAACCCCTCTGTGGATTGGCCAACACATCGCATCGAAATGACGTCACCGTATTGCATCCTGCATTGTGGAATAAGAACGGAATCCCTTGACGCAGATGAGAGCGGGAGTCAGACGGTGGCTACAGCGGCAGAAAAAGATGTGGCTCTCCCCCAGGCTTATCACAGTTTTGAGGATGTATTTGATGAGGTGAAGGCGGAAGTGCTACCACCACATAGACAGTTTGACTGCCAGATCGACCTGGTGCCAGGGGCCAGCGTTCCCAGCGGCAGGCTGTATGCCCTGACGGAGCCTGAAAACGTGCATCTCCGGGGGTACCTGGATAAACTCCTCAAGCTAGGATTCATCCGCCCGTCCAAGTCTCCGGCCGCCTCGCCACTCTTCTTCATCCCGAAGGCTAATGGGGAGCTGAGAGCCTGTGTGGACTTTAGGGCATTGAATGCGATAACCATAAAAAATCGGTACCCCTTGCCTCTCATCAGTGTACTTCTGGAACAGGTCAAGAAAGCTCGTATCTACACCAAGTTGGATTTGAAAGGGGCATACCATCTGGTGCGCATGAGGGATGGAGACGAGTGGAAGACCGCCTTTAAGACCAGGTTCGGCCTTTTTGAGTACCTCGTCATGCCGTTCGGTCTGTGCAACGCCCCGGCAGCCTTTCAGTACTTTTTGAATGAGGTATTCAGAGAGGAGTTGGATATCTACGTGGTCGTATATATCGACGACATCCTCATCTATTCGTCCAGTGTGGAGGAGCACGTACACCACGTCAAAGCTGTGCTCCAAAAGCTGAGGGAAAACATGCTGTTTTGTAAACTCAGCAAGTGTGACTTCCACGTCACATCCGTGGAATTCCTCGGAGTGATGCTGAGTCCAGAGGGACAGGAGATGGCAGAACGAAAGATCAAGGCGGTGAAAGAATGGCCGGTGCCCCAAAGCGTGAAGGACGTCCAAAGTTTCATTGGCTTCGCCAACTTTTACAGGCGGTTTATAGATGGATTTTCAGGATTGGTGGCCCCAATCACACAGCTACTGAGGAAGTCCAAGGAGTTTGTCTGGTCCCCTGAAGCGAACAAAGCCTTTGAGGCCCTGAAAAGCGCCTTTGGTAAGGCGCCGGTGTTGGCTCACCCCGATCCGGATCTCCCCTACGTGGTGGAAGCGGACGCATCGGATGTGGCGCTGGGGGCTATCTTGTCCCAACGCAACCACGACACAGGGGTGCTTCATCCCGTTGCGTACATGTCCCGCAAACTCAACGACGCCGAACGCAACTACCATATTGCGGAGAAGGAGCTTCTCGCAATCAAGGACGCCTTCACCGAATGGAGGCATTGGTTGATGGGGGCAAGACATGTGGTATCGGTGTACACGGACCATCGGAACCTACAGTTCATGACGGCCACAAGACACCTTTCTCCCAGGCAGCTGCGGTGGATGATCTTCTTTGCGGGGTTCAACTTCCGCATCACATATCGGCCGGGGACGGAAAACCGGAAGGCGGACGCCCTGTCCCGTCAATCTGCAGTTAAGGAACCATTGCCTGCGACCGAGCGTTCCATCGTTTCCCCAAGGATGGTATTGGGGGTTATCCAACCGGATACTTTCCTGAGGGGAATAAAGAGAGGGATCATGTCATTCGCATGGCGGAGGTGGCTCCTCAGTCACAGAGAATGGCAGCTGAAGGACGGGATACCCCTGAAGGGCAGGTGCCTATTGATACCCACGCCTAGGCTAAGGAAACAAGCATTAATCTGGTGCCATGACTCTCCATGCGCAGGTCATTTGGGCTTTGAAAAAACGGTGGCTAGCATGGGACGGCATTTCTGGTGGCCAACCATGAGAGTGGATGTCAGGAGGTGGGGACAGGAGTGTCCTACGTGTGCTACCATGAAGGCCGACCATGGCCGAACCCAAGGGCTCTTACATCCACTTCCGACCCCGGATAGACCATGGGATAGCATATCACTGGACTTCGTGGTGGGCCTACCGGTAGACCAGGGGATGACGGCAATACTGGTGGTGGTGGATTACTTGACGAAAATGGGGCACTTCATCCCCTGCAAGAGAGTCCCTACGGCCGGGGAATTGGCGTCACTACTCCTAAAGAATGTGGTACGACTGCATGGATTACCTGGGGTGATCGTGTCGGACCGGGGGTCGCAGTTTACTGCGCAATTCTGGAAGACTTGGTGCACTGCGCTGCATGTTAAGACCGCCCTGTCCACCAGCTACCACCCTCAAACAGACGGCCAAACCGAGCGCCTGAACCAAACGCTCAAACAGTATCTGCGATGTTTTGTGGACCAGGGCAGGGAAGAATGGGTCGACTTGCTATGGGTTGCAGAGATAGCCTATAACAACGCCACTCACAGCTCCACACAGTCATCTCCGTTCTATAGCAACTATGGCCAACATCCCAGGTTCTTGCCATTTCTACATCCGTTCAGAGAGGACAGGATTCCCGCCACAGCGGACAGGGTGGCACACATAAAAGACACGTTGATGCGCTCAAGGGCTGTCCTAATAGAGGCCAAGAGAAGATACAAGGCTGCGGCAGACAGGAAGAGAAGGCCCGGGCCACTGTACCGCACTGGAGACTACGTCTGGATATCCACAAGAAACATGAGGTTTCGAAAGAACAGTGTGTTCCATCCCAAGTACATGGGCCCCTATCGAATTACCAAATGTATGGGTCCCGTGAACGTGAAGGTGTGCTTGCCCCAGTCGTTGCGGATACACCCTGTCTTTCATGTATCATTGCTCAAACCAGCACCCTCCAAGCCGTCTGGGACACCTAGGCCGGTATGCGTGGAGTCAGAGGTGGAGTATGAAGTGTCGGGCATACGGGCGTCCAAATGGCACAGGGGGAAGCTGTGGTACCTGGTTGCGTGGAAAGGCTATGGCCCGGAGGAGCAATCATGGGAACCGGCTGAAGGGGTTCATGCTCCGCGCTTGGTCTCCTTGTTCCATCGGTGTTTTCCTGCCAGCGCTGGACCCGTGGGGAGCCGCTGAGAGGGAGGATGTACTGTCAAGTATTCCTGTCATGCGAGGGGAGGAAAACGGTAACCAGCGAAAACGGACTACATCTCCCAGGATGCTTAGCGGTTGAGAGGTTATGTAAACAGGAGAGCTGTTACATAACTCAAGGAAAACACGCCCTTATGTAAACAGGAGAGCTGTTACATAACTCAAGGAAAACACGCCCTTATGTAAACAGGAGAGCTGTTACATAACTCAAGGAAAACACGCCCTTATGTAAACAGGAGAGCTGTTACATAACTCAAGGAAAACACGCCCTTATGTAAACAGGAGAGCTGTTACATAACTCAAGGAAAACACGCCCTATAAAGGGAGGAACCGGGAGGTACAACGCTGTCGGATATTGTGTTTACACCGACGTACCTGCTTCGTGAAGAGCAGTGTTCCGGAGTGGTGCTCCAGTAAGGCAAGAACGGAGGTAGGTCGAGTCGTTACTCCCTGGGCCGTGTCTTGCCCCATCGTCACCTGTGAAGGACCCGGAAGCTCTACCGGGCAACCATTGAGCTTCGCTTTTTGACTCGGCTGAGTCAAAGCGCAGTGGCGCTTTTGCTGGTTGGAGTCGTAACTCCCAGCCTGACCAGAGATACAGGGACTGCCAGCTGTAACGCACACCAGGAGGTGTTTGCCGCGTTACAGACTCGGAAGTCCACAGGATCGATCGAGCGGCTGCTCTCGGTTCAGTCTTCTTGCTTTTTGATTGGGGTATCGGTGACGCACCACCAGGAGGCGACTCCGCATCCCGGTGCAGTCTGAGGAAGAGGTTGAGCGGCTGCTCCCTTCAGGTAGAGACCCCGGCTGGGTGTTTCCCAGACTCCTCGATTCTCCCCAACACTCTTCGTGCCCCTCACAGCCTACCGATTGGCATTGTCGGCCATTTCGTTTCTGCCCTCTGTTGGCATACGCCGGGATCGGCGTATATGCAGAGGACGGTTAGGACCATCCGTGCTGTGGGCTGGTAACGTACTTAGCCTGGAGGATTCCAGTGACTATAACTTTTGTTTATTCTTTGTATTATTTTTGCCTTCATTAAAATAACTAACCCTTCACAAGTGGTTGCGTCCTCATTATCGTGTCTGTTAAACGATCCTGAGACGTTCAGGGCGTTACATCATCAAGCTGTTGCTGCAACATCATTTTAATGCTCTCCGTCTTCCGTGGCACAGGCCTTGGGACACATATAGTGGCACAAAGACCACAGATGGCAGGGCCACACTGCATACAGAGACAACAGGAAAAATGATGGCCAAAACCACTCCAAGGAATGTTAATACCTTCCATCCCCATTTGGACAGTAATCCCCAAAACCATTCCAATAAAGACCAATCTCCTTCGTCCTGATGAATCGACTCGGAGATCACATGTAATTTGGAGATGGCTTGGTATACTGTAGGGGCGTCGTCAGGTATATAAATGCAACAGCTAGATCCGATCAATTTACAAACTCCACCACGATCTGCAAGAATAACATCCAGAGCAATCCGGTTCTACGTGTCATGAGACGATCCGCTTGAAGTTCAGCTTTGAGATTACTCAAGGCTCCCACAGTGACATCTATGGTAGTCTCAACAACACGAACCAATTGTCTCATGTTTCTACTGTTGGCCATTGGGCCCCAAAAAGGGAGAAACCCTTTAAGGAAATCACCTCCCTCTTGTCCTGC
Source organism: Triturus cristatus (assembly GCF_964204655.1). Lineage (NCBI taxonomy): Eukaryota > Metazoa > Chordata > Amphibia > Caudata > Salamandridae > Triturus > Triturus cristatus. The sequence goes on along the minus strand of NC_140581.1, from coordinate 172,312,475 downwards.
CGTGTCTTTAGAATCAATAATCCCTCTGTCATATCTGTTTCTGTGATGTCCAGAAGGAGCAGTGTATGTAGGGGGGAGAAGAAAGGGTATATAGCATGTTCCTGAAAAATCCGTCGGTAGCCACGTGTACGCTCTATCGTGGCAGACAAAATACGTGCACTGAGATGGCACTAACGGTGGTGAATTCTGAGATGTGTGAATGTATGTATGGGAACAAACACTCTTTCCTTGTCCAGTGTCAGTAGTCTGGCCATTCATTTGTAAACAAAAGTTACCTCGATGAGGCACAGTCCAAATTGGTGGAGATTTTCCCTGTTTAACTTTATCTGTAAGGCTAGTAGCGTAACGAGTCACGTTCCAACCATCGTATGCCCGTTTCTCATCAACAGGAACCCTACTATTCTCCACAATTCTAGCCATAGCCACTATTCCTTTTATCAGAGAACTATGACTAAAATCTTGCCCACTACCATATGAACCAACTGGACGTCTAAATCGGTTCTGATATGCATTTGAAAACATCACAAAATAGGCCCACGTGGAACCTTCATAAGAAAATGGAAGGGCTAAATATGGCATCCCTTTGTCTGTGGTATGAGGCATAAGTCCACACACCCAACAGTCGGTTGTGTTGACTACCAATTGGTGTTGATGCAACAACTGGACAAATGAATTGTTAAAATATTCTGTTCTCCTGATTAGTTCATGTTGGGGAAGCGTATGTAATTGATGTGGGGAGATAGTAGAATGAAGAGGCAAGGAAATAGAAGTAGGGACAGATTTGTGCTGCATAGCATGAACAATCCAACCTATACAAGCCAATAAGATACTAGAAAACATAAGAACACACAATGTTATGCCACATTGACTGTACACTAATTTACAATATTTCTTTCTCATCTCTTCCTTCTTATTATTCTTTCCCAATTTGACATCCATCCTCTAAAATTGTTGCTCACGGCAATCTTCCTTACTCACTTGGCTGTGATTATTAGCCGTCCTATGACACTGCAAGTCCTGGGGGCCTAGCCACTATACAGGTCACGAACCAAGACTCCTACCGTGACCCTGCAACCTGGACAGATGATACATGTCACGAAAGAGATGAAAATCTCAGGTGTCCTTGACCAGTCTAGGCCTTAAATTATATTGAGTTCTGTTCAGTACAGTTTGGTCCTGAAATAGTGTCTGTGGATCTGTAGTGTTCAATCGGAGATGTGGCGGTACGGCTTCTTGTAAAACGTCGTCATCTTCTTTCTCTGACCGAGTTCCATCTAGGTGTGCACTATTGAAAGGTACAAACCAGGGGACCCTTTCGCCTTCAAAATCACCTACACCCTTACGGACCCACTGGTCAAAAGGCAAGGGCAAAGGCACCTTTTTGCAGTGCACGCCATGGATCCAGTTCTTTTTCCCTTCGACTTTCACTGCTGTACGTGTCACCAGAAGAACCTGTCGAGGCGCCTTCCAACGAGGTTCCAAATTCCTTGTCCTCTGAAAATTTTCACACAAACCCAGTCTCCCAGTTGGATAGAATGACCTGTGTCTGTGGAGGCCTCTGGTAAAGCGTTTTGAACCTGTTAGTGGAGAACACGTAATTTAGTGGTGAGGTCATGTAAGTAGTCAATCAGCATTGGATACTGTATGTCAGAATACTTTTTAGGGCGAGGGACTCCCCAAACATTAGCCGGGCGCCCAAAAACAACCTCGTATGGGCTGAGTCCCAAACGAGAATGCACTGCTGTTCTAGTGGATAGGAGAGCCAAAGGTAAAGCATCGGGCCAGGCAAGTCCCGTGCTAGCCTGTACCTTTGCAAGCTTAAGTTTGAGAGTGCCGTTATAGCACTCTACCAAACCCGCTGATTGGGGATGGTTCGCCGCGTGGAATTTCTGCCCGATACCAAGACCGGCACACACCTTTTTCATAATTTGGCCCACAAATTCACTTCCATTGTCACTCCAGACAATGCGTGGCAAACCAAACCTAGGGAAGAACTCTTTTAGAAAAACTTTGGCAGTGCATAAAGCAGTGTTGTCTTTCAGGGGGTAGGCCTCTATCCATCTGGAGAAGGCACACACCACCACTAAAACATATTTGAGATTGTTGCATCATTCCATGTGAATATAATCAATTTGCAACACCTCAAAAGGATATGTTGAGGGAGCAAAATGACCTGCTGGAGTTGGGGTTCCCTTTCCTGGATTAAGCATCAAGCAAACGATACAATGCTTCACTAAATTATCTGCACATTTTGGAATCCCTTCGTTCAGCCACACTGGAGCCAGAAGCTTACATATTCCTTTCGCACTGATGTGGGCTGGACCATGTGCCATAGCAACTACAGGCAGTACATAGGCATCTGGTAACAGCCAACGCTGTAGTTCTGACCATTCTATCCAACATCCCATTGCGTCTAACATTCCTGTACTCTCTTTCCACTTACTCAACTCTTTCTCTGTAGCCTCTCCTTGAATCGATCTCACACTTTCTATTGTATCCTCACACATTCCTTTTTCCTTGACCCTATTTGCAGGGCCCGCAACATACATGCGACTCATAGCATCTCTTGCTGTTTCTTTCGCTACCTCATCCACAAAAGCATTCCCGCGACCAACATCATCAGTAATCCTCTTATGCGCACTACACTTTATGATTGCTATCTGGGTAGGCAAAGCAAGTGACTCAAGAAGATCAGTTACCAACTGACCATGCTGTATTTTAGTACCGTGGGAGGTAAAGAATCCTCTTTCCTTCCACAAACGACCAAAACTATGTGCCACACCAAACGCATACTGGCTGTTGGTATATACATTCACTCTATTCCCCTTAGATAACACACACGCTCTGGTCAAAGCTATCAGTTCAGCCGCCTGAGCTGAATTATGTCTGATGCGTGCTGTCTCCACGATTGTATGCAAGGTGGTAACAGCATAACCTGAAGTTGTTTCACCATTAGGGAGTTTAAAACAAGAACCATCCACCCATAGGATCCCATCCGGGTCCATTAGTGGTGTATCTTTCAAATCAATCCTACCCTTTGTCTCCTCCTCAGTACGGAGAAAACAATCATGTTGTTCCTGAATACCTTTCTCTTCTGGAAGAGGTAACAATGTGGCTGGATTTAAAGTGTTACATCGTTTGATGTGTACATGACTAGCCAAGAGCGTCCGCACATACCCAGACAAGCGAGCACTTGTAAGATGCTGCGTTTTCGTCCTATTTAGCAAGGTATCCACTGCATGTGGTACCATAACAATAAGAGTGTTATCCAGCACCACTCCAGCAGATTGACGAATGGAAATTGCTGCTGCTGCTGTAGCTTTAAGACAACTAGGCAATGCCTTGGCTACTGGATCTAATGTAGCCGAAAAGTAGGCACATGGCCGCTGTTTGTCTCCAAATCGTTGTGTTAAGATTGACAACGCAAAACCCTCTCTTTCATGGACATAGAGCGTGATGGGGTTACTGTAATCCGGAGTACCCAACACAGGAGCAGAGCAGCAGGTAAATCAGAAAAACTCTTCTGACATTTGTCTGTCCAAGGAAGGGGTTGGGGTGTGTCTTTCAAAGTGAGTGCCAACAAAGGTTTAGCCAACAAAGAAAAATTTGGAATCCACTGTCTACAATAAGAGGTAATGCCCAGAAAGGCACGCACTTCTCTTTGTGTGGATGGCACAGACATTTGTGTAATTGCTTGAATACGTTCTGGGGTCAGTCGCCTTCCCTCCTTCGACAAGAGATGACCTAGATAGGTAACCTCTTGGCGGGCATATTATAATTTAGAAGGTGAAACCTTATGGTGAAGGTCAGACAAGTGTTGCAACAGTGCAATAGTCACGTTCTTGCAAATATCCTCTGAATCAGCAGCAATCAATAAATCATCCACATACTGAATAAGGGTAGCACCTGGCGGCAAAGGAAAAGCATCAAGCTGGCACTTCAGAGCTTGGCTATAGATGGAGGGACTTTCACATTAGCCTTGGGGTGCGCACTTGAACCGGAAACTTCGGCCTCCTAAAGAGAAGCCAAAAATATCCCTTCTCTCTTCAGCAATGGGGATGCTGAAGAAAGCATTTTTCAGATCAATAACAGAAAACCAAGCTGCCGAGGCAGGTATCATAGTTAACAGGGCAGTGATATCTGGAACAACAGGAAACTGTGGTACAACAATTTTATTAACCTCCCGGAGATCAATAACAAAACGATAAACAGGAGGCTGAGAAGGATCAGTGCGTTTAAGAACCGGGAGAACAGGACTATTGCATACATTTCCCCTCGTCTCCTCAACCACACTCTTCTGAACCAAATCATAAATAATAGCAAAAAGTGCTCTTTCACCATCATTGGGAATTTTGTATTGAGGGATGCGTGGCAATTTGGCATTGGGCTTGAGGGTGGGATCTCAAGACAACCAACATCATTTGGACCCGTAGCCCAAAGTGTCGCAGGGAGAGAGAGCAATTCAGGTGGAAATTGATCTTTAGACAAATACATTGGAGAAGTCAGTTTTCGTCCCAAAACGAGATGTACACCAGAAGGAGAACAATATATCGTTGCATGCAATCTTTTCAATAAATCCAAACCCAACAGATTTTCGCCGCAACCAGTCGTTAAAAGAAGCGGAGCTTCCAAATCATAAGAACCAATTGAAATAGGCAGAGGACAAGAGACCGGGCTATGAACTGGGGCGCCAGAAAATCCTACGGATACGTTTGTTAAGCCAGACAAAGGTGCCCCAGGGAGTTTGGAGTGAATAATAGAACTTCTCATTGCACCAGTATCTAAAAGAAATGGCTCTGAAACACCCATTGTAGTGACATTAACATAAGGCCCATTCTGATCTACTGGAATCGATACAACTCCCTCACTTTGTCTATGGCTGTCCTAGTTAGCGTGAAGACCGTCATTCTCACCTTCAACAAGGTAATCATCATTGTAATACTGTGTAGACTGAGTATTTTGCTGATCAAAGTAGTTCATAGAATGTGGAGGTGGAGGGGAACGCTGTGTCTGGGGCGGCATACCTCGACCTCTACCCCTGGGCGCTAACTGGGAACCACCACGGCCTCGTGGAGTAGATAGTCCTCCATTACGCTGTAATATAACCAGGCAGCCATTCTTAAAATGACCTTCCTCCCTACAATAGGCGCATTGGTTAGGACCTAACAAAGGGTGCGGAATATAGGACTCAGGCTTTTGAAACACCCTCTGAAACTGGGGAGGCTGTTGAAACTGGCGTTGAGCAGAGCGAGGAGGATAAGCTTGTTGCAGAAGAACCTTTGTTTTTAATTCTTTAGTCTTTTTCTCTTGCTTGTCTTTTTCCTCTTTGTCCCTGTTTTCGTAATATTGAGCAGTAGCCAATATCTGAGCAGAAGAAGAAACAGCCCATGAACTTTCAGAGTCTTTTAATTTATGTGACAACTCGGGGAGCAAATTAAATACGAATTTATCTACAAATAATCGCTGTCCACCCTCCGTAGTCATATCCTGACCACTGTGATCAATAAACGTTTCCTCAAAACGAGTGAAGAAATCGGAGACACTCTCATCTTTCTTCTGTCTACACGCAGCTAATTTATCCCAAATAACTCGTAAGGTGGGCATCATTGTTTTCATTAAAGTAATAATCCTACCAGGGAGTTCTGTGATCAAAACATCAGGTTTAGCACCACCCACTTGTGCTCTATCCGAGGCAGTTATAGCATTCCATGTACCACCCAATTCTTGAGCGTGATCCTCTTTACGAATCCGAGCCCATAACGCTTGTGGAACTACATTTCCCATCAACATGTCAATATCGGCCAAATTCATAATACAGGCATCTACAGTCTAGGATAATTCTTTATAGTAACCAGCAGGGTTTTTACGGGGATCCGGTAAAGATTGTTTGAGGGCCAAAACATCAGATCTCTTCCAGGGAACATGTACCCATATACGCTGGAAGTGAGCGGGAATAGCTGGATTATTACCTGCTTGCGCAACCTCTTCCCTCCATATCGGAGGAACCTCTCTCATTGGGTAATGTTTCAATGTCTGCCGAACAGCAGGATCAGAATAAAAAAAATGTTTGTGAAGAAAATAAGGACCTAAAAGTAACAAGTGTCCTTACGGCGTCCTCAACCTTAGAACCCACAATGAGTCCTTTATCGAAGTTAGCCTGAACATCCATCAGACCCTGGGGAAGTAAACCCAAATCCATATCCTCCCATCCATTAGCGAGGGTGTCACACATTACATTAAATACATATCTCTGCGAGGGCGCATCCCACTGATGAAAGGTGATCATGATATCGTTCACACTATACTGGGGACCCTTCTCGATCCATTTGCGAGCGAGAGAGTCCAATACCACCCGTTCGTCGGAACCTGGAAGTTGACTACGAGACTGTCTTCTAGAAAAAGCCAGAGACATGTTCAGAGTCCCAAAGAAGGGGGACAAAAAACCAGAGACAGTATCTGTTATTCGTTTGCGCACAGTAGGAGAATTAGACATAAGGACAGGGGACAAGGTATTAGGCGATACAGGAGGGGAACTGGCAGTTATAAGGGGAGCCGAAGGCAAAGAAGATTGATGTTCAGGAGATGGAGACAAAGGAATCGGTGGCACGAGAGGTGGGAGTGGTAATACCGGAAGGGGCAATTGTGGAAGAACCGGAACAGGTGGGGGAACAACAGGGGTGCATTAGCACCTTGTACATAGGGTGGAGGCAATCTCAATAGGTGGGACATCAAAGGGTCTTCCTCCAGATCCTTACTTTTATCAGAAGGGGAATTAGGCAACACCGGATAGCATCTATCTATTGCCATACGATGCTGTCTCTCTGAAATTTCCATTGCATTATCAATCTCATTATCTTTAAACTGCTGGGCAGCCTGTATAATCGTCATATTTTGTGCTTTCTTATCACGTTTTGCCTGCTTAATTTCTTTCTGTTTGGCTTCCTTACGCCAGAGGCGGAAAGAGTCAAACATTGCCGGCCGGGCTTGTCTTTTGAACAATATCGCTTCCAAATTGTCTAATATGTCAGGCTCAAAACTACCATTTTGTGGCCACTGTAGAACGCCATCGTTCTTCGCGTATCGGATCCATGCCTTATTAAAGGCAATGGGGCCGACACCATGTTTTGAATAAAGCTCATAGGTGGGAGTTCCAATCGGAGGAATCGGACAAGAGTCCTCCAGCCGGGAATCCCTATTACAACCAAGGCAACAGAACTTCCTAAACTTACTCAGACCAGGCATCGTTATTTCACTGGACTGTTCATAAACATCAAGGCGTTAAATCAAATAATACAGCACAAACGTACTCACCCCTCGGCTTCGGCTTTTGCAATAGCTGAATCAAAGACCCAAAACAAAATAGTGGGAGCTACCCACCAATACTTAACTAAGTGTCTTCTTACGCCAACAGAGGCCCGTCTAATGTCTCGCGATACCAAACATCATCAAAGGGACCAAAGCAGGGCGGCAGTCAGGGCAGCAGTCGTCAGCAGCCGTCAGAAGGGAGAAACCGCTCTTAAAAAGACCTTCGGACCACTTCGACATACAGGTGTCGCTTGACGTGGTTCGCGATTCCTCCAGAATTTTCTTGCGAGGCTCCTCACGATCCTCGGGCAGAACTGCTACCTCTGAAGCCGGCCCACGTTCGGGCGCCAAATTGAAGAACCTAGGCCTTATGGGCCTGGCGGCACAGGGTACGCCTTAATCTCCTGAGTTCACCTGCTTTGTCGAACAGAGACACGGGACACTCCGTTAGGCGTAGAAGGTTTGGTTTATTAGCTGCAGCTAAGTACAGTTGTCCCAGAAGAACACTCGGTATGTTCTTAGGAGACTGCCACTTTACTTCGTGGCGCACAATCTTTTATAACACACATATTCACAAAGAACACTCCCAATGCATACTGGGTTAACCAATGAGAAGAATGTGAAAACAAGATATTAAGTAACTCAAATAAGCCTCCCTTCCAACTGTGTTTGTCACCCTTCCCCACAAGTTAATCAGTGGTAGTGTTTATAAGTCGACTTGCAGGTGACAGGACACATTTGTATGCCCCGCAGGAAAGTTGTGAAATCAGAGAATACGAGTAAAGACTAGTGAAGGCCAGAGGATAAGATAAAGTCAGGAAAGAATGGTTCGAACCAACAAATAGTCGAAACAGGGATCAGTCAAACCAGACGAGGATTAGTGGAGTCGGCCAGACCCTGACACCAGCTATAAACAGAGGCAGGAGGTTATTTGACACGTTGCAGTAGGATGAGGGAAAACAACACCTAGTTCACCGTGCTGCCTGAGTGAGGGCAACACAAAATGGCGGAAAGACACAAAATGGTGGCTAAATACGAAAACTGAATTACCTCACAGCATACCCCCTCCATCGGCCTTACGACCGTCCTGCAGGAGTGACCTCACCACGTCCAACCTCCCTAGCTCCCCTATGACTCCTCCATGCTGCATCTCCTCCCCTCAACCCACTAGGCTCTCGTCTCTGGCCAACATTGAACCACTATGCTCCACCCCCTCCTCTCCGCCCAAGCTAACACTCAACCTTATCGCCCTCACTCCAACATTGAACCTAATCTCTCTACCGTTCGGACTGTACTCATGAGACTCCGAGAAGATTTCAAAGCCCTTAACAACAGGACCTTCCTCACTCATATTGGCTCCTCCTGACCCAACATCTGGAAAACTATTCCCCTCCACAACATATCTCTTAGGCCGCTCCGTGCTAGGAATGGCCTCTCGTCCTCTGTCATCACTGACTTATGCAACTCTTACCTCCCCAAAGCCTCAATCCCCGATCATTACCTCCCTTATTCCAGCATTCCAGTGATTTTGGGAACTAGCAGAACCCCCTCCTCCCCCACTTCGCCCAGACCACCAGCCCAACTCACCACCATACATGCGCGCCCGGCCACCAAAGCCAACCCTACACCCCTCTCCTGCTTGCTCGTTAACTGCCGCTCTGCCATCCGACACACAACTGAAATATCCGAAACCCTCCTCAGTGAATCCATTGACATCGCCTTCCTGACAGAAACCTGGCTTAATGACCACTCAACAGCCATCATTGACCTACTCACCCTTCCTGACTTCTCCATCATTAGGAAGGACAGACCCGACAGAATCGGAGACGGCCTAGCTATTATTTACAAAAGTGAACTGAAACTCTCCTGTGTCAAAAACTCCGACCACCTAACCCTTGAATATCTTGGCGCTGAACTCACTATACAGGGTTCTCCCCCAATTCGCCTACATAACATCTACCACCCTCCGGGTGACCCACTTCCCTTCGCTGAGGAACTGTCCGACCTTCTCTCTCAATCCTCTCTCTCCAACTTGAAAAACGTCTTCCTAGGAGACTTTAATATCCACTGGAACAATTCTGTTGACCCCACAGTCACCGATCTCACCAATCTACTTGAGATCAATGGCCTTGTTCAACTTTGCCACTCGCCCACTCACACCAAAGGTGCCACTCTCAATGCCATCATATTCAATAATGACCTGGCTTCCATCTCCAACATCATTCCCATTGACTGATCTGACCATCACCTCATCCTGTTCAAGATCGAATCCACTCCCCTCCTCCCACCTATTAAAAGTCACATACCCATGAAATGGACCAGAAACCTCAATCAAATCCCTCCTGGCGAACTCGAGTCTAAGCTACAAACCCAACTTCGCCTTACCCCTCTCTACCATGACGCAAATGAACTCACCAAACTTTTCAACAGGACCGCCAGTGAGGTCGTGGACCTTCTAGCCCCTCCCAAACTAAAAAAGCAAAGAACCATTCCATCCAAAACTTGGTTTAACTCTGACCTCAACGACGAAAGGCGATCACTGAGACTGTCTGAAAGATCTTGGAGACAACACCCCTCCCCTGACAACCGTGCCCGCCTCCGGACCGCTAGATCTTCCTATAAACAACAAATCTTCAAGGAAAAGGCCTCCTTTTTCTGAACACAACACCGCGCCAAAAACAGACCCAGATAACTATTTAACATTGTTCACAACTAAACATCCATAGCCCCCCTTAAACTTACTGCCTCAACTAATAAATGTGAGGAAATTGCCAACTTCTCTGATAAAATTGCCAAAATCAATCTCTCCTTCCATCTAATTGAGATCCCACCTAATTCCTCTTCTGTCACTGACCCCACACTGAATGATCCTCCCGTCCCGACTCTGACTCCGTACCCCTCCACTTTCCCTCTCGCCACTCCCCTCCTAAATTTAGCCTTCCCCCCTGTAACTGAAAAACAATGCATCTTGGACATTACTTCCACCCCGTGACCGAGCTCGAAGTATTTAACGTCATTGCCAAACTTGAGCCGTCCTCACACACCAAAGACCCTGTCCCCTCTAGCCTTATCCAGAATCTCAACCACATTATTGCCCCGTACTGGTCCAATATCATCAACACATCCTTCTCCACAGGCTGCGTCCCAGACTCACTTCAACTCGGTCAAGTCACGCCTATCCCTAAAAATCCCACGCAAACCCGAATGACCTGAACAACCTCCGCCCTATATCTAACCTACCACTCCTCTCCAAAGCCCTGGAAAAATTTGCCTTGCTTCAATTAGATAAACAAATTATCAACTTCAACCTTCTTGACCCCTTGCAATCCGGCTTCATAAAAGGCTGCAGCACTGAAACCGCCATGCTAAACATAATCGATGACATCCACTCCTCTCTTGACAACGGTGAATCCTGCCTACTCATTCTCCTGGACCTCTCGGCTGCCTTTGATACAGTCAACCACAACTCCCTACTCAATTCACTCAAGTCCCGCTTTGGCCTTAATGGTCAGGTCCTTAAATGGTCCTCCACATTTCTCAGTCACGGAACACAACAAATCAAAATGAACGGCTGTCTATCGGACCCCTCTCGGGTGTCCCTTGGCGTCCCCCAAGGCTCTATTCTCTCCCCCTCTCTCTTTAACCTCTCTATGGAACCTCTTACCCGGATTCTGAAAGAAGCTGGAATCAACTACCACCGCTATGCTGACGACACCCAACTTGACTATAAGATTAGGGCCCACTCTGATGTGCTTCATCTTAACCTTACCTTAAACAAAATCCAACACTGGTTCCACTCCAACCACATCAAACTTAATCCTAAGAAAACTGAAATCATCCTCTTCTCCCCTAAAAAAAACCGACTCCCCATCCAAACCTGGATCTCTGACCTTAATGCTCTCAACTGCTCGCTCTCTTTGTCCAATTCTGTGAAATCATTCGGAATTACCGTTGACTAAAAACTTACCCTTAACGACCACATTAAAAAATGGTACTCTCTAAAATCGACTATGGTAACGCCATCCTCACAGGAACCCCCAAAGTCCACCTAGCTCCTCTCAGATCTGTGCTCCACCTTGCAGCCAGGCTCATCACTGACTATAAACGCTTTGACCACATCTCTCCAGCCCTGAAGGCTCTTAACTGGCTTCCCGTTGAAGGTAGATCCTCCTACAAGACAGCATGCATCACACATAAAGCCCAACACCAGAATGCCCCTCACTGAAAAAAGTGGGTGAATCCTTATTTGAAAAGAAAACCACTCAATCTCGCGCCTTCTCTGGAAATGCACCGTTCGTCTGAAATGCCCTCCCAAAGGTACTGCGTTGCAACGCTCCTACCTTGCCTTCAAAAAAGACCTTAAACTGCACCTCCTCTGCAAATACTGGGGCCCCTAATTCGGACTACGTACCTTCTCTGTCCCCACCCGCCTCTTCTTTTCTCTCCCCTATTCAATTCTCCACCCCTCTCCCTCCCCCTTGTACACTCAACCCCCTTCCCTCCACCCTCATACTCCTCTTCCCCTTCCTTCCTTCCTCTCAACAGTCCACCCAGCTGACCAATCCCCCTTCTCCTCCAATCATGGTTTCCTGACGCATAACCGTCCCTAACTCCTGCCTAACTTACAGCTCTGCCCATAATCCTGTTCCCACCGCAGCCACTATATATATAAATGTATCTGCTTTAGCTGTATATCTCCTTATTAGTCTTCAATTGGAGTGTTTGTTTTTACTTATCGTTATATTGTACCCTAGAACTTTTTGTGCAATTGTCGTTGCACATTGGATTGGAGTGTTGTTTTTTATCACTGTTATACTGTGCCCTTGAGCAACTCCTGTAACTGTGTCTTTGTACATGTAAAGCGCTCTGATACCCCCGGGTCTAGCCAGTGCTATGTAAAACTTTTCAAATAAATAAAATAAACGACCCAGAGGAATACATAGACACCAATGGAAAGAAGGTGAAAAATATGACTGAAAAAACAATACAAGAACGTTCCCTCTCCCAGGAAACACTATAACCATTAAGTAAAGGTCCGTCTGCCAGGTTGGGAGCCTCACCGTGCGAAGACCCACTCTTCCTGAACTGCAGATCTTTTTAGCTAAGGCGAGCCCCAGGGACACCGCCGTGATTGGAACCGACCCTCGGCTGACAGCAAACTTCTTCTGCACCTGTCATTAATCCTTCTCAGTATCCGATGTATCTTCTTGGCCTTGAATCTGACACAGAAGTTGTATGGTTGTGGAGTTCTTCATCACGTCTGTCACCAGAGAGTTCTACGGAATCCACCCAGTCTCCCAACTCACCCAGATCAGCCCTGATACCTTTAATGTCTGCAGTGACATCTCGCCTTAATGCTGCAATATCGTCTTGTATAGTACCAAAGAGTTGCTCCAAAAACATGCAGGTCACTGGTCCTCTGATAGGTGGGCATCCGCTTCAGCACCTCCCTCGGGGGAGAGGTCACTGGTGGAGTGTCAAGGCAATTATCTGGCTTTTTGGTGGAAGTTTTGTTGAGCAAGTCCTTAATGGAGGCATCTTTTTTTGAATGGTTGGGGACCATTTTGAACAATAGCGATGACTCTTAATGCCGCGTCCAATCACTCAGGGACCAAGGCCGATCTGCAACACCTCAGGAGTCCAGTCACACTACTCCAGCCAAGTAGTCCCAGATCTGGGACTAAAAGTTACCCCAAGTACAGCAAGGGTCCGTCAGCCAGTACCAAAGTCCCTTTATGGCTGGGTCAAGTTGGTCGGGAAGACTCTGGGTCTCTGGGTTCCTTCCGGTGGCCACAACTCCCACGGCAGCCACGAAGCCATCACCGCACTTCTCTGCACCTCCGGTACCACAAAGGGGTCCTGTTAGAAAAACACTCCCACACTGGAAGGGTGGTGGTGTTCTCCCAGGCATACACTGTGGTAGCTTGGCTCGAGTGGTCAGGAATCAGGCTCCGTGCTAAGCATACGACATACCCATACAATAACCATGCGTGCATCCGTTCCAAAAACGACTCTACACCGTAAAAATTATGAAAATATCTTTCTTTATCTTCTTTTTCTCTTAGTTGCTGATTAGATAAATAATAACACAATCACAATATACAAGGCTTTTTAAATAGTGCAGGTCAAATAAATACTGTCTTAAGGATTCAATAAATAGGGGTGATCATAAATAAGGAAGGTATAAATAAAAGTGCAATACACACAGGCAATTAAATATTCTGAGGCAATAAATACTGTAAACCAATAAATATTGTGCATCAATAAATACTGTGGAACAATAAATACAGTGAAGCAATAAATA